>NC_090440.1:1424266970-1424570000 GCF_031143425.1 Pleurodeles waltl | reverse complement strand
TCCGAAAAGGTGCCTTAGGCAGGGCTGCATTTAATCCATGGGATCCATCGTAAAAGGAGGTGATAAAGTGGTCGGCCCATAGAAAAAACGTAATGAGTGAATTTTAATCCCACCGTCACCTTTCGCACACAATGACAGTGTCGCCAGCAAGTGATTAACAAAACGGGAATTTGCAAAGTTAATCACTAAACAATCACCTACAATCACCTTCATATACTTTTTTGGACAGACCTACCCACTTCACCCTTCTTGCCATAATTATTCTGTTATTTAGGTCATCTTCATATGTACATTTTCGCCTCATCCAATGTGTACATTTCCTTATTAGAGTGTGAGTATCTTCCTTCTGGGTGCAATCTGGGAGGGGCACATTAGCTAAGACTAAAACATATGGCATACTATCCGGCGGAAGCTGTAGAACCTCCTTTAGAGTGGTGGAAGATCTGGGCTTGGAAGCTGTATCAGGTTTCAACAAAGCGGTCGTATCACCAGTCTGGGTGGGCAGAGAATCTGTTGATGAATCATCATAAAAGCCACGAGTAGATATACGATGGGCCGATAATTGATTGTGATCCATTAAGCAATTAACTTGGTGTGAGTCTTTGGGATCAGACAACGATTCCTGGGTAGAAGAAATGGATTTTATGCCAGTTTTTATGGTAGACTGCTGAGACAAAAGTTTAGAAACAGTTTCTTGTAGCTGCTTAAATTTAGAGTTAATTAATAATATTAGTTTCTCCTCTAAAGCCACAAAAAGGGGTTTAAGGATCGAGTCCAGATTAGGTAGATGGTTATCACTTAGATTCCTACAGTCTGAGCCTAATTCACCAGATGATAGTCTTGCCTTGGAGAAAAGATCAACCGGGGCCTCCAATGGAGGAGAAATAAGTTCCTTGGCCTTCGGCGCTTGTTTTCACAGCTTGGTGCACTTGCGATGTCCTCCGGCTTTCCTTTTTTTTAGACGAGGGGAAGTGGCAACTAAGTGTTCAGTGTTAACTACATTAGGGGGCTGTAAGGAGTGCAGAGCATTAAAGTTGTCTTTAGATTGAGGGGAATCAGAGTTATGGGGGGCGGTTAGAGAGTCTACAGACTGTATAAGAGTCATAGGTTCTAGAGAAGGTCTTTGAGTCAAGCTATTAGCCGCCCCAATCCTTTCTTCTACTTGGACAATTTCAGTTTCAATAACCCCAATAACTGAAGATAAATAGCTAGTTATTGATGATTGAACAGGCACAGCATGTGCACCTTCAGCCCCATGTGTGGTGCTTTTCCTTTTACCCATCGTCTTTCAGATGATAAAGGGGCAAGGCGCCAGTGTTTAACCCAATCCAATAGAAGTAAGGCACAAACAAACTATGGCAATATAGGATACATAAATAAGTAAAACTGCTCAATTAGCAGATCTTACTTGAATGCCAGTTACTCATGACCTCCTGGAGCACAGATCTCAGAGGGGGGGCCCAGCCTTAGCTGGTCACGGATGCGCACAGGACAGGCCCGCTGGGGCAGGCCCTCCAATCACCGCCGCCGTCGCAGCTGCTGCCAAACTCGCGCTTCCTGCGAGCGGGAGCGCGAAAGTAAAATTTAAAGGTCCTCCTCCTGCTGGGGCAGCCCCTCCAATCACCACCGCAGCTGCTGCCAAACTTGCGCTTCCCGCGAGCGCAAAAGTAAAATTTAAAGGTCCTCCTCCTGCTGGGGCAGCCCCTCCAATCACCGCCGCCGCCGCGGCTGCTGCCAAACTCGCGGTAAGTCATTTTTTTAAATGTTCCAGCAACACAGAGTGCAAACCAATATCTATGAGGCCACAGCCACTTTGAGTGGCTTTTCATGGGCTCGTAGATATGGTGTAGAGCAACGCAGCACAAGTCGCTGTGTTACCTTACGCTATGTCAGCGGGGCATTCTATGGGCATTCCTCTTTCTATGTGTACTTCATTCTGAAGCACACATAGAAAGAGGAAAAGGCATTCATGGATTGTTTTTGTGCAGGAAGGTGTCCCTGACATCAATCCTGCCATGGTCAAAGGGTTCCTGCATTGGTGCTAGGCAACACATGGGGGGTTATTCTAACTTTGGGGGAGTGTTAATCCGTCCCAAAAGTGACAGTAAAGTGACGGATATACCACCAGCCGTTTTACGAGTTCCATAGGATATAATGGACTCGTAATACGGCTGGTGGTAAATCCGTCACTTTTCCGTCACTTTTGGGACGGATTAACACCTCCTCCAAAGTTAGAATAACCCCCATTGTGTGCCGGCGCTGGCTGAAAGGACAGGAATGTACTGAATCTCGTAAATATGGTGCATTCCTAACCTTTCAAACTGGCATAGGGTAGCTCAGCAAAGAGACTTGCAGAGCTGTCCTATGCCAATTTTTGGTAAATATGCCCCTCAGTGTTCTGATATAGATCAAACTGACAGGACTGAGAAGGAAAACTTTACACTTCTTCGGTGCATGCATCCTAACCATGACTCATTGCTGCAATGGAAAATGACCTTGCAGAGCTCCATATCCATCTTAGAAGAAATACAGAAATAAGAAGTTTTATCTTTCCCAGCTTTCTTATGCTTCAGCAAAAGGGGCTTCACTTTGTTCACTTTTGTAGTAAGGCAAGGACTTAGGGGGTTATTCTAACTTTGGAGGAGTGTTAATCCGTCCCAAAAGTGACGGTAAAGTGACGGATATACCACCAGCCGTATTACGAGTTCCATAGGATATACTGGACTCGTAATATGGCTGGAGGTAAATCCGTCACTTATCCGTCACTTTTCCGTCACTTTTGGTACGGATTAACACCTCCTCCAAAGTTAGAATAACCCCCTTAGTGATTCCTCCTTTCTCCCTAAGACATTTCTGGTGGTAAAGGTATTTTTTATGGTATCAATGGGATGGTGGGGTCAGGATTAGTGATGTGAGAATTAGGCCTGAGTGGAGTTTGCAGAGGTCTGCTACCTGAAACTCTGCTATGTGCCGAAATAAACTCTGCTGTGCTACGTGGAGTTCCACGAGTGGCTACGTTTTGGTAAGTCACTCGGTTTGCGCTGATTTTCAGCACCAGAAGTTTCTCCTCCACTGAAAAATCCACACGGACTACCAGAGGGCACTAACTTCTTTCTGCCACTTGAGTAGATTTTGTACTCCAGCGGCAGCTTCCTCAATGTGAGAGACAGCTTTCTCAACGCGAGTGGCAGAGACCTACTGTGACAGCCCACATTCAGACCTCTTGCTTACCAAGTTGGCAACTTCTATGACTTGCACTCGTCAACTAAGTGTTAGTGAGCCACACAAGAGAAAAAACTCTGATCCATGTCACTTCGCAGAGATTTGTGGAACTCTGTGAAGTGCGCAGAGTGGGTAAACTCTGCGAAGTCCGCCACCAGAGTGGAATTCTACACCCACCCTTAGTGAGAATCTGACTCTTGACCTTATTATAGAATAAGGCATGAAAAGAAACTCTACATGGCTTAGAATAAGGTTGGCATAGTAAACTAATGTAGCCAAGTTAGATGGCTGATAACATTTAGAGCCTCTTATACAAAGTCATTTTGCGGTTGCAAACAATGTGATTTGCAAAAATAACAAGGTCTGCAACCACACAATTGGCTTTTTGGTATGTATGAAAACAATTTTGCAATTAGAAACTTATTTTTGGCTCAAGAAATGGGTTACTGACCCATACCAAATTGCAAAAAGGATGGTAAAAATGGGACATTCCTTCCTATTTGCCATTCAGTATTGTATGTATGAATAGTTTGCAGCTACAGTTGCAGGCTCAAACTATTGGTCAATTACTAGTACCTCAAAGAAGGTGATATATGATTTACACAGGGGAAGGTGCCCCTTTGGCACACTTTTCCTTTTGTGAATGGTGTCAGCAGACTTTAGGGAACTAGGCAGTAGTACAAGGGACCAACCATCTGCTCCCAGAGGGTTTTGACATGCAGGAAACTTTTCTTTAAAGCACTATTATTTCCTTTAAGACTGTCTGCTTTAAAAAAAGGTTTCCCATTTGGTAAAGTAAAGACAGGAATGGTGGCTGGCTGTTCTTTGCAGGCTGCAATCTCTGTGTGTTTAGCAAATCACACAGTCTTGCAAAGAATGTTCTGTCTGATACTTTTTACACATGTCCTTCTGCAATCCTCTGCAACCAATGATTTTGAGACAGAACTTGTTACTACATGGGTCACATCACAAAATAGGAGACAGGTAACAAATTATCAGTGCACAATTTGTGATCACTCTTCTTGGTCTCTTTGTGCATCAGCCTCTTATATATGATCTGTGGGGAATAGACTAATAGGCTAGCCATGTGTGATGAAATATGATTGAGATTCATTTAATATTTGTAACACACTACATTTTATCTTCCAGGTTGTTAACCATAATTAGGATCATTCTGATACACATGATTTGCATGCAAATACAACATAATAAATAATGTTGGGTGGTCATGGCCAAGCTCTGCAAGAATGCAGACCCATGATTCCTGGGCTCCCTGCCCAGTCCTGATCTTCTGAGCTCCTGCCCTGCAGCAGTGGATATCCTGCTTGCAGCTCTTCCCCTTGTGCTTGGACATGCCTGCTGGACTGTTGATGGACTCATCGACTCACCAGACTAGTTGTAACCGGAGAATGGTGTCCTGGTGTGTGCTGTGGGTGTGCAACAACTAAAGTCTCCATGGCCTGGTTGCTGGTGACCAAGGCCTGCACTCCTTGCTGGCAGCGTGGGAGGAGGGTGGGCTGTGCCCCAAGACCTTGGTGCAATGTGTGTCCCTTCTCAATTGGATGAGGGGAGCAGGGCAAGGGTGGTGAACAAATATTTGTAGAACTTTGCTTTGTCCATTGTTGCAATGGATGCCCACCTCTCTCCTTCTCTGCATTGATGACTCTTGCCATCGACTTTGCCCTAGACCCAGGTGTGCCTGGGATCCCTATTCTGTGTGTGCTTTGGGCCTGCTTTAGGTTGACACATCATTTATACCCACCCTTCAGGAGTATGTCCAAGGTATTGTGTCCCCCATGAACCTTCTTCATCAGCACTGCTGTGGGTGGCCATTTCATCCATTGGTTGGTCCATTTTTGGACCTGTCGTGTTAGACAGATGCAGAGCGCCATCTAAAGTCGCTACCAAGCCCTTGCTTGGAACCCATAAACTTGTTGCCAGCCCCTGGCCTAGCAAAAGCCCCCTTGCCTCATCTCCATCATGACTGGGGTCGGACCAAGAAAGACTTCAATAGCAATTCCTTGAATAAACCTCCCAACGCAAGTCAAATACAAGGACTAACTCTTAATTGCATCAGGACGACCTAATGATTCCCAAGAGGAACACTTGCAACCTATCATCAGAAACATGCTCCTTCAGCTTTTCCAGGAACTTTGCAATGACATCAAAAGAATTAAAACCAACCTTCAACATGACCTCTGTGCCCTCCAGTGCTTTTAACATGATATCGGAGAAAGGGTCGCCTAGACTAAAACCACCATCAGCAAGCTCAATGAAGGGGGTGAGGCCCTTCAACATTACATCCTTCAACTTAAAGATCAACATACCCTCCTGCAAGAAAAATGCAAAGACCTTGAAGATAGATCTTGTTACCACAATATTCTGATTAGAAGAATATGAACCACAGTCGCAGATGCTGACCTCCCCAAATACCTCAGACCTCTTCAATTCCATCTTTGAAAGAAGTGGGGCAACTCTATAAACATGGACAGAGCTCATAGGATTACCCTGCTCCAAAATGCAGGGAAGCATACCCCAGGAGATCTCACCCGCATCCATTGTCTCACAGATAGAGAGGCAATTATGACAGCGGTGAGGCAAGGGGCTCTATCTCCTTCAATAGTGTATGGTTTATTATTTTCCAGGACTTCTTGGTAGCCCGCTTGCTAAATTACATAGCTTCAAGCTAGTAACAGATGTCCTCATCACCTATGATATTAAAGCCCTCATTACAACCGTGGCAGTAAATGCCACCTACCGCCGTGCTGACGGCTGCCAACATACCGTGACAGCGGTGGTAAGCCGCTACGGGTATTATGACCCACACAGAGAAATCTGCCACTATACAGACACCCACACAAGTCCGCCAGCCCAAAGGTCAGTGATAAAATGGCAATAGCAAAACCCACACCATTACGCCACCAGGAATACACCCACAGCATCAGGACCCACGAATCACCGCAGCAGTCTTTCAACCGCGGTAAACCATTGGCAGTACACACCCCCACGCTCAAAATATACACACACTAACAAAACTACACCACATTGAACAATTCAAACTACACACACCTGACACACATACACACACCACACCCACACACCCACAACACTATAAAACACACACCCACATTACCCACAATTCTTTCAACAAGAAAAGAAAATTGCTAACAGAGAGAGAGAGACAAGCCAGGAGCACCCACTCAATCAGAGGCACAAAACATCATCATCCATACACCATCCACGCACCCCACAATACAACACCCCACACATCACCCCACACATCCTCACCCATATCACTCACACCATATTCATGGCTCCCGAAAGACATCCCAGGTTTTCAGAGGAGGAGATAAGGGTCATGGTGGAAGAAATCATCTGGGTAGAGCCAAAGCTATTCGGATCACAGGTATAGCAGACGTCCATTTCAAGGAAGATGGAGCTATGGCGGAAAATCGTGGACAGGGCCAACGCCTTGAGACAGCACCCCAGAACAAGGGATGACATCAGGAAGAGATGGAACAACCTACGGGGGAAGGTGCTTTCCGTGGTTGCAAGACACCAGGTAGCTGTACAGAGGACTGGCGGTGGATCCCCACCTCCTCCTCCACAACTAACAACATGGGATTAGCAAGTTTTGGTGATCATACATCCTGAGGGCCTTGCAGGAGTAGCAGGAGGACTGGACTCTGGTAAGTCAAATCTTTACTACTATATCCCCCACCCTACCTGCATGCCCTCACCCCATCACTCCACCACCTCACACATACCCCACTATCACAACCCACCCATCTAAATATCAAGCCCTGCATGTAACACCAATGGATGGATCCCCATCACAGACCTGCATGGACACCCATCACCACAGCATGTTCAGTAGAGAGACTCACCCATCCCACAAAATCACCACAAACACAAGGCAAAGCTGACAGGGAAATCACAACCATACAGGGAAACACACCCATGCACAAGATGGCACTCACAGATATATTAACACTGCATTTGCATCCCCACAGGACCCCTACTCATCGTCACTGGAGAGGAGGTGCTAGCCACATCCAGTGCCCCCACAGAAGAGGCCAACAGTGACAACAGAAGCTCTGCACGCCTGGATCAGGATGACCAACCTGGCCCATCAGGGAACTCTGGACTGTCGGTTTCCCTGTCACAGTCCCAAACCACCACAGAGTCTCCCCCCTCAGGAAACACCACCACAGCACCCACTCAGCGGGTCCATGCCACTGTCCCCAGGACACATCAATCAGCAGTGTGTCCACCACTACAGGGACCCCAGGCAACCCCAAAAACTTAGGACGATCAGGGGCCTGGGGTCAGTGGCAGTGGGCACACGGTTCAGGGGACAGAGGCACAAGACAACAGGGAAGCTGGGAGGACTGCTGTGCGACAGGGGGAGGACAGGCCAAGGGAACCCACTCTCCAGGAGGCACTCACCAACATCCTGGGAGCATACCACCATTCCCAGAAGACGATGGGACAGATACTGGCCAAGTTGCAGGAGACCCAGCGGCTGCAGGAGGGACAGTACCTGGGGATTAGGGAGGACCTCAAACTCATATACACCATCCTGGTCACCATTGCAGGGGTGCTGGGTGACATGGCCAACACCACGAGGGAGGCAGTGGCACACCAACGGGCCCCTGACACTAGCCAAACCGATGAACAGCCTTCCACCTCCGCCGGCTCTAGTGGACAGGAGGCCCCGCCACAGGAACAACAGGCCACCAGCACCCCACCCCCTGCAGAAGGAGAACCACCCCGCAAACGGTCCCTACGATCCAGGCAGAAGCCAGAGAACATTGCCAAGACCCCCGCCAGCAAATAAGACTCTCCTGATTGTCACCCTTCTGTCTCACTCTGTCACCCTGTCCACCTTGAACTGCCATTGCTCCCCTTCCTATGCCCCATTGGACAATGCAACTGTGATATCAAGAGCCTAAACTCTACCCTGGACTTTCCTCCACCATCAGCCCAGCCCATTGCACATCCCCCTCTACTTATGAGCATGTAAATCAACAACCTTGGAACAAATACAAATCTGGAGTCTGTCAAATGATTCAAATATGTATTAGTTCAACATAATCAAAGCATTGCAATTCAAATTTACAGTCAAATATACTTTTGAATGACCTTTGGTGTGCAGCAGTACAAATAGCAGGAGCCAGAGTGGGGCACAGAGATCTGAAAATAGAGATGCCAAAGGGTTCAGTAAGTGGCCATAGACATAGGGAAATCAGGCTGCCATGTACAATGTCCAACAGATAACTGTAGGAGGCTGGCCTGGCATATAGTGGGTACCTGAGGGTACTTACACCTTGTGCCAGGTCCACTTATCCCTTATTAGTACATTAGTAGTGGTCTAGCAGCACAGTCTGATAGAGGTAGCTATAGTAGAGCAGCTAAGGCTGAACTATGGGACATGCAAACTCCTACTATACCACTTATATCACATAGCACTATATCATAAGAATCACAATGCTCAGAGATACTAAAAATAAAGTTACTTTATTTTAGTGACAATGTGCCAAAAATATCTCAGAGAATATACTCCCTTAGGAGGTAGTAAAATACACAAAATATACACACAAACCGAAATCAGGTAAGTAAACAGTTAGAAACGTAGTGCAAACACTGTAGAATACAGTAGGATGCAATAGGCCTAAGAGGAACACAAACCATATACTAAGAAAGTGGAATGTGAACCATGTAGGGACCCAGGCCTAGTGTAGTGTGTAGAGGGTCACCGGGAGTATAAGAAAACACTAAGGGTGTCAAAGATACCCCACCCCAAGACCCTGAAAAGTAGGAGTAAAGTGAACCTACTTCCCCAGAAACACACTAAAGTCGTTATAGGAGATTCTACAAAGACCACAACAGACTGCAAAGCACTGAAGACGGATTCCTGGACCTGAGGACCTGTAAAGGAAGGGGACCAAGTCCAAGAGTCACAGAAGTGTCCATGGGGGGCAGGAGCCCACTAAACCTCAGATGAAGGTGCAAAATGGCTGCCTCCAGGTGGAAGAAGCTGAAGATTCTACAACAACGGAAGATGCCAGGAACTTCTCCTTTGCATAGAAGATGTCCCACGGCGTGCTGGCGGATGCAGAGTTGTTTTTTTGGAGAAAAACTACAAACAAGCCTTGCTAGATGCAAAGGTCACAGTTGAGGAAAATGGGTGCTGCCAGGGCCCAGGAAGGACCAGGAGGTCGCCACTTGGAAGAGGAAACAGAGGGGACCCTCAGCAACACAGAAAGCCCATGCAAAAGACGGCAGCGGCCGAAGTACTTTAACACGGGTTCAAGAAAACTGAGCACGGCAGTCGTCACAACACTACAAAGGAGGGTCCCACGAAGCCTGTGGTCTAATCAGCAAGTTGAGCCATGCAGGACAGAGTGCTGGGGACCTGGGCTGTGCTGTGCACAAAGGATTCCTTGAAAAAGTGCACAGAAGCTGCAGTTCACGCAGTACACAGGATTACTGTCTGGCGAGGGGAGGCAAGGACTTACCTCCACCAAATTTAGACAGATGGACCACTGGACTATCGGAGTCACTTGGATCCAGCTCCTGTGTTCCAGGGACCACGCTTGTCATGATGAGAGGGGACCCAGAGGACCGGTGAAGCAGAAGTTTGGTGCCTGTGTTAGCAGGGGGAAGAATCTGTCTAAGCACAGGAGATTTCTTCTTGACTTCCAGTGCAGGGTGAAGGCAGACAGCCCCCAGAGCATGCACCACCAGTAAACAGTTGAGAAAGCCGGCATGATTAGGCTCTACAATGTCGCTGGGATTCTTCTTGCTACTTTGTTGCAGGTTTCAAGGCGTCCTGGAGCAGTCAGTGGTCAATCCTTGGCAGAAGTCGAAGAGGGAGATGCAGAGGTGAGCTCTTGCATTCATTATTGAGGAAAAGCCCACAGGAGAGACCCTAAATAGCCCTCAGAGGAGGATTGGCCACCTAGAGAGGTAAGCACCTATCAGGAGGGGTGTCTGACGTCACCTGCTGGCACTGGCCACTCAGAGGTCTCCCTTGTGCCCTCACACCTCTGGATTCAAGATGGCAGGGGTCTGGGACACACTGGAGCAGCTCTGGGCACCACCCCTGGGGTGGTGATGGACAGGGGAGTGGTCACTCCCCTTTCCTTTGTCCAGTTTCTCGCCAGAGCAGGGCTGGGGGTTCCCTGAACCAGTGTAGACTGGTTTATGCAAGGAGGGCACCATCTGTGTCCTTCAAAGCATTTCCAGAGGCCTGGAGAGGCTACTCCTCTCAGGCCCTTAACACCTATTTCCAAAAGGAGAGGGTGTAACACCCTTTCTCAGAGGAAATCCTTTGTTCTGCCTTCCCAGGACTAGGCTTCCCAGACCCCAGGAGGTCAGAAGCATGTCTGTGGGTTGGCAGCAGCGGTAGCTGTAGTGAAAGCCCCAGAGAGCTGGTTTGGCAATACGCGGGGTCCATGCTGGAGCCCCGGGGATGTATGGGATTGGCACCCCAATACCAGTTTTGGCATGGGGGGACAATTACATGATCTTAGACATGTTACATGGCCATATTTGGAGTTACCATTGTGTAGCTAAGTATAGGTATTGACCTATATGTAGTGCACATGTGTAATGGTGCCCCCGCACTCACAATGTCCGGGGAAATTGCCCTGAACTATGTGGGGGCGCCTTGGCTAGTGCCAGGGTGCCCTCACACTTAGTAACTTTGCACCTAACCTTCACCAAGTGAGGGTTAGACCTTTAGGCTGACTTATAAGGCACTACACAGGGATACACGTGCAGGCCACAAACTATGAGCACTGGGGCCCTGGCTAGCAGGGTCCCAGTGAGACATATAAAACACACTGACAAATAGGGTTTTCACTATGAGCACTGGGTTCCTGGCTAGCAGGATCCCATTGAGACAGTAAAAACTCCCTGACATATACTCTCAAACAGGCCAAAAGTGGGGGTAACAATGCTAGAAAGAGGCTACCTTCCTACAATAACTGATAAGTTAAGTTAAGTTACTGTGTCTTACCTGTGTGTCACTGGAAGTACTGCTGTATTATGTTGCTTCTGTTGTCAACATCTTCTTCCTCTCCCTCCTCTTCCTCACTGTCCACAGACTCCACCGCTGCCACACTCCCATCTCCAAGCTCATCCTCCTGCAGAAAAGGCACCTGGCGTCTCAAGGCAAGGTTGTGCAACATGCAACATGCAACGATGATCTGGCACACCCTCTTGGGTGAGTAGTACATGGATCCACCAGTCAGATGGAGGCACCGGAACCTGGCCTTCAGGAGGCCGAAGGTCCTTTCAATAATCCTCCTTGTACGCCCATGTGCCTCATTGTAACATTCCTCTGCCCTTGTCCTGGCATTCCTCACTGGGGTCAGTAGCCATGAGAGGTTGGGGTAACCAGAGTCACCTGCAAATATTGAGTGACAACTGTTACACAGACACTAACCCTTAGGTGCAACCCCATACCCAGTCACCGACTTATACTGTGTGGGGACCTTGAGCTCACCTATTAGCCACACCCAGTGACTCTGGAGTTGGCCCATCACATAGGGGATGCTGCTATTCCTCAAGATAAAGGCGTCATCCACAGAGCCAGGGTATTTGGCATTCACATGGGAGATGTACTAGTCCACCAAACACACCATCTGCACATCCATAGAGTGGTAGCTTTTTCTGTTCCTGAACACTTGTTCATTTCTCCGGGGGGGACAAATGTCACATGTGTACCATCACTTGCACCAGTGATGTTGGGGATATGTCCCAGGGCATAAAAGTCAGCTTTGACTGTGGCCAAATCCTCCACCTGGGGAATACGATGTAGCTGCGCATGTGTTTCAGCAGGGCAGACTACACTCTGGTCAACACATTGGAGAACATTGGCTGAGACATCCCTGATGCCACGGCCATTGTTGTTTGAAAGGAACCTCTTGCCAGGAAATGGAGCACTGACAGGACCTGCACTAGAGGGGGGATACCTGTGGGCTGGCGGATAGCTGACATCAGGTCTGGCTCCAATTGAGCACACAGTTCTTGTATTGTGGCATGATCAAGTCTGTAGGTTATGATAATGTGTCTGTCCTTCATTGTTGCAAGGTCCACCAGGGGTTTGTACACCGGAGGATGCCGCCATCTCATATTCAACCTCAGCAGTTGAAGCCTATGGAAGAAAACGGTGAGCAGAGGGTCATATTCACACATGTATTACACTATTGATGAATTTCTTCCTTTACAGAACCAGTATGTGAATTCGACAATCAGTTTCTGTGACAATGTCTGCTGTGACGCAGCTAAGTGCCATGGCCTGTGTCCCCCTGAAATGGCGGCTGCCTGACCTGCGAGGAGGGACAAATGGAAATGAGGTAATTTCACTGGCGTTGTGTGCCGTCGTTGTAGGTGGTCGATGACCGATGCGCAACTTCGCATTGGTTATCATTGGGCCCTGTGAGTTCTAGGAGCCAATGGGGATGTACGCCGGTGGTGACGGTACGAATCGCCGTGGACGTCACCACCATTTTCTCTCTGTTCACTCACTTGTTACCTGACCTTCAACAGGAGAGGACCTACACTGCAAGTGCTGCTGTGACCTGTGTCTGGAAGCGACAATGGCTCATGTGTCTGGGGAATGGGCCCCTGCCTTCACTGCGGAGGATTTGGAGAAACTGGTGGATGGGGTCCTACCCCAGTAGACGTTACTCTACGGTCCTCCAGACAAACAGGTGAGTACACTGTGAGCATGATGCGTGGGCCATGAATGTATGGAATGCTGTGTCTGTAAGCCACATGTTGGGGGGGGCAGAGGCGTCCTGACCAGAGTGCAGCATGTAAGGTGGTCAATGCATGTGCGTCAGGGGATGGGAGGGATCTGGTAGACCATGAGCCTGACGGTACGGACGGTTGACTAATTCACTTTTCTGCTGTCTTTTCCATGCAGGTCACGGCCCATCAGAAAAAGGGTATTTGGCGGGCCATCTCCAAGGAGGTGCGGACCCTGGGGGTCTTTGACAGGCAGAGCTCCCACTGCCGTAAAAGGTGGGAGGACCTGCACCACTGGGCAAAGAAGACTGCAGAGGCCCAGCTGGGGCTGGCCTCCCAACGAGGAAGGGGTGCCCGTCGCACCATGACCCCCCTGATATTCAGCATCCTGGCGGTGACCTATCCAGAGTTGGAGGGGCGCTTGAGGGCATCACAGCAGCCACAAGGGGGTGAGTACAGATTCTGAATCCAGACTGTGTGCGTTAAGAGTTACCTGGGTGAGGGATTTGGGCTATGGGTGCTCCTACGCCAGGGCAAAGATGGCAGGGTAGGTCCCTTGTTGGGCAGGCTCTGAAGCACTCATACCCCAATAGTGTTAGTGGACATCTACTACTGGGCAGGGTCCTGTGGGCTTCAGGTGTGCAGCTAACGGTGTTAGGCATTGTACCACATGGGCTAGTGACTATCTTAGTAACTGGTAGTGCATGGCCTAGTGTATAGGGCTGCTCCCTGTGTGTTGTGTACGCCAACTATGGTGTTGTTGCTGGCATTGACCAAGTGCATCCCCTGTCCCTCTATCCCCTTTTTGTTTTGGCACCCTCTCCTTGTGTGCATTAGCGTCATCACCAGCACTCCCATCACAACACACCCCTCATGAGCAGTCAACACCCCCACAACCATGCACACGCCCCCTGTGTCTTCTCCGAGTGTGTTTGTGACCCCTCCTCCCAAAGTACACAAATGCAATCACCCACCCACCCGACAGCCATCCACCTCACAACAGCACCCAGCCCATGCATCCTCCACACCCAAACCCTCTCCTTCTTCCCGCCCCATGTGTGTCTAGGAAGCTTTTCCTGGCAAACATTGACCTCTTCCCTACCCCTGCACTCCCCCCATCCTTTCCCTCGGGCCAGGGTGTACAGAACCCAGGCTAGCACCTCAGCCATCAAGTCACCGTCCACTGTGGTACCTGCAACTCACAGAGGCTCAAAGGGGGCACCCGTCAGCCCAGCCAGTGTGCCACCAACCCCTGCAAAGGACAAAAGCATTCTGCCACCTGCCAAGGTGAAGAAGGGGCCAGCATGCAGAAAGGGCAAGGAGCACGAACCACCCAGCAAGGCCTCCTCAAAAACTCCAGGTGCCAGAGCCAAGGTCACACAACCATCTGCCAAGGTGCGGAAGGGGCAGAAAACACCAGGCAAGGCATTTCAGCTGTCGGAGGCCGCAGGTGAAGGCCTGGTGGTTACCAGCACAACCGCCAACCCTGCCAACTGCACCGCGGCCAGCACCACCAGCAACTCCGCCGAAAGCACAGCTGCAAGCACCACCACCTGCACAGCCGCTAGCACCACGACCTTCAGCAGCAGCAGCCCCAGTGGGAAGCCGTCCGAGGCTGCAGGAGAAGGGCTGAAGCCTCCCTCCACCACTGGCAGCACTGGCACCTGCACCACGGCCAGCACCGCCATGTGCACCGCCGCCAGAACCGCCACAGGCCCCGCCACAAGCACTGCCACCTGCACCACTGACAGTAGGACCACTACCAGCAGCAGCAGCCCCAATGAGCAGACATCCGAGGCTGCAGGAGAAGGCCTGGAGCCTCCCACCACCACTGGCAGCACCCCCACCAGCACGGACACTACCACCAGTTTGCAGCCTTAGCCACTGCAGGATGGAGTCTTGCCTTGCCTCCAAGGACTATCATGCCACCTGTTCCGTGCAAATCCCGTGCCTCAGACACCCAGGTGAAGGAATGTGAACTGCCACACCCCAAGTGTTTCTTCACTGGGAACAATGACCCCTCCAGAACCAGTGGAGAAAGGCATCCACTCACCCAATCCTTGGCAGGATGAAGCACACTGAGCACAAAGCCCCCTCCAGAACCAGTGGAGAAGGTATCCACCAGAGAGACTGTGGCTTTGCAGTCCCCAGGACCAAGCAGTGGGCAAACCACCCACTTGAGAGACTTGAGAGACTGTAGCTTTGCACTCCCCAGGATCAAGCAGTGGGCAAACCACCCACTAGAGACACTTGTGAGACTGTGGCCCTGATTCTGACCCCAGGGTCAGCGGGAGCACCGCCGACAGGCCGGCGGTGTCCCGCAGGGCATTCTGGCCGCGGCGGTTTGGCCGTGGTCAGATTCGGAAAACTGGTGGTCTCCTGCCGGTTTTCCGCTGCCCTTGAGAATCCTCCATGGCGGCGGAGCGCGGGATTCTGACACCCCCTACCGCCATCCTGTTCCTGGCGGGTCTCCCGCCAGGAACAGGATGGCGGTAGGGGGTGCCGCGGGGCCCCTGGGGGCCCCTGCAGTGCCCATGCCAATGGCATGGGCACTGCAGGGGCCCCCGTAAGAGGGCCCCACTTTGTATTTCAGTGTCTGCTTTGCAGACACTGAAATACGCGACAGGTGCCACTGCACCCGTCGCACCTTCCCACTCCGCCGGCTCAATTCTGAGCCGGCGTCCTCGTGGGAAGGTCGATTTGCCCTGGGCTGGCGGGCGGCCTTTTGGCGGTCGCCCGCCAGCCAAGGGCAAATCCCAAAATACCCTCAGCGGTCTTTCGACCGCGGAGCGGTATTTTGGTGGGGGAAGTCTGGCGGGCGGCCTCCGCTGCCCGCCAGACTTAGAATGACCCCCTGTGTCTTTGCATTCCCCAGGACCAAGCAGTGGGCAAACCACCCACTAGAGAGACTTGAGAGACTGTGGCTTTGCACTCCTGAGGACATTGCCGTGTGCATGGAGCCCCCTCGAGGAGCAGTGCCGTTATCCCATCCTTCGGCTGAGGTGCCCTCCCTGCCCCGTCCCCCTGAGGTGCCTGTGTGTTTATGACCTGATGCCCTTGCAGTGTTCTCTCTGTATTGAGGCAGGAGTCAAGTGTGGGCTTGCCCCATGATTTTTGGCCCAGTGGCCCACGGACATTTTGCATGGACAATGTACGCCCTTATGTACATATTGTATATTTTGTAATACTGTTTCTCAATTTGTTAAGTATATCTGCCTATTTCTAAAATATCAATGATTTAACTCAATTCCTTTTGTCCTTGCGTACTTCCAGGGGGTTACAGGGTGTAAATGTAATGTTGCTGCATGTGTTTGTGTGTATGGTTTTGGGGGTGAGGGTGGGGGTAGGGGTGTTGCGTGTGTGTGTCACTCTCTTTCCCCCCTCCCCTATGTGCTAGGTGCAGCACTCACTGTGGTTGTCGCCGCCGCCTTTCGTATTCCTGGTAGATGAGGAGGTAGACCAGCATGGGCAGGACCTGTAGCTCGGGCTCCATGAAGTCCTGGTTCTTTGTTGAGTGTCGAGAGGTGAGTGGTTTCCCTTCCAAGTCCTGCTTCCCCCTGTGATTTTGATGGCGTTGGTACCGCCCCGGAAAAGCTGGCACATAGGCGGGTTGTGATGTGGTGGGCGGTACATTGTCCTCCGCCTGGCTGTTGGCGGTGATCGCCCCGGTGTTTGTTGCTACCGCAGTGGCGGTGGGAGTGTTAAAGTGGCTGTCTGTGTTGGCGGTTTCCGCCGTGGCCGTGATCCCATTTCTTTTACTGCCTGCCTGTTGGCGGTATTACCGCCACTTTAACACCGACTGCCAGGGTTGTAATGAGGGCCTAAATATTTCTGGGCAAACCCATTCAGCATCATCTGTTCATGGGCTGGCTGAACACATGCTACGGCCTCATTTATGGAAGCAAAGCAAATCCTGGGCCTTTCTATGGAGACTGTAGGGGATCGGACACCTGATACACGAAGGATATAGTGACCTAGAGAGCCTAGGTGGCACATGGTTTTGGAGCAGCCAGGGTGAAGCCAATGCTGCCACACAACAAATTGGGACTAGCAAGGCTCAGCTCTTGGAACGCCTGTGCCACACAGCATATGACAACTCACAGGATATTGAATAGTGGGCCAATCATCCTAGCTGAGCTCTCCTCTTTCCTATTCATGTAAGCCTGTTGTGCTGTGGGCTGGTCATGCCTCACACTTTTTCCTTTCTAGGCAAGGGGTCCAGAACTACCACAAAGTTTACAATGCCATTAACTCCTTTCCAACCTTCTCCACCATGCAGGATGACTTTAGCCCTCGCAGCAGGCCAGCTGTATTGTTTTATTATGTTTTATCACATTATTCCCTTTGATGTTTGTTATGTTTTCTTGTTCTTTAAGTTTAGGAGTTGGGGAGAGGGTATGCACAGGGGTTCACCTTTCATTGTGGCTACATATCTGGCCAAGAACAAAGGTGGGAGTGGCGAACCTCTCTATGTGAATACTCCTAAATTGCCATTGCTCTTCAATTATAAAGGCTGTGACCTAAAACATTCAAGGTCTCTATAATTCCGCCCAGCATCTGGGTGTTTTGGGTGAACTTCAGTTACTGGGTGCTGCCTTCTGCCTCCTTGAAGAAACGTATTGTTTGCGGGCAGACACAAGTCAGCTCAATTCCAGTATGTTCCCGCTCCAATACCACGACTGTTTGTGCTCCAAAAAAGTAGGAGTGTCAGTCCTTATTGCTACATCGATGCATTTCACCACACACAACCACAAACCTGAGTAAAAGTGGCAGGTGGGTGGTAGTTATTGGCCTCTGGGATGCCAAACGATTTGCATATCTATCTATATGCCCCTAATTACAGTCAGGAAACATTCCTGAGGGAAACACTACCAATCATTGCAACCTTTGTAGAGGGCCCCTTAAAAAATGGAGGAGACTTTAACATGGTCCGTACTGCATTACAAGATAGATCACAACATGGTGCGACCCCCACGTTGTTAGCCAATGGGCATGCTTGACTAGCACTTAGGCCTGATAGATGCATGGGCAATCAACACCCCCTTGCAACTGATTATTCTCATTTTACCGCAGATACACTCAAATTTACCTCATATCTATAGATATCAGACTTGAACACTCTCTCCTGGGAGCCGACCAACTCCCCAGACTTTGTCAAAGTAATAGCCCTGTAGCTATTTCCTTTGATGGGATCAATCCCTCACTAGGCACTCCTGGAACCCACGGTGCTTCACTCATGTCTGGCGGTTAAACAAGTCTCTCCTTCAGGGGCCGGTGGTCCTTGCTGAAGTTTGAGAGAAACACATGGGCTAGCAAAACCTGAAGAATACAAGGGAATATCTAAACCTTTATGATAAGGGTGACATAGATAAACATGCAGTTTAGAATGCTTTTAGGGCAATCATTTGGGGAATACTAATCCAAGAAGCCACACACCTCATGTGCATGTGCACATCACTAGAACTCACCTGACCATGGAGTTGGTAGACCATGAGCAACAACACAAGTGCACTCTTTCCAACAAACTCTGGTGGATGGGATTCACAGCGAGGGATAAGTTTTGTACACTCAAACTGGATAAAGCTAACTACATCCTCATCAGACTAAGGGTCACTTTCCAGGTGGAGGGTAACAAGCCTGGCAGCATGTTAGCACATAAACTATGAGCACACCAGCCTCAGAGGCTCATCAGTGAGATTAGGGAAAGCAATGGCACTTCACACAAACTTCCAGCCTTTAACTCCTTCTACCAGTCACTGTACATGGCACATCATACTCTCTGTAACTCGCAACACACTTATGTAGATTAAATTACTAATTGTTAGTCAAGATTAAGACTGTGAGACAAACTTGAAACCGGTTTTGAGTGCTACAGCCTTCAAAAAGAAATTGGAGGAATCAAACAAAATAATTACAGGACACAAAGTATACTTAACACAACAAAAGATTGAAAAAATTCTGAAGGATTTTAAAACGTTTTCCTTTGAGAAACTGTATCGTTATTCTAAGGAAGATTTTATATCAAAGTACTGCTCTGGTTAGGAAAACTCCTCTGGTAGAAACTCTCCTTCTGACACTGAGGATGAACCAAGAAGTTGTAGACGCTCTAGGAGGTAGAGGTGAAGAGGATAACACCAGAGGAATAACCCCCAATGTTTCAAGGATTTCCGATACCCAAAAATATAAATAGGTCAGGTTGGGTCCCCAGTTTTGGGGCACCGCTAGGATATGGAGTACCTTCTTTCTTGCCTCCACAGAGCCAACCATGATTTCACCCTAATAACCCTCCTTTTTTAGAGAGAGCTCGAGGGAGGGGAATTGGAAAAAGAAGAGGCATTTCATGGCAGGACAAAAAACTGCCACAAGAATACAACCAAATGGGAGATGCCACACCCAGTGCGAGCAAATCGTAGGAGCATACAAAGACAATATAATAAATCTCAGCAACCGAGCCCTTGAGGAAGGAGAAATAAAGGTTCTAAATAAGGGGCTGGGTTTTGTACCAACACCTAATTGTGACATGTTTAATCTGAAAATATAAGTAACAGATTTTCTCCGAAAAATACAACTATAGTTTTTTTCCAAAATGGACAAAACACACTTAGGTTGAAGACAGAAATACTGACCTAGGTCTGAAATCAGTTTATTTGCCCCCCACCTCTGAGATGCTAAGTGAAGTGTTTTTAAACAAATCAGTCCATAGGGATCTAGAAAAACTAAAAAAAAGGGGTTCAGGACCTCTTTAGAAATATGAGTAAGAATGAAAAGAGGTCTATGGATCTGTTGGCTTCAGATGAATCGATAACTATAAAACCAGCAGACAAAGGGGGTGCAGCTGTTATTCGTTCTATAGATATGTATAGAACAGAATGTTTATGGCTTTTGAATGAAAAACAGAATTACAAACGCCTGTAGAGAGATCCTGCTCCTGATGTCAAGGAAAAAAAGTGTCTTTTTGGTTTCACGAAGGGGTGGCCTATGGTTGGATCACCAAACATGATGCTAAGTTTTGAATTAAAAAACAACCTAAGGTACCCTATTTTAACATCCTGCCAAAGATGCATACAAATAAAATCCCCCCTCCAGGAAGGCCTATTGTCTCAGGGATTGGCTCACTGTTGAAACCTTTATCCCAATTTTGTGACTTTTTTCTCTGTCCATTGGTAAAAGAGATGCCCACTTACTTACAGGACTTGAAAGATGCCTTGAATCTCATTAGGGATCTGCCTTCACCTTCTGATGTCTCAAGTGTCTCAAGTCTGGATGTGGAGTCCTTGTATACAAACATTCCACAGGAGGCCACCCTAAAGGTGGTAGAGAAAATCCTGAGGGCAACTGAATGGGTGTCCATTACACCCCAGGAGAATGTATTGGACCTGGCACATTCAGCACTGACAAAAAACTTTTTTGAATTTGAAAGTGAATGTTTTCTCCAGGTCCACGGTACCTCGATGGGAAACACTTTTGCTCCTAGCTTAGCCTGTCTTTATGTACATGAGTTCGAATTAGAAAATGTTTTGAATAAATCAAACCCATTCAGAGAGAAGATCCACCTTTGAAAACGTTACATCTATAAGTTCTAATTGATTTGGAGAGGGTCGTGCAAAGAAGCACGTACTTTTGTGGAGTAGCTGAATGCACTAGATCCCTTTTTATGATTCACAGTTACTATGGGTGGAAATGAAGGAACTTTTTTAGATCTTATTATAAGGGAGAAGGATCGTAACTTAGAAACAGAGGTCTTCTACAAACCAACAGACCACAGTAGCCTCATGAGATTTGACAGCTTCCACCCACTGGCCCTGAGACAAAACTTACCAGTAGGACAGTTTCTCCACTTATGCTGGAGTTTTTCAGACATAGGGAAGTACAAGTCACATGCAAAAAAACTGCCTTGGAAAAGAATATCCCAGCAGATTGATTAGAAAAGCCAACAAAGAGCCCTGAATAATAACAGGGAGCAGTTGTCGATGACCTTTGAAAAGGAGAAAAAGGAGAAAAAGGAGAAAAAGGAGAAAAGGGAGAAAAAGGAGAAAAAGGTGAAATTGATCTGTGTGACTACCTTTAGTCCATTATCTAACAAACTCCAAAAGATTATTAACAGACGCTGGAGGATTCTACAATCAGGGGTGCTTGTTTTGGAACGACCAATGTTTGCTTTCAGAAGGGCAAGAAATATCAAGGATATGCTGGTACACACCTGCCCAAGAAAAAATAAACCATTTGGGCAGTAAAGAACCCTTTGGGACAGACCTTCTCCAGTAGGACATGCTCCCTGTGGTGCCTGCAGTGTGTGCCCCTTCAGTAGGTGACTCAAAGAGAGCAATGTGGGTGTTAGACTTTTTATCCTTGGGGTGGTTTCCCTTAACTTTTTGCCTCTGTTTCCCAGGTTGTTGATGTGTGCTGGACTCTGTTTTTGCTGTTTTTGTTACTCTGGGCACTTTACCAATGCTATCCAGTGCTTAAGTGCAAGTGTGTATGTAATTGGTTCATCCATGATTGGCATATTTGATTTACTGGTAGGTCCCTAGTACAGTGCACTACAGGTGTCCAGGGCCTGTAAATTAAATGCTACTAGTGGACCTGCAGCAGTGGTTGTGCCATCCACATTAGTAGCTCTGTAAACATGGCTCAGACCTGCCACTGCAGTGTCTGTGTGTGCAGTTTTAAACTGCCAATTCAACTTGGCAAGTGTACCCACTTGCCAGGCCTCAACCTTCACCTTTACGTACATGTAAGACACCCGTAAGGTAGGCCCTAGGTAGCCCAATGGGCAGGGTGAGTGTATGATTAAGGTAGGACATATACTAATGTGTCTTACATGTCCTAACAGTGAAATACTGCTAAATTTGGTTTTCAATGTTGCAAGGCCTATCCCTCTCATAGGTTAACATGGGGGCTGCCTTTAAACATGATTAAAGTGTATATTCCCTTTGGGAGCGGATAGACATATGGAATTTGGGTTCTCTGAGCTCTCAATTTAAAAATACATCTTTTAGTAAAGTTGATTTTAAGATTGTGTGTTTGAAAATGCCACTTTTAGAAAGATAGCATTTTTTTGCTTAAACCATTCTGTGACTGTTTGTGGATTCCCTGTCTGGGTCAGTTTGACAGTTGGGCTGCTTGCATCTCTCTCTAGACAGTGACACAAAGATATCTGGGGTGTAGCCTTCATATCCTGATGAGACATCTGTGCTAGGAGGGAGGGGAAGAGTGGTCACTCACACCTGAAAGGGCTGTGCCTGCTCTCGTACAATGCAGTCTCTAAACCCCGGGTGTGTGTCTGGGGCCTGGCCTGGGCAAGACAGGATTTCACAAACAAGAGAGACTTTTCTTTGAAGTAAGCCTGCTTCAAAGGGCAAAATGGGTATAAGAAGGGCACCAAAAACCACAGACTTTAGATCACTTCTAGAAACCAAGAGGAACCTCTGCCTGGAAAAGAGCTGAAGAACTGAGGAAGAAGAGCTGCCCTGTCTGTGACTGTGCTTTGTGGAGCAATCCTGCAGTTTCTGCTTCTGCCTGTGCAAGAGGACAAAGTCTGGACTTTGTGTGACTTCCTGCTTGTGAAGGACTTGCCAAGGGCTTGAAATTGAGCTTGACTCCTGTTGTTGAAGTCTCAGGGACAGAAAATACTTATGTCTGCCAGCACCTGGAGCATCTGCTGAGACTCCTGCCATGCCAAGTGGTGCCTTATCCAATTCCTGGGGCCTTGAAAGGAGAAACTGGCAAGCCAAGTTTGAGAAATCCATGCACCAACGGCAGTGAGGGAAAAATTTTACGCAACCTCTGGAAAAACAATGTGCCGCCGGCTTTACAGCTGAAATCGATGCTCCGCCTGCAGCGTGGCTGGGAGATCGATGCACGCAGATGGAGAACGATGCACAGCATTGCTGACGGAGGCTGGAGAGATCACAACCCATCCTGCGCGTTTTTTGGATCACCATGCGGCAGGATTTCTGACGCAAACATCGCTGGGGGTATAAAAACAACGTAAAGCCTGCCCAGACTCGAGAGTGATTGTCCGGATCCACGCATCGCTCTCCTGCGGAGAGAAGAAACGCCGCAGGCCGAACCGACTAAAGGAGAAACGCAGCACAGTATCGCTTGTGAGTGATATCGACGTATCGCAGGCTTCTTTAAATGCACACTTGCCCGTGCAGTTATTATTGAAGCGACTCAGGTACATTTCCACGCTAGGAGCATTAGCGTTTTGTTTAAAAGAACATCAACACTCTTTTTAAATTTTTATTAATAAGTTGACTTGTGTATGTTGGATTTTTGTCGTTTTGGTCTCCTTTTGTTTAGATAAATATTTTCTATGTTTCTAAACCTGTGTTGTGTCATTTTGTAGTGTTTTAATTACGTTACTGTGTATGTTGGTACAAATACTTTACACCTAGCACTCTGAAGTTAAGCCTGCCTGCTCCAGCCAAGCTTCCAAAGGGGTGAGCGGGGGTTAGCTGAGGGTGATTCTCTTTTACCCTGACTAGAGCGAGGGTCCTTGCTTGGACAGGGGGTAACCTGACTGCCAACCAAAGACCCCATTTCTAACATTGGTGATCAGCGGATGGGATTGGACTTGTATTTGCACTTGACATACAGTGATTAACTGTACACTACTGCGTTGAGTTCAGACCACTACGTGACTACATACTACTTGTCTTGTGATTTGTTTCTTTTTTTCTATGGGACTCTTTTGTTCTACTTTTTGTAGTTGATTCCTTGATTGACATTTCGTGAACTTTATTGGAAACTTGTTTCCTGCCTTTGTAACTTTGCACCTTTTTGACTTTTCATCATGTCCCAATCTGGAGATGCATCAGCTGGAGCTGCTTTTGACCTAGGGAAACAAGAGAGCTATACAATGGCTCAGGTGAAGCAGTTCTGTGAAGATTTTGCCTGTCCCATTAAGGGCTCCGCAAGGAAGGAGGAGCTGCAAAAGGCGCTGAGGGCCTGGGTGACAGCCAAAGAAGCTGAGGGGCACGCAGAGGATGAGAAGGAAGAGGAGCAATCCATTCATAATGGTGTAGTGGATGGGCCTGTTGTGTCCAGGGAGAGAGTCTCCAGGGCCTGTAGCAGTGGGTCCTCCAAGGGTCTGACCCCTGAGGAGTTACAGGACAGGCAGGCATAGAGAGAGTACCAATTGGAGCTAGAAAGCTCAGGTTCAAGATGGTCCTTGAGGAGAAGGAGCTACTGCTGGCTCATGAGCTTAGCTTGAGAGAGGTAAATCATAGGAGCCAGTCAAGCAGAGATGGTGGCAGCAACAGCACAGTATAGCCTGAGAGGAGGGTACACATCCCATAAAACCTAGTGAAGGAATACAGGAGGGAGGATGACATATACTTGTGTGTCAAGGGGTATGGATCTGCTCTCCACATGAATCTGGTCCCTGAAGCTCATTGGGGGACGATTCTGTGGAAGCACTTTGAGGTAGAGGGGAAGGGTTTCTCAGGGGCTCACTTACTCTATCATGAAGGATAACTTACTCACACGATAGGGACTCACCACTGAACAGTATAAGGATACGTTTAGGTCCTATAAGAAGAAGAAATCCCAAAAATGGTTGGGATGTGTTTATTCTTTTTGCAGGTCGCTGAATGGTTGGGTGAAGGGCAGTAAGGTAACAAACTGTGAGGGGCTTTATAATTTGATTGCTTGGGAGCACTTATACAGTTTATGTTCTCCAGAGCTGCGCCAGCACCTAATTGACAGCAAGCTGACTGATCCCAGGAAGCTTGCACAGGAAGCGGACCACTGGGAAAGCACCAGGGTCCAAAAAAGGTATTGGGGGGACCATGCCTAGGGTGGCCAGGGTCCCTCTCAGAAGAGAGGGGGGTGAGGGTAAACAGAGGGAGTTCTCTAAAGGGCCCCAATCTGATTCCCAGGGTAAGGATTCCCAGACCCCCATGACAAGTAGCCATGGTTCTCTAAAGGGAAGCCAGTGGCAGGGGGACTCTACATAAGTGTTATGCATGTGAACAGGTGGGTCATGTGTGGGGGGACCCCAAATGCCCAGAGAGTTCACTGGCACTCACTGACGCGCAGTCTCAGGGTTTGGCTAGTGCATCGCTTGGGGAGGAGTTGGTTCCAGTGGGTGGGAGCCAGCTGAGATGACCCTTGTCTCACTAGGGGATAGAGAGATGGTCCAGAGAACCCTCGTGCCTGAGAACACTAAAAAGTACGCTCAGTGGGTGACCATCAATGGAGTGAGGGTGGAGGCTCTGAGAGACACAGGAGCCAGTGTGACTACAGTGAGGGGTCACCTGGTGTCTGAAAAGCAGATTGATCCCCATGTACTTCACCAACTAGTTGCCGTGGGCAACTCAGAGTGCCTGTGTAGAGTGGCGCAGGTTCCCTTTGAATGGGGGGCGGTTCTCAGGTTCCTTGAAAGTAGCTGTGAGTCCAACCATGCCTGTAGATTGTTTGCTTGGCAATGACCTGGAGGATTCCCCTTGGAAGGAGGTGGAACACAGTTCACACTTGGAAATGTTGGGTCTGCCTGAGTGGGTATGCATAATCACCAGGACAATGGCAGCCCGTCAGGGTGGTCAAGAGCCCCTGGAGCCTGAAACAGTGGCCCAGGGGACTGCCAAGAAGAAAAGGGCAGGGGGCGCAGGAAACTGGCCCCAGAAGTTTCCACGGTCTGGGAGGAGGCGGAGCCTGAGGGTGACGCCCCAGAGCCAACAGGGGAACAGGTGGCTGAACTGAGGGAGGTCCCTGAGCTGTCGCAGTGGCAGAAGGAAGGGGGGCACACCAGGGAGGCATTCTGTGAAGCACAGAACACATGCTCTACTATGGAGGGGCTGCGGCAGCAAGCTGCAGCCAAGGCAGATGGCGAGGAGCCGGGTACTCCACCGATCTGTTAGGAGGACTGCCTCCTGTACAGCGAGCCTAAGGTGCCTGAGACTGGGTCAGCCCTTGTGCTGGTGGTACCCCAGTGCTTTAGGACCTTCCTACTGGGTCTGGCTCATGATGTGCCTTTAGCTGGACATTTGGGACAGGGCAAGACCTTTGACAGGCTTGTCACCCACTTCTATTGGCCCCAAATGTGCAAGCACTCTGCTGCACACTATAGGTCTTGCCCAACTTGTCAGGCGAGTGGCAAGAGTGGAGGGAAATGTAAGGGGCCCTCCAACCTTTCCTGTGGTTAGTATTGACATTGTGGGGCCTCTGGATTCCAAGACAGACCTGGGCAACAGGCTCATCCTGGTCTTAGTGGGCCATGCCACCCGGTACCCAGAAGCCATTACGCTGAAGTCAGTCACTTCCCCTGTAGTGGGTCGTGCACTGATGGGAGTTTTCACCCACATGGGATTCCCCATGGAGGTGGTATCTGATAGGGGTGTCAACTTCATATCTACTTATATGAAGTCTCTGTGGAAGGTGTGTGGTGGGTAACCTACAAGTTCACCATACCTTACCACCTCCAAAGTAATGGTCTGGTTGAGAGATTCACCCACACCTTGAAAGGCATGATTATGGGCCTGTCAGAGCCCTTGAGGTGGAAGTGGGACGTCCTCTTGCCATGCCTTCTGTTCGCTTACGGGGGGTGCCTCAAAAGGGTCTTGGGTTTAGTCCATTTGAGCTGATCTATGGCCACCCTGTGAGGGGACCTTTAAGTCTGGTAAAGGAGGCCTTGGAAAAAGCTCCTAGTAACCCCCCCCCCAGGATGTATTTAGTTACATGCTGATTCTGAGAAACCAGACTGCCCACTTCAGGAGTCCTGTACAGGAGAACCTGGAAGCAAGCCAGGAGGATATGAAACGGTGGTATGACCGGAATGCCACTCTGGTCGAGTTTCAACCTGATCAGAAAGTGTGGGTGATGGCACCAGTGGAGACTAGGGCGCTCCAGGATAAGTGGACTGGGCCATTTGAGGTGGTGGAGCGCAAGTGAAGTCACCTACTTGGTGGACTTGCAGGCTACCAGGAATCCTTTAAGGGTCCTGCATGTTAACTGGCTCAAACCACACTTTGAGCAGACTGATCTGTCCATGCTTCTTGCAACAGATGATGGGGTGGTGGAGAAGAGTGAGCCTCTTCCTGCCCTCCTGTCTGCAGGAGAAAAAGATGGGTCTGTGAAGGGAGTGATCCTCTTCCCCTCCCTGACTGCAGAGCAGCAGAGGGACTGTTGCCAGGTGTTGGGACAGTTCACCTCACTGTTTTCCCTGATCCCAAGGGTCGCACACTTGTGCACATATGATGTGGACACTGGGGACAGTCCACCCATTAAACAGAAAGTTTACAGGGTGACTGACAGAGTCAGGGCTAGCATTAAGGATAAGGTATCCAAAATGTTAACTTAGGTGTTATTGAGCATTCCAGCAGTCCTTGGGCCGACCCAGTGGTATTGGTCACAAAGGCTGCTGCACCTGGTGCCACTCCAGAACACAGGTTCTGTGTGGACTGCCGGGGACTCAATGCGGTCAGCAAGACTGAAGCTCACCCCATCCCCTGAGCTGATGAGCTCATCGATCGGTTGGGAGCTTCCACCTACCTCAGCACGTTTTACTTAACGTCTGGGTATTGGCAGAAAGTCTTGACTGAGGGGCCCAAAGAGAGGTCTTCTTTTCCTACACCAGATGGGCACTTTCAATTTAAAGTGATGCCATTTGGAATGAAGAATGCCCCTGCCACCTTTCAGAGGTTGGTAAACCAGGTATTGGCTGGGCTGGATGAGTTCAGTGCCGCCTACCTGGATGACAATGTTGTGTTGGTGGCCCTGCAGAAGGCAGGCCTCACTATTAAGGCAAGCAAGTACCAAATAGGGCAGGGTTCTGTGGTGTACCTGGGACACCAGGTAAGGAGTGGCCAGGTGGCACCCCTACAGCCAACAATTGACACCACTCTGGTTTGGGAGCCTCCCAAAACCCAGACTGAGGTGAGATCCTTTTTAGGTCTCACTGGCTACTACAGGAGGTTTGTCAAGGGCTATGGTACCATTGTTACCCCCTTGACTGAGTTGACTTCTAAGAAGCAACCCAAGAAGGTGATCTGGACAGAGGTTTTTTCAGACCGCTTTTGATGCCCTGAAGGCTGCCATGCTGCAGGGTAGCTCCACAAAGCACAGTCACAGGCAGGGCAGCTCTTCTTCCTCAGCTCTCCAGCTCTTCTCCAGGCAGAGGTTCCTCTTGGTTTCCAGAAGTGATCTAAAGTCTGTGGTTTTGGGTGCCCTTCTTATACTCATTTTGCCCTTTGAAGTAGGCTTACTTTAAAGGAAAGTCTCTCTTGTTTGCGAAATCCTGTCTTGCCCAGGCCAGGCCCCAGACACACACCAGGGGGTTGGAGACTGCATTGTGTCAGGGCAGGCACAGCCCTTTCAGGTTTGAGTGACCACTCCTCCCCTCCCTCCTAGCACAGATGGCTCATCAGGATATGCAGGCTACACCCCAGCTCCCTTTGTGTCACTGTCTAGAGAGAGGTGCAAACAGCCCAACTGTCAAACTGACCCAGACAGGGAATCCACAAACAGGAAGAGTCACAATGGTTAAAGCAAGAAAATGCTCCCGTTCTAAAAGTGGCATTTTCAAACACACAATCTTAAAATCAACTTTATTAAAAGATTGTGAGCTCAGAGAACCCAAATTCCACATGTCTATCCGCTCCCAAAGGGAATCTACACTTTAATCATATTTAAAGGCAGCCCCCATATTAACCTATAAGAGGGATAGGCCTTGCAACGGTGAAAACCGAATTTATCAGTATTTTATTGTTAGGACATATAAAACACATTAGTATATGTCCTACCTTAAACA
Source organism: Pleurodeles waltl (assembly GCF_031143425.1). Classification (NCBI taxonomy): domain Eukaryota; kingdom Metazoa; phylum Chordata; class Amphibia; order Caudata; family Salamandridae; genus Pleurodeles; species Pleurodeles waltl. The sequence goes on along the minus strand of NC_090440.1, from coordinate 1,424,541,262 downwards.
TACAATGCACACTGCCTGTGGGGCTACCTAGAGCCTTCCTTAGGGGTGTATTACATGTAAGAAAAGGGAAGCTTTAGGCCTGGCAAGTGAGAACACTTGCCAAATCGAATTGGCAGTTTAAAACTGCACACACAGACACTGCAGTGGCAGGTCTGAGCCATATTTACAGAGCTACTAATGTGGATGGCACAACCAGTGCTGCAGGCCCACTAGTAGCATTTGATTTACAGGCCCTCTGCACCTCTAGTGCACTGTACTAGAGACTTACCAGTAAATCAAATATGCCAATAATGGATGAACCAATTACATATACATTTTATATAGGAGCACTTGCACTTTAGAACTGGTTAGCAGTGGTAAAGTGCCTAGAGTAATAAAAACAGCAACAGCAGAGTCCAGCACACATCAACAACCTGGGAAACAGAGGCAAAAAGTTAGGGGAGACCATGCCAAGGATGAAAAGTCTAACACATATCCCCCCAGCTGAAAGTGGGGAGCCACTACCTAACCTCATGGGAGTTCTCATCACTAAGGCAGAAGAATCTGGACAGACCATCACCATTGGCGTGTTCTGTTCCAGGGCAGTGTTCCACCGTAAAGTCCATCCCCTGTAGGGAAATGGACCACCTCAACAGTTTTGGATTCTCACGCCTCATCTGCATTAACCATCTGAGGGGCCTGTAGTCTGTCTGAACCCGGAAGTGAATCCCAAATAAGTAAGGTCTTAGCTTCTTCAGTGCCCAGACAACAACAAAAGCTTCTCGCTCAATTGCACTCCACCTACGTTCCCAGGGAAGTAACGTCCTACTAATGAAGGCTACAGACTGCTCTAGACCCTCTTCATTTAGCTGTGCTAGTACCGCTTCCACACCATGCTCTGAACCATCAGTCTGCATGACACTACTCTTTAGAGAAGTCAGGTGCCTTCAGCACAGGTGCCGTACACATGGTTGCGTTTAGGGCATCAAAAGCTGTCTGGCAAGCCTCTGTCCAGATCACCTTTTTGGGTTGCTTTTTGGAGGTTGACTCAGTCAAGGGAGCAACAATAGTGCCATACTCCTTGACAAACCTAATATAGGCCCTCATTACAACCCTGGCGGTCGGTAATATAGTAGCAGTAATACCGCCAACAGGCCAGTGGTAATAAATATGAAATAATGACCATGGCGGAAACTGCTCAGACAGACAGCCTCTTTAACACACCGACCGCCAGGGCAAAATCAATAGACACCACAGTGGTAACCATCTACAGCCAGACGGAAGACAATGTTCCGCCCACTGTATTATAACACACCAAACCTGCCACCTTTTCCGGGGTGGTACCAACGGCATCAAAAGCCTGGCGGAAACACTACATAGAAGGGAAACAACTCACCTTTGGAAACTCAAGGAAGAACCACGCCGCCATGGAGCCCGAGTTGCATGTGTTCCCCATGCTCGTCTACATTCTGCTCCATTACAAACACCAATGCTGGCGAAGACGACCATGGTGAGTACTGCCCCCTAGCACACAGGGGAGTGGGGAGGAAAAAGAGAGTGACACACACACACACAACACTCTCACCCCAACACCATACACATAACCAGATGCAATAACATTACATATTCACTCCGTACCCCTCAGGAATAATGCAAGGACAAAATGAATTGATGAAAGTGTGTGTAATAAGATAAAATAGTATAACTATGTGCAAATCAACAAGTATATACATATTTACAAATGTAGGGACACTGCCCAGTCCTCAATGTCCGTGGGCCACAGGGCCACATCAAATAGTCCAAGGCCCCACCTCAGTCCTGCAACAACAAGGAGAGAACACTTCAGGGGTATCAGGTTGAAAATAGACAGGCACCTCAGGGGGACGGGAAATGGGGGGGCACCACAGCAGGAAAATGGTACAACGCCACTGGTCCTGAAGTGGGCAACATGCCCATTACTCTGTCCTGGGGAATACAAGGCCATAGTCTCTCAATTGGGTGACTTGTCCACTGGCTCTGGAGGGGGGCAACATGCCCTGTGCTTAGTCTTGGGGAGTACAAGGCCACAGTCTCTCAAGTTGATGGCTTCTTACACTACTTTTGGAGGGTCATTATCCCCAATGAGCTTCATCTTGTGGAGGATGGGGTGAGTGGATGGCTTCTCCACTGGTTCTGGAGGGGGCAGTGTGCCCATTGAGCTTTATCCTGTGAAGGTTGGGGTGAGTGAATGGCTTCTTCCACTGGTTCTGGAGGGGGCATTGTGCCCTGTGATGCAGATCTTGGGGAGTGCAAGGTCACAGTATCTCACCTGCATGTCAGACCCACAGGATTTACAGGGGCCGGCCGCACAACAGCCCATGGACGCAGGACTACACACTGTCCGCCGGCAGTGACGGCTGCTCAGTGGTGGCAGTGGTGTTGCTGCTGGTGGAGCTGGCACTGGTGGGGGGAGGCTCCAGCCCGTCCCCTGCAGCCTCAGACGGCTGCCCACTGGGGCTGCTGCTGCTGGCAGTGGTGCTGGTGGTGGTGCTGGCAGTGGTGGGGGAGGCTCCAGCCCATCCCCTGCAGCCTCGGACAGCTGCCCACTGGGGCTTCTGCTGCTGCTGGTGGCGGTGCTGACAGTGGTGGCGGGAGGCTCCAGCCCAACCCCTGCAGCCTCGGACAGCTGCACCACTATGGTTGGTGGTGGGGGCTCCAACTGAGTCCCTGTACCAGGCCTCATCTCTACTGCCTGCTGTTGCAGGCCCCTTCCCACTCCGTCTTGCAGCCGGGGCTGCCACCTTACCCTTCCGTCTTGCAGCTGGGGCTGCCTCCTTGCCCTTCCTCCATGCAGCTAGGGCTGACTCTTTGACCTTCCTTGACGCACTTAGGGTCTGCACCCTGTCCGTCTGGCTGGCTGGTGGCCGGGATCCTTTCCCACCTGGAGTAGTTGGGGACACTACTGTGCCCGTGGACTGGGGTGGCTGAGTACTTGCCTGGGTTTTGTCCACCCTCGCCTGAAGTGAGGGACGGGAGGGAGGAGTAGGGAAGAGGTCAATGATGGAGAGGAAAAGCTTCCTTGGGACATTGGGGCGGGAAGAGGGAGATGGTTTGGGAGTGGAGGAAGAGGGAGTGGTGGTAGGAGGTGTCTGTCTGCTCTGTTTTGGTGCAGGTGCATGGGCTGGATGCTGTTGTGAGGTGAATGGCTGTTGGGTGTCAGAGTGCTTGCATTTGTGTACTTTGGGAGGTGGGGGCACAGACACAGTGGGCGAGGACATAGGGGACGTGTGCATGGATGAGGTGGTATGACTGCCAGTGAGGGCATGTACTGTTAGGTGTGCTTGTGATGGTGGATGTGGATGAGGTTGTAGTGCATGCAGGTGTGAGTGGAGATGCAACTGGGAGGGAGGTGGAGGACGAGGAGGAGGGGGCCACAGTGGAGGCAGTGGATGTTGGTATGTCTGCTTCTGGATGGTGTTTGTGTGAGTGCCTGTGGGATGAAGTGTGGTGCTTGTGTTTGCAATGTCCACTCTTGCATTTGGGCTGCCAGCCCCAGGATGCCATTCACAATGGTTGACTGCCCAACAGAGATGGCTTGCAGGAGGTCAATAGCCTCCTCACTCAGGGCTTCAGGGCTAACTGGGGCAGGGCCTGAGGTGCCTAGGGCGACGGAGATGCCCACCCTCCTTGGTGAGCGGGCACTGGGAAACTCGCTGAGGGGTTGCTGGCAGGGTGGTGCTGGTACGGGGGTGGCGGCTGTACTGGTAGCTGGGGTGGTCACAGAAGTGTCGACCACAACCAGGGAGCTCCCAACAGAGGAGTTATCCGTGTCCGAACTGTCCCATCCTGTCTCTGCTGTGGTGCTACCCTCACCCTCCGTCCCACTGGTGCCCTCACCCTCAGTGGATTCGGCCTCCTGGGTCCTGTGGGATGCAGCTCCTTCCATTGCCGGTGCCTCTACTCCTCTGCTAGATGATGCTAATGCACATAAGGACAGGGTGACAAAACAAAAAGGGGGGGAGAGACAAAGGATACACTTGGTCAGTGGCACCAACAATCCCACTGTTGGCATACACAACACACTCACACTCAAGGAACAGCCCTACGCACTAGGCAATGCCCTACCAGTCACAATGCTAGTCACCAGCCCATTGATAGGGACACCTAACGCCAATTGCAGCATACCTGAGACCCAAGACCCCTGCCCAGTAGTGGATGCTCACTAGCTTGGTTGGAGTACTTTCACATCACAACCATGCCCAACATGGGACTCACCCTGCAATGCCAGGCCTGGGCTAGGGGCACCCACAGGGCCAATACCCTCCACCCGGATACCACCCCACCAGGTGCAAGTTGTATATTAGGGCAGTGTACTCACCCCCTTGTGGCTGCTGTGATGCCCCCAAGCGCCCATCTAGCTCCAGATAGGCCACCGCCTGTATGCAGGCCATCAGGGGGCCAGGGTTCGATGGGCACCCCTTCCTCGTTGGAAGGCCATTCCCAGCTGGGCCTCCGTCGTCTTCCGTGCCTTTTCAACATAGACCCCCCAGGGTCTGCACATCCTCGGCGATGGCACGCCACATACACTTCTTTTGATGGGTGCTGACCTGCAGGGAAATAGACACAGGGAAAGGTATTAGTCTGACCATCCTGCCTGTTACACTCATGGCCAACATGCCCCTTCCCATGCCCATTAGCACATACATGGCCCACCATACATGCTGCACGCTGCCCAGGGCCCATCCACCACCCTCTCCCTACATGAGGCCTTCACACACAGCACTCCATGCATTCACGCCCCATGCATCGTACTCACAGTGTACTCACCTGTTGGTCTGGAGGCCCATACAGCAGTCGGTACTGGGGTAGAACCCCATCCACCAGTCACTCCAACTCCGCCAAGGTGAAGGCAGGGGCCCTTTCCCCAGTCTCACGAGCCATGGTCAGTTCCAGACACAGGTCACAGCAGCACATGCAGTGTAGGTTGTCTCCTGTTGAAGGTCAGATAGCAAGTGAGGAATTAGATAGAAAATGGCGGTGACGTCCACGGTGGTGCATACCGTCACCACTGGTGTACATCACCATTGGTCACTGTACCCCGTAGGGCCCAATGTCAACCAATGAGGAGTTGCACGGTGGTTCTCGATCACTTCCCGCAACAGCGCACACGTCAGCAGAATTACCTCATTTCCACCTGTACAGGACAGGAAGACGCCATTTCAGGGGGGGTGCAGGCCATGTATCCTAACTGCATCACACAACACAAATGCACAATTTTGGACATCTCCAACAAAATACTGTTACAATCACAACATGCATTGAACTGTAGTGGTTGGAATGTTGAGATAATGACCAGCTGCCCACTATTTTACCTCATAGCATGCAACCACTGTGGATGAATAGGAGATGGAGCCATTTCAGGGGGGGTGCAGGACATGAATCCTAACTGCATCACAGTACACAAATGCACCATTTGGACAGCTCCAACAAAATACTGTTACAATCACAACATGCATTGAACTGTAGTGGTTGGAATGTTGAGATAATGACCAGATGCTCACTATTTTACCCCTTAGCATGCAACCGCTGTGGATGAATAGGAGATGGAGCCATCCCCTCGTGTACAGACCCCTAGTGGACATGGCAACAATGGAGGACAGGCACATTATCCTCACCTATAGACTTGACAGGGCCACAATCACGGAGCTGTGTGCCCAATTGGAGCCTGACCTAATCTCTGCTATCCGTCACCCCACCGGGATTCCCCCTCTTGTGCAAATGCTATCAGTGCTCCATTTACTGGCAACTGGCTCCTTCCAAGTTACAGTGGGCTTGGCAGCAGGAATGTCTCAGCCAATGTTCTCAATAGTGCTGATGAGAGTGTTGTCTGCCCTGATCAAACACATGTGCAGCTACATCGTTTTCCCCCCAGGTGGAGGATTTGGCCACAGTGCAAGCTGATTTCTATGCAATGGGACATATTCCCACCATTATTATTTGGGCTATTGATGAAACACATATTGCATTTGTCCCCCCCCCAGCGAAATTAACAGGTGTTCAGAAATTGAAAGAGCTTTAAAACCATGAATGTGCCTGGTGGACCAATACATCTCCCACATCAATGCAAAGTATCCTGGTTCTGTGCATGATGCCTTTATCCTGAGGAACAGCAGTATCCCAAATGTGATGGCTAAACTCCAGAGGAACAGGGTGTGGTTAATAGGTGAGCCCTGGTTCCCACTAGTATGTTGGTATATGGGTATGGTGTGGGCCCTAAGGGTTAGTGTGTGGCTAACAGTTGTCCCTCGATATTTGCAGGTGACTCTGGTTACCCCAACCTCTCATGGCTACTGACCCCTTCGAGGAATCCCAGGACAAGGGCAGAGGAATGTTACAATGAGGCACATAGGCAAACAGGAAGAATTATAGAGAGGGCCTTTGGCCTCCTGAAGGCCAGGTTTTGTTGCTTCCATCTAACTGGTGGATCACTGTGCTACTCACCCAAGAAGGTCTACCAGATCATCGTGGCATGCTGTATATTGCACAACCTTGCCTTACATCGCCAGGTGCCTTTTCTGCAGGAGGAGGAGGCTGAAGATGGCAGTGTGGCAGCATTGGACCCTGTGGACAGTGAAGATGAGGAGGCAGAGGATGAGGACGAGGACAACAGATGTGCAATTATTTGTCAGTACTTCCAATGACACACAGGTAAGACAGTGTAATTTCACATTTAATTGACAGTTTTGTGTTTGACAATGTCACTGGCAGGCTGTGATTTCACACTTCTGTGGCCACTCACTGTACCCTTTGGCAACTCTTTTTGCAGATGTTGGTGCCCCACTATCACTCTTGGTGTGCTCACTGCAGTCAACTACAGGTCTTTCCTATGTATAAATTACTGTACAGTTGAACTGCAATGTTTAAACCTTGTTAAATGAATATCTACTTAAATCATTTGACATGCTCCATACTTGTATTGTTTCAAAGGGTGTTTATTTAAGTGCTAAGAAGTAGAGGGAGAAGTGCAATGGGCTGGGGTGATGATGTAGGAAAGTCCAGGATAGAGTCCAGTCTATTTGTACCACAGGTGCGTTGTCCAAGGGGGAATACGAAGGGGAGCAATGGCAGTTCAAGGTGGACAGGGTGACAGAGTGGGACACAAGGGTGACAATCAGGAGAGTCTCATTTACTGGTGGGGGTCTTGGCAATAGTCTCTGGCTTCTGCCTGGATCGCAGGGAATGTTTGCGGGGTGGTTCTCCTTCTGCAGGGGGAGGGGTGCAGGTGGCCTGTTGTTCCTGTGGTGGGGCCTCCTGTCCACTAGCGGCAGCGGAGGTGAAGGGCTGTTCGGTGCTTTGGCTAGTGTCAGGGGCCCGGTGGTGTGCCACTGCCTTCCTCATAGTGTTGGCCATGTCTGCCAGCAACCCTGCAATGGAGACCAGGGTGGGGTTAATGGAATTCAAGTGCTCCCTCATCCCCAGGTACTGTCCCTCCTACAGCCGCATGTTCTCCTGCCACTTGTCCAGTATCTGGCCCAGCGTATCCTGGGAATGTTGGTATGCTCCCAGGATCATGGTGAGTGCCTCCAAGAGAGTTGGTTCCCTGTGCCTGCCCTCCCCCTGTCGCACAACAGTCCTTCCAGCTTCCCTGCTGTCCTATGCCTCTGTCTCCTGAACTGTGTGCCCACTGCCACTGACCGCAGGTCCCTGGTCGTCCTGTGTTTGTGGCGTGTCCTGGGTCCCTGTAGTGGTGGTCACACTGCTGATTGACGTGTCCTGGGAACAGAGGTATGGGCCCACTGGGTGGGTGCTGTGGTGGTGTTTCCTGAGGGGGGGAGGCTCTGTGGTGGTGTCTTATCCAGGTGACTGATTGACACCTGACTTGTTCGATATAAGTCAATAAGGACGCTCAATGAAGGACCACACGCCAATTATGAACACAATTTAGCTTTACTAGAATTTCAGGCAAATGTATGCATTTGGCACGTCAATGAAGTAGAATGAAAATGGCAATAAAGAGCATCTATTTATATATAAACACACAGCAAAGAGCATCGATTTATATATGAGCAAAGAGTTCATTGACAGATATAAGCTTTGATTAACAGTATACGAAATGCTTATTTCAAGTACTGCAGGAAGCTCACACTACAATGTTCAGGAAGCATAATATAAACAAACTGAATACTTCAGATTATAAACACAGTGCAAGCATAATAATCAATCTTAATAATCGAGCAGGGAAACAAAGGCCTTTCATCCCTGGTTCGAACTTAACTTAGTTCACAAAATGCTGGGAAGCCCTCTACCGCCCGCTTCGGACCTCTCTCCCCCTCAAGCGTCACGGTCTCTGAACAGCAAAAAACAGGGGGGCAGCGCTGTGGGCAAGGCGATGGCAGCTTTCACAATCCCATCTGCAAGCTTCAATTCCCTCACCCGCACTTCAGTGCTTAAATAACCTGAAGCTTGGATTCTATCCCTTTCTCGCATTTTCTAGCTATGTTATCAGCACGTGTCTCTTGGCTGCTCTGCCATTCCCTGGCCATTGTTTTTATTCCATCTTTTTCCTGTTCTCTCGTTCTCAAGGTTGAGACGACCTCCGTCTTTCGCTCCTACACATCATGTTTCTTACACATGCAGGTGCGAATCATTTTATCTATGGAATGTTGGGAAAAAAGCTTGAAAACAACATCGTCAACTTTTCCACGTTTTTCGGGTTTCAGCAGGCATCATGCTCATCTACACTGCTCAAGCTAATTAACCCTTCACGTCACAATGTCTTCCGCACCTTTCCCTACACTGATCAGGTGGTGTGCCTGGGTAACCGACTGTCCGGAGGTTCCTGATGGGCCAGATTGGTCATCCAGACCCAGGCGACCAGAGCTGCTGTCATTACTATGGGTCTCCTTTGTGGGGGGGCTGGATGTTGCTGGCACCTCTTCTCCAGTGACATTGGCTGGAATACCTGTGGGGATGATATTGCAGTGTTATTGTTTCTGCGTGTGACATATTGTGCATGGGTGTGTTACCCTATATGTTTGTTATTGTCCTGGAAGATTTGCATTGTGTGAGTTGTTATTTGGTGGGCTAGGTGATTCTCTCCAGTGTGCATGCAGTGGTGTTAGGTGTCCATGCAGGTCATTGAGTCCATTGTAATCCACACAAACCTGAGTTCTGGAATGGCACCAGGAGAAGCAGTTTTTGGGGCCAAGACCACTGGACAGGCCCAAGGGCTACTGGAGAACTAAATAATCCCAAGGGCTATCATTTTGATTACCTCATCCTTAATGCTAGTCCTGACCTTGTCAGTCACCCTGTAAATGTTTTGCTTTACATGTGGACTGTCCCCAGTTTCCACATCATGTATACTCAAATGAGTGACCCCTGGGATCAAGGAAAATAGGGCTACATGTACCAACGTTTGGTATTGCGACTCGCAAATTGCGAGGCAGAGCGACTCGCAAAACCATATGTTGCAGAGTGTCAATGACACTATTTGCGATTCGCAAGGGGGTCGCAAATGCCCACCTCATGATTCTTCATGAGGTAGGTCGCAATTTGCGACCCCCTTGGGAATGGTGGCCCTCACAGGGATGGTGGCCAGCTGGAGACAGCAGACCACCATGTCTGTGACTGCTTTTAAATAAAGCAGTTTTTTTTAAAAATGCAGCCCGTTTTCCTTAAAGGAAAACGAGATGCATTTCAAAAACAAAAAATGAAATGTTTTTGTTTAAGTTTTTTCAGAGCAGGCAGTGGTCCTTAGGACCACTACCTGCTCTGAAAAAATGTTTTTACTGACATTCACAATGGGGACTCCTTCCTGTTTGCGAATGGGTTAGCACCAGTGTGACACTGGTGCTAAGTGCAACTGCATTCGTGGTCACAAAACAATCATACATGGGACTGCGAGTTGCAATTAGGAAGGGAACACCCCTTCCTAATTTCGAGTCGCAATCCCTTTTTGTGATTCGGTAAATAGTTTACTGAATCACAAAAATGGTTTGGTACATGGAAAGTGCATTTTGCATGTCGCAAATGGCCCAATTCACCGTTTGCGACATGCAAAAGGCTACGTACATGTGGCCCATAATGAGGCAAACTGTCCCAACACCTGGCGACAGTCCCTCGGTTGCTTTGGGGTCAGTGAGGGGGAGAGGTTCACACCCTCTACCAACCCATCTTTCTCTCTGGCAGACAGGTCAGGAAGAGACTCACTCCCTTCCTCTACCCCATCCTCTGTTGCCAGAGCATTGTCACTTCAGACCTCTCAAAGTGAGTTTTGAGGTGGTTCACATGCAGGACCTTCAAAAGGTTCCTGGGAGTTCGCAAGTTCACCAGGTAGGTGACATTACTCTTTCACTCCACCACCTCAAAAGGCCCATTCTACTTGTCCTGGACAGCCCGAGGCTCCACTGCGGCCATCACCCACACTTTCTGGCCAGGCTGAAACTCAAACAGAGTGGCATTCTGGTCATACCAGCATTTCATGTCTTACTGGCTTGCTTCCAGGTTGTCCTCAGCGAGCTTCCTAAAGCGGGCTGTCTGCTTCTGAAAAGCTAGCTTGTAGCTAAATACATGCTGGGGGGCTTACTGGAGGCCTTCTCCAAGCCTTCCCTAAGCAGACACAGGGTGTCCATTTTAGAATTCAAAGGGGCTAAAACCAAGTCCCTTTTGTGGACGTCCCTGTAAGCAAACAGAAGGCATGGCAAGAGGAAGTCCACTTATGCCTCAAGGGCTCTGACAAGCCCATAATCATGCCTTTCAATGTGTGATTGCATCTCTCAACCAGTCCGTTTCCTGGGGGGTGGTAAGGAGTGGTAAACTTATAGGTCATCCCACACTTCTTCCACAGAGACTTCATATAAGTGGATATGAAGTTGGTACCCCTGTCAGATACTACCTCCTTGGGAAACCCCATATGGGTAAAACCCCCCCATCAATGCATGCCCACCATAGGGGCTATGATTGACCTCAGAGGTATAGCTACTGGGTATCGGGTTGCATGGTCCACCAAGACCAGGATAAACCTGTTGCCCATGGCTGTCTTGGGATCCCGAGGCCCAACAATGTCAATACCAACCCTTTCAAAAGGGGTGCTGACTACAGGAAAAGTTTGGAGAGGAGCCTTACATTTCCCCCCATTCTTGCCTGACAAGTTTGGCAAGTCCTACAGTGCGCATCACAGTGCCTGCACATTTGGGGCCAGTAAAAGTGGGTGATAAGCCTTTCAAAGGTCTTGTCCTGAACCAAATGACCAACTAAAGGCACATCATGAGCCAGACCCAGTAGGAAGGCTCTGAAGCACTGGGATACCACCAGCACATGGGCTGCCCCAGGCTCAGGAAGCTTGGGCTCGCTATATAGGAGGCCATCCTTCCAATAAATCAAGTGTGAACCAGACTCCTTGCCAGATGCCTGTCTGCAGCCTGCTGCCGCAAACCCTCCAGAGTAGGGCATGTGTTCCGTGCCTCACAGAATGCTTCCCTGGTGCCCCCCCCTTCCTGTTGCCACTGAGTCAGCTCAGGCACCTCCCCCAGTTCATCCACCTGTTCCCTTATAGGCTCCAGGGCGTCCACCTCAGGTTCAACCTCCTCCTGGACCAAGGGAACTTCTGGGATGGGTTTCCCGTGCCCCTTGGCCTTCTTCCTTCCGGCAGAAACCTGGACCACTATTTCAGGCTCCAGAGCCTCCTGTTCATCCTGACGGGCTGCCATTGACCAAGTGGACACACACATCCCCTCACAGGCAAACCCAACATCTCGAAGTGAAACCTGTATTCCACCTCCTTCCAAGGGACTCCTCCAGGCCATTGCCAAGCAGACAATCTACAAGCATGGTTGGACACACAGCTACACTCAAGGCACCTGAGACACCCCCATTCAAAGGGAACCTGTACTAATCTGCACAGGTGCTCAGAGTTGTCTACCGCAACTACGTGGCGAAGTGCATAGGTAACTACCTGCTTCTCAGATACCAGGTGACTTCTCACAGTAGTCACACTGGCTCCTGTGTCTCTCAGAGTCTCTATCCTCAGTCCATTGATCGTTACCCACTGCCGTTTTTTTTTAGTGTTCTCAGGCACATTGGTCCTCTGTACCATCTCACTGTTCTGTAGTGAGACAAGGATCATGTGAGCTGGCTCCCACCTACCTGGAACCAACTCCTTCCCAAGCACTACACTGGCTAAACCTTATGACAAAGCACCCTTGAATGCCAGTGTTCACTTGGGACATTTGGGATCCCCCCCTCACATGACCCACCTGGTCACATGCATAACACTTGCAGAGACCTCTCTTTACAAGTTTCCCTGTAGAGACCCATTGTTTCTTTTCAGTGGGGGACTGGAAATCCTTACCCTGGGAACTAGGTATGGTCCCTTTATAGAACTCCCCCTGTTTACCCTTACCCCCACTTTTTCTGATGGGGGCCCTGGCCACTCTTGGCATGGTCTCCCCCATACCTCTTTTGGACTCTGGTGCTCTCCCAGTGGTCTGCTTCCTGTGCAAGCTTCCTGGGGTCAGTCAGCTTGCTGTCAATTAGGTGCTGGCAAAACAAGGACTGCACAAGTGCTCCCAAGCAATTAAGTTGTAAAGCCCCTCGTAAGTTGTTACCTTACTGCCCTCGACCCAGCCAAGAATTGGCCTGAAAAAAGAGTCAACAACATTCTAACCAGGTTTAGGAATCCTTTTTGTAGGAGCTAAACTTGTCCTTGTGCGGCTCAGGGGTAGGACCATGTCTTGTGAGAAGGGCATCCTTGATGATAGTGTAAGTGAGTCCCTAAGGATCCCCTAAGGATATCAGAATGTCCCTCCATTCTACCTCGAACTGCTTCCACATACCCACCCCCCAATGTGATTCAGGAACCATGTTCGTGTGGAGATCAGACTCATACCCCTTTATCCACAAGTAGATATCATCCTCCCTCTTATAATCCTTCACCAGGTCTTTAGGAATGTGCACCATCCTTTCAGGCTGCACTGAGGTACTGTTGCAACCGTCTCTACTAGACTGGCTCCTCTGATCTAGTTGCCTCGAACTAAGCTCATGAGCCAGGAGTATCTACTTCTCTTCAATGGCCAGCCTCCTCTCCTTAATCTCCATTTTAAGCTTCTGCAACTCAAATTGGTACACCCTCTCTACCTGTCGGTCCTGCAACTCCTTAGAAGTCAGACCTTTAGAGGACACACTGCTACCTGCCCTGTAGACCATTCCCCCAGGCAGAACAGGTACCTCCACTACACCACCATGATTGCTTTGCACCTCCTCACCCTCAACATCCTCCTCTGGGTGCCCACTAGCCTCTTTGGCTGTTACCCAGGCCCTCAGCGCCCTTTGCAACTCCTCCTTCCTGGCAGAGCTCTTAATGGGACAGGCACGATCCTTATAGAACTGTTTCAGTTGGGCAACTGTGTAACCCTCCAGCTGCGCAACTCAAAAACAGCTACATCTGATGCATCTCCAGACTGAGACATTTTGGCAAGTACTTACATGTGCAAAGTTCCAAGGCAGTTCAGAAAGTTCCCAATAAGAAGTTAAAAAATAATAATAATAAAATGGTAGTAGAAAAAGTCCAGAAAGAGAAAAGGCAAAAACACAAGAAATAAGTGGTATGTGGTCATGTAATGGTCTGCAATGAAAATAGTAATGTACACTTAATCATTGTATGTCAAGTACAAATACTAGTTCAATTCGTACCGCTGGTCACCAGTGTTGGTAATGGGGTCTTTGTTTGGCAGCCAGTTTTGCACTCTGTTTAAGAAGTGAACCTCACTCTAGTCAGGGTAAGGAAGCTACACACCTAGGATAACCTGTGCTCACCTTCTTGGTAGCTTGACACAAGCAGTCAGGCTTATCTCATTAGCAATGTGTAAAGTATTTGTACCAACACACACAGTAACACAGTGAAAACATCACAAAAGGACTCAAACCCAGGTTAGAATAATAGCCAATATTTATCTGAGTAAAACAAGACCAAAAATCCCACATACGCAAGTCAAGTTATGAATTTCTAAAGATTAAACTTCAGTGTACCCCTTAGAAGCACAAGTGCTTTGAATTGGTGATATCACGGCGTGGTGACGGAGTCGTTCCCAACATTCCAGCACTAATGGCACTGGTTACGGACTCACAAGGACGCCCTAGGTACAGTACCTTGTGAAAATGAGGAAACAAGCCTGTCCACAGAGTAAGGGACCAAGGTGATGCTGGATCCGGTGCAGTGTCGGTTCAGGTGCTGCAGAGCATAGGAGTGGAGGCATTGGTGCAGAGCTGAGGAGGTGTAGGTGCAAAGCGTTGGATCTGCACACTTCCGTTGGGGTCAATATCTGGCGGTCAAGGCGGGGTGCGGAGAAGTCAGTTGTCACGGACGGCAGTGAGACAGCATTCTGGGACTCATGGAGTTGTGGACTTCAGCGAGGCTGCGGCGGCATCGAGCCTGCAGGGCCTTCACACTCTAGTGAGGACCACGGCTTCAGTTGCGGGTGGTATCACGGTATCCGGCAGCGGCGTCAGTCCGGAGTCACCTGAAGTCGGTGCACTTGGTTTTTCACCACCTTCTCCTTTGAAGGGCCCAGGAACTGGATAGGGCACCATGTGGCAGGCCAGGAGTCTCAGCAGAGACTCAAGGTGCTGACAGAGGAAATCTTTGATTGCCCTGAGACTTCAAAATAGGGGGCAAGCTCAGTCCAATCCTCTGGCGATACCTCTCAAGCAGGAATACACAACAAAGTCCAGTATTTGTCCCCTTTCACAAGCAGAAGCAGCAACTGCAGGCTAGCCAAACAAAGCACAGGCACAAGCAGAGGAAGCACTTCTCCTTCAGCTCTCCAGCTCTTCAGCTCTTCTCCTGGCAGAGGTGCCTCTTGAATCCTTGAAGAAATCTTAACATCTACTTATACTCCTTTCTGCCACTAAAGTAGCCAAACTTCAGAGAAAAGTCTCTGTTGTTCAAAAATCCTGCCTTATCCAGGCCTGGCTCCAGACTCACACCAGGAGGTTGGAGACTGCATTGTGTGAGGGCAGGCACAACCCTTTCAGGTGTAAGTGACCATTCCTCCCTCCATTCTAGCCCAGATGGTCCATCAGGATAATCAGGTTACACCCCAGCTCCCTTTGTTTCACTGTCTAGAGGAGATTCACAAACAGCTCAACTGTCATTCTGACCCAGACAAGGAATACACAAGCAGGCAGAGTCACAGAATAGTTTAAGCAAGAAAATGCCCACTTTCCAAAAGTGGCATTAACAAACTGACAACTTAAAAGCCAACTTTACCTAAAGATGTATTTTTAAATTGTGAGTTCAGAGACACTGCACTCTAAATCTCTATCTGCTCCCAAAGGAAAACTGAACTTAAAAGTGATTTAAAGGCAGTCCCCATGTTGACCTATGAGGGAGATAGGGCTTGCACCAGTGAAAAACGAATTTAGCAGTATTTCATTGTTGGGACATGTAAAAAACATCAGTATCTTTAACATACACTGCACCTTGCCCATGGGGCTACCTAGGGCACACCTTAGGGGTGCCTTACATGTATAACAAAAGGAGGTTTGGGCCTGGCAAGTGGGTACACTTGTTAGGTCGAATTGGCAGTTTAAAAACTGCACTCATCGACACTGCAGTGGCAGGTCTGAACTGTGTTTACAGGGCTACGTGTGTGGGTGGCACAACCAGTGCAGCAGGCCCACTAGTAGCATTTGGTTAACAGGCCCTGTGCACCTCTAGTGCATTGTACTAGGAACTTATTAGTAAATCAAATGTGCCAATCATGGAAAAGCCAATTACACATACATTTTACACAGTGAGCACTGGCACTTTAGCACTGGTCAGCAGTGGTAAAGTGCTCAGAGTAACAAAAACAGCAAAAACAGAGTCCAGCACACAGTCAAAACATTGGAAGCAAAGGCAAAAAGACAGGGGAGACTACACCAAGGACACTAGGTCTAACATCCAAGAAAAAAGGTAGAGCGGCAGTCCTTCTATCACTTGACACTGAAAAAACATTTGATAAGGTTGACTTGGGTATGCTTTCAGTTGTCTTGCAGATATTTAGTTTATATCTTTGCTCTCTATACCCCCACACTGCTAGGATAACAGTTATTGGCCAGGCTTCACACCCCAAATCTATTCTTGAAGGCACCTGACAGGGCTGCTCCTCATTCCACTTTTTCCTAAAATCCGTTTGAGAGAAATTAGGTTACTGGTTGAGGGAGTGAAACCCTACTCAAGTAGGAACCACAATCCATGTCAGGGTGAGGCACAAGCAAACCTCAGCCCTTTGGTAGCTTGGCACAGAGCAGTCAAGCTTAACTTAGAGGCAATGTGTAAAGTATTTATGCAGTACTGCAAACAATAAGAAAGTGAAAACACAACATAATAACAATCCCACACCAATTTAGAATTATAAAACAAAATGTAATAAATACATTATGACTGTATGACAAAACTACATTCAGTAGAACCGGAAATGTGCCATTTTAAAGACTTAAGTGAAAATAGCACCAAAAAAGCACAAAGCTCCAATGGTGGATATTTGGTTGTGCTTGACCAGGACAAAGTCACAAGTTCAGGCTGTCTGCTATAGAGTGCGGGCAAGCTACGGAGACCCAGGAATGCCCGTTGAACAAGAATACTTCAATCATGGATGTGGACTGTTGCTAGGTCCCATGTCAAAAATACGTTGCGCAGCCAAGTCAATGTGATGATTCCTAGGAGCTGCAAAGCTGTGATGCAAGGTCCTGCATTATCATCGAGGATCCTGTCATAAAGGGCTCGTGATGCAAAATCTGGTGTCAAGGATGCCCCACATTGTTGAGGTGATGCGTTGCTTCCAAGGAGCTGTGAGAATGCAATGCGAGAACTTGTGTCTTTGTTGAGGCTGCCATTGACAAGAGATTTGTACTGCGTCTGAAAGTGGTTCCTATGTGGACTGTGAGGTCAAACGAGAGAATTTTCACAGCAGAGGCAAAGCATCTGTTCTGCTCAGTGTTGTGCCATGCAGCAGAGATGTTTTGGTTCTGCAGTAGCCACAGATGGGCTGGCAAAGCACCCTTAGCCCACTTCCAAGGGTTCAGGATTGGGGTGGCACCACTTGGCAGGGAGGACTTCACGGATGGCAGAATTCAGGTCCTGGGTTCAGGGTTTTTGGAGCCTTCTGTCCCTGAATTTCTAGTCAGGTGGCCAGCCAACTAGTACTTGGAGTCACTTTGGGGTCTTGGTTTCAACAGATGCAGGTCCAGTCCTTCTCACCCAGGCAAGACGGCAGCAGTAAGCAGCTCAGCACAGCAGGACAGCAATCTTTCAAAGCAGCAGTCTTGCATAGCAGCAGCCCTTTCACCAGCACAGCAGTCCTTCTTCCTGGCAGCGTTACCACAGATTCAGAAGTGCACTGAAGAGTTGGTGCCTGAGGTCCAATATTTATATCTGGGCCTTCCTTTGAAGTGGAAGAAGCTTCTAGATGTTTCCATTTGAGGTACACAGGCTTCCTTCCTTTCCTGTCCTGGCTTCAGACTAACTACAGGAAGTATGAAGCCCTTCACGTGGAGGTGAGACACAGTCTATTCAAATGTAGGTCTGTGCCCTGCTGCATTCTCCCATCCAGCCAGTGATGCCCCATCTATGCACACCTAAGCTATTTTTTCTGTTTGGCTGTCTAGGAGAAATACACAAAGCCCAACTGACAGCTACACCCAGTCATGTGACCCGTGGACAGACTACAGGTTCTGAATGGCTAAGCTAGGCAAACAACTACTCTCTAAGAGTGACATTCTCAAAATTGTAATTTAAAATCAGATTTTACCATGAGAGAGGATTTTGTATTACAGTTCCAAAGACACCAAACATGAACCAGTTACCTGCTCCCATTTCGAAATTAAGACTTATTAATTTTGATAATGCAACTTCAATGTTATCCTAAGGGAGATGCAGGTCTTGCAGTTGTGAAAAATGAATTTAAGTGTTTTTCATTACTATGTCATGCACAACTTAAACGTACATGTTCTACCTTTTGAATACACTACACTCTGCCCTCAAGGCTTTCCAGGCCTCAACTAGGGTGATATATATCCATTAAAAAGAAAGGTTTGGCCTTGACAGAAGGTTTATTTTGCCAGGCTGGCATAGCAGTTTAAAACTGCCCACACGGGCTGCAGTTGCAGGTTTGAGACATGTTTCAATGGGTTACTTAAGTGGGTCAGCAATCAGTGCTGCAGGCCCAATGGTAGCATTTCATTTACAGGCTCTGAGTACATGTAGTACCACATTTCTAGGGACCTATACGAAAGTTAAATATGCCATTTCGGTATAAGCTAATTCTGCCATGTATTAAGGAGGACAACTTTAGGTCAAATGTATTTTTACTACCATTTATGTCAGTGAAACAGGAGAAAAAACCCTGAAAACAAAATCCCCCTCACCAAACAAAAACCCTCCCCACCAGGCTCATCCATTCTTCCACATTTTGTATAATGCATAGTCAACAATAAAGCAGCTTTAGTTTTGCTATAACAATAACAGCAGATAAAAAGGAGAATAACACAAGCTCTAGAGGGTGCTTCAGGTATTCTGCATCCAAGAGGCGCTAGGAGCAGATGGACAAACAGGGGACCAGTAGGTCTCTAGCTTGGAGTCCTTCAGGATTTTCAGAACCCTGAGTCACTTCAGACATGTAAATGTCTTATTGTCAGAGGCAAAAAAGTCTAACATTGACTACTACTGCTTTGAAAATTCCTTAATAGTGTCTGTAGTTTCACTGGTTAGTTTTCTTATGCCTAGGACCCAATGTAGCCTCTCGATACAATGGAGTTCAGCCGGAGGTACCAGCTGACCCCAGAGTGACAGGATAGATTGCCTGGCAGCAAGATGCGAATGGGAGGTTAGACTCCCCTTCCTCCCCCACAGCGGATATTTCTCATTGTCAAGCTGACCCAAAATATTAACTTCTGGGCATCTATTTGTGTCATCCCATGTGAGCTGCTTCATGGCAGTGAGGACAGAGTCCCAAAAGAGGACCAATTGGATGGGCAAGACAATAACAGATGTAGAAATGTTCCCTCCTACTAGCATCTTCACAAGCAACATGGGTCATTCCTGCCTTCATTTTGACTAAGCATCAAGGGTTAGAAAGTGCCACGAATAGAGGATCTTGGTTAATGTTTCCCTTACCCCTATTTGTGATGTGTGATGCATTGTGAAGATTAATATTTCATCCCATTGGGCCTCATCCAAGGTTATGCTTTTAGCCTTTTCCCAGCCTCCTTGAACGGGAAATGTGTAGCTATTTCTCTTGGTGTTAAGCATAGCATAAATCTTAGATGTGGCATGGATTTTGTCAGTGCAGTGGAGTAGGTATTTCTCAAAGGGTGTAATGCTGAGGTAGTACCTTCCCAAATCTCTGGGGAGAGGGCCCAGAGCCATACTTGAAGGTAATGAAATTGCTCTGCCTCCGATAAGCCATGCTCGAGCTTGAGCTGGTCGAAGGGCTTGATGGAGTGCCCCTCAAAGTTATCTCATGGTGTTTTGCATCCCCCTGTAGCCAGAGCCCTATAGTGTCCCCTTTCCAGGCCTGTTGCTGTTCCCCCAAAGGGGTGCAAAAGGTGAAGGAAAGTACACAAGACCTTTTTAGTTACCACTTTCTCCCATACGTCAAGAATAGTCCTAGCTATAGGAGATCTAAAGAGAGTGCATGTTCTCTGAGGTCTGTGTCTCCATGGGACCTCCCACAGGGGTTCCGCTGCCATAGTATGATCGAACATACACCAGCCTTTGTAGGTTTCTAACCTGGTCCAGGGGATGAGAAAGCAAAGGTGGACAGCAGCATAGTAGTATGGTAGGTTGCCCATGCATAAGTCCCCTATCCACGATGTAAGAGCTCACTGGTGTCTGCATAGATGTTCGAATTTTTCATCTCAGGGGTAAGTGTAGCAGAAGTATTATAGTTTCGAAATGCAGTCTTTCTGGATTGAGAAAGTCAAGGTCTGGAAGACGGAAATATTCTTAGATAGAGTTGTCATCTTGATGGCTGCGACTCGCCCTAAAAGGGATAATGTTTTATGTTTCCAACTTCCTAGTTCGGCTTTCATCACCCCTCTCAAATGAAACAGGTTCATGGTACATGTCTGGGACAATCTGGGGCTAGTGTCAGCCCCAGGTAGTCGATGGGGGACTCTGTCCATCATAGGAAGATCGTCCTTTGGAGGTGAGCTTGCACGGGGGCTGGTGTAGAGATATTAACCACTTCACTGCTAGGCCTTCACCTTCAGTACTAAGCCTTTTTTTGGCTATTTGGGATAGTTTGCGCTTAGGCATCCATAACCTTTTGTCCACATAAGCCGTCCATGCGAAATTTGCATCCTATTTTTGAAACATCCTATGAATTCTAAAAGGATCCAGAGTTTGTGGATTCCTCTGGAGGGGACTGAGAAATTAACCAAAATATAGCTACATTTTGTTTTTGGGGAAAAATGCTAAAAAGTACTGCCCACCATGAAAAGGCTGGTGGAGAACAATGTTATAATCATCCAGGTGGCGCTGAGTTCACCACCGACCTGGCTGACTACAACCAAGACCGCAGTCACCCCACCGGGATCTGGGATCCTGGCGGGGATGGTGGTCCTTGGTGGGTGGACCCGCCTAACTCCTAAACTGGTGGTCGGACCACCAGAGTCACAGTGGTACAACCACTGCCGCCACCGCTAGGCTGGTGGTCTTGTGACCGCCAGCCTCGTAATGAGGCCGTAAGTGTTGAAATAAAAAAATATTGAAAATTAGTAGGAGACAACAAGCATTTGTGACAATGTTTTAATTTCTAATTTCTCATCACGATGGTTGATTCACAAAATCTATATACCATTACATCTGCTAGATACTTCTGGTTGTGTGGATATATATGGTTTGTGAGTTTTCTAAGAACTGAAGGTACTCAGAGCCAATAACTGAGCTGCACCTTCCAATGGTTTTTCATTGTGTACAGGGTATGGAGCCATTCATATGGTAAAATGTCAATAGTGAAAAATAGGTATCAAGAAAACCTATGTATTTCCGAAAAGGGCACAAGATATGGAGTTGAAAAGCAGGGGTTATTTGCACATATCTCAATTAGTTGGTGTCCATACTAGCATGTGAATTAGAGGGTATTTCTTAAAATTACTTATTTTTTACACATTGTCTTGCATTTGGAAGGTGCAAATTCAGAGAAATACAATTGGTAATAAAAAATAAAATCTACAATTCTGTGTTCCAAGGTCTCCCAATAACAATGGTACCCCACTTGTGTGGGTAGGCCTAGTGTTGGTGGTATGGAACAGCCCAAAATGCAAAATGGATACTTCACATTTTTCCAAGCTCAATTGACTTATTTTTTGCAAAGTGGGTTGGGCCATAGCTCAGCTGGCATCTAGGAAAACCTAGTAAACCTGTACATTTTTTAAAACTGGACACCCAGGGGAATCCAGGACAGAGTGACTTGTGTGGCTTCCACCAGGTTATTTAACCCAGAATCCCTTGCAAACCTAAAACTTTCACTAAACAACCCACATTTCTCTCACATTTCTGTGATGGAAAGTTCTGGAATCTGCACAGAGCCACACACATAGCCTTTCACCCAGCATTCGCCTAAGTATCCCAATGAAAATGGTGCATCACTTTTGTGGGTGGCCTAGCTCCCACGACAGAAACGGCCCAAAATGCAACATGGATACATCAAATTTTTCCACACAAAAGTGGCCTGTTTTTTTGCAAAGTGGGTAGCTGTGTTTTTTGTGCACCAGCTCAGCTGGCATCTAGGAAAACCTAGCAAACCTGTATATTTCTGAAAACAAGAGCCCTAGGGGAATCCTGAATTGGGTGACTTGTGTGGCTCTCACCAGGTTGTTTTACACTGAATCTCTTGCAAACCTCAAACTTTGACTAACAAAACAAATTTTCATCACATTTCTGTGATGCAAAATTCTGGAATCTGCACAGAGCCACACACTTACTTCCATCTAGCATTCTCCTAAGCCTCCTCATAAAAATGGTACCTCACTTGTGTGGGTAAGCTTAGAGTCTAAAACAGGAAACGGCCCAAAATGCAACATGGATACATGACTTTTTTTCCCCAAAAAAACTGACCAGTTTTTTACAAAGCTGTGTTGTTTTTGGCCCTAGCTCAGCTGGCACCTGGGAAAACTTAGTCAACCTGTATTTTTTTTTAAACTAGACACCTGGGGAATTCAGGATGTGGAGACATGGATAGCTCTTACCAGGTTGTGTTACCTAGAATCCCTTGTAAACCTGAAATGTTGATTAAAAAACAAATTTTCCTCATATTTCTGTGATGGAAAGTTCTGGAATCCGCACAGAGCCACAAACGGCCTCCCATCCAGCATTCTCCTATGTCTTCTTATAAAAATGTCACATCAGTTGTGTGGCTGGGCCTAGTGCCAGTGAAAGGAACTTATCAAGCCAAGAGCAATGGAAGCCCTTGAGAGGGCACTCCTAATATTATGGGGTTGGATACATTCCTTTCACTGGCACTAGGCCTAACCACACACGTGGCACAACATTTTTATCAGCAGAAGAGGGCCAATGTATGTTGGTAGGAATTTTGTGGATCCCTGTGGATTCTGAAAGTTTCCATCACAGGAATGTGAGGAACAATGTCTGTTTTAGTCAACATTTGAGGTTTGAAGGGCATTGTGGATACGAAAATGGTATGAAATGGATGCAAAGCACACCACCCTAGACTCCACCAGATGTCTGTTTTTCAGAACTGTCTGGATCTCATAGGTTTTTCCAGGTGACAACCTACCCAAGTCCAAAACGTGCAGCTGTTCACCATTGGAAGTGGGATGATGCTGGGAGTTAGCCAATTTCTCTTGGCCCATTTGTAAAAACAACTCAAAAGAATCAAGTATCCTCTTCCTTGCCATTGGGATGCAATGCTTTAGTCCGCAGCGGAGCAGAAAGACTGTTTCGTCATTTGAGGGCCAGGCCAGCCCATATTTACTTTGGCCCCCAGAACGACCGGGGCAGCTGGCACAGAACATATAGAAGTGTGAATTCTGAAAGGCGAATTAGTAATAAAAATACCTTTACATTTTGATGTCATCTTGTTAGATTTGCTGTGTGTTCCAAGACAGGTGAAATATCAGGCTATGTCTTCTGACAAATAGCTGGTGGTCTTGTTTACTTTTTTTATATTTCACAGCAAACTGAGAGGATTTTGTAAAGTTAACTGTGTACCAATCTTGCTGGGGTACAGACTAGGCCACTGAAATTATGTGACAGGGGAGGCCTACATTTTGGTACAATGTTGAATAAATTATATGTCAAGAAAACACAAATTATGTGACTTAATGTTGTGCATTAAGTGATAGAATCACTTTATTATTTTAGTCATTTTAACACGTTAGTGCTATCATGGCATGACAAAGATTTCACTTCATTAGTACCAGTTCCAAATCCAAATACAGTTATAAATAACTGAAAGATGGCCAATCACCCTATGCAAAGGACTTTCCTGGCAGCATGTCTTTCAGCATTTTTAATATCTTTTGATCTGTTTGAGCTAGAAACAAAATGTGTTTGTTGTTAAAATCTGTTGTTAATGCAGCAGATGATGGATTACGTGGCAAATGTGGCAAAGTCATAATTATGCGGAACAAGCCGCAGCTGGAAAATCACATAATTCCAGTAGCCTTGCATACATGGAGTGCTAAAAGTAATTCAGTAGGATGTCAATTTGTTTCTAATTCAGAAAATAATACCTGTATATGAACTGACCAAATAATTCAAAATACACCAGCAGTTATAAAAGCACAAATGAAGCACATTTGGTTTATAATTTTGACGGATGATTAAATAAAGAGATTTTAATTAGATCAAAACAAATCTTGGTGATCCACAAATTATAAATATTGTATTGTATTGCACATTTGTACTGCACTTGCTACCCCTATGTTTGTCACTGGAACCCTTACCTACATATGCAGCAAGCTATGCCATCTAGGGTAGTGTTTCGTTGGGAGGGTGTTGTCTTTGTTTTATGATCCTATGTAGGAAGTGTTTCCATGTTGTGTGTGATGACCACCAATGTGTGGTTATTGTGTTACGAGGCATAATGTTGCAGTGTGGTGGATGATGAGCTATGGGAGACTCAAATGCACAGTTTTTGGTCTTTCAGTATGAGTGCAGCTTTGAAGTGCTGTGCAGGTGTCTTTATAATATTTCTTATGATATAGTCTGTTTTGCTGGTTACTGCATTGGGTGGTCCAATCAGGTATTTTGGTTAAAGTTCTGGGCAGAGGATGCATTGCTAGAGGGAGAGAGAAGTAGAGAGATCTGCTGGGATGTTCATTGCTACTATCTTGTTGTTAGATCTGGCATCCTTGGCTTTGTCTCCCCTAACTTGTTGCCTCTACTTCCCAGGTTGTTTCTATGTGCTGGACTCTGTTGTTGCTGTTTTTGTGACTCTTTGCACTTTACCACTGCTGACCAGTGCTCCTGTGTAAATTATATGTGTAATTGGCTTTCCCATGATTGGCATATTTGATTTTCTAGTAAGTCCCTAGTAAAGTGCACAAGAGGTGCTTAAGGCCTGTAAATTTAGATTAGCATATTTGATTTCCTAGTAAGTCCCTAGTATAGTGCACAAGTGGTGCTTAAGGCCTGTAAATCAAATGCTACTAGTAGGCCTGTAGCACTGATTGTGCTACCTACATAAGTAGCCCTGCAAACATGGCTCAGACCTGCCATTGCAGTGTCTGTGTGTGCAGTTTTAACGTAGCAATTTGACTTCGCAAGTGTGCCACTTGCCAGTCCTAAACCTTTTTTTATACAAGGAAGTCACACCTAAGCTAGGCCCTAGGTAGTCCATGGGCAGGGTGCAGTGTATGTTAAAGGTGGGACTTGTACTGCTGTGTTTTACATGGCCTAACAGTGAAATACTGCCAAATTCAGTTTTCACTGTTGCAAGGCCTATATATCGCATAGGTTAACATGGAGGCTGCCTTTCAATATTCTTAAAGTGCAGATTCCCTTTGAAAACAGATAGAAATATGGAGTTTGAGGTCTTTGAACTCACAATTTAAAAATACATCATTTAGTAAAGTTGTTTTTTAGATTGATAGTTTGAAAATGTCATTTTTAGAAAGTAGGCATTTTCTTGCTTAAACCATTCTGTGACTCTGCCTATTTGTGGATTCCCTGTCTGGGTCAGTTTGACAGTTGGGCTGTTTGTGCATTTCCTCTAGACAGTGACACAAAGGGTGCTGGGGTGTAGCCTGCATATCCTGATGAGCCATCTGTGCTAGAGTGGAGGGAGGAGTGGTCAATTACACCTGAATGGGTTGTGCCTGCCCTCACACAATGCAGTTTCCAACCCCCTGCTATGTGTCTGGGACCTGGTCTGGGCAAGGCAGGATCATGTGAACAACAGAGACTTTCCTTTGAAGTTTGTCTACTTCAAAGCAGAAAGGGGTATAAGTATTAGACCCAAAACCGCATACATTAGATCACTTCTGTATTCAAGAGGAACCTCTGCTAAGGAGAAGAGCTGAAGAGCTAAGGTGAAGTACTGCCCCTGCCTATGACTGTGCTTTGTTGGGCTATCCTGAAGTTGCTTCTTCTGCCTGTGAAAGGGGGCAAAGACTGGACTTTGTGGTATATTCCTGCTTGAGAAGAATCTCCAAGGGCTTGAACTGAGTGTGCCCCTTGTTTTTAAGTCTCAGGGCCATCAAAGACTTCCTCTGCCAGCACCTGTACTCTCAGCTGAGACTCCTGCCCTGCCAAGTGGTGCCTAACCCAGTCCCTAGGCCCTTGAAAGAAGAAGCTGGTGGAAAACCAAAAAGACCTAAGAAAACCAACTTTGGACGACTCCGGACCGATGTTGCTGCCGAATCCCGTGACGCCATTAGTAACCAAAGCTGGGGTCCTCGCTGGAGTGCAACGACCTCGCAGGCGTGATGCCAATGCATCCTTGCTGAAGTCCATGGCTCCTTGGAAGTTGGTGCACCACGTAATGACCGCTGGATATCGCCCCTAGCCGGAAGTGCCTCACCTCCACCGCTCTGCAGCCAGGATCCGACACCTCTCCGTTATGCCTCCACTCCTTTGCTCAGCAGCACCGGAACTGATGCCACCTCGGATCCAGCGACGCCACGATCCCCGACTCCATGCACCGGCTTGTTTCCTCATTTTCACAAGGTACTGTACCTTGAGGGTCCGTGTGACTCCGTGACCAGCGCCACTGGTGTCGGATTGTTGGGAATGACTCCAACCTAATGCCGTGATATCACCTAATCAAAGCATTTGTGTTTCTAAGTGCTATTTTTATGTTTAATCTTTAAAATATCATAACTTGACTTGTGTATGGTGGAATTTTGCCGTTTTGGTCTTGTTTTGTTCAGATACATATTGGCTATTTCCATAACCTGGTGTTGAGTCATTTTGTGGTGTTTTTCTGTATTACTGTGCATGTTGATACAAATACTTTACACATTGTCTGTGAATTAAGCCTGCTTGCTCGTGCCAAGCTACCATGGGGGTGAGCAGGTTTAATTGAGTGTGATTCTCCTTTACCCTGACTAGAGTGAGGGTCCTTGTTTGGACAGGGGGTAACCTGACTACCAACCAAGGACCCCATTTCTAACACTTGTCATATCTGAAAGTTATTGTGAGATGTAAAGTAACATTTTATGATTGCAGGAATGGTGAAAGTAGTGGGGTTTTTAAATCTGTGGATTGCAAGCTAAAGATTGAGATTAAGTGTGCTATTGTCTTTCCAGATTATGTTGCCATGATGTGTGGTGCTTCAGTTGTCATGGAAATAGCCATATTTTCAACTGCCTTCTAAAGTGTATATGCTCCTGGATGCTTTGAATGCTGGCTGGTAGGGAGTTGCCTACCTTGGTGGCTTATACTGAGAAAGCAGTGCCTCCTACAGTTTTTGTATGGTAGGGTGATAAGATGATAAGTGGTGCAAGTTTGTAGTGCAGTATCCTCAATTGTTTTTATTGCTTGAATTTAGCTTGTAAGAATACCAGTCCTTTTTCCTTGGAGGCTCTGTGAACAATTGAAAGTGCATATAACATTGCACTTCTAGCTATAGGTAACCTGTGGAGTGATTGAAAACTAGATTCATCGGTTATCTTTGGTGAAGGAAGAGAAGACGTCTTGCAACAGCATTTTGGATCAATTGTATTTTTTGTATGATGAATGTGAGTGTGCCAAGGTTTAGGCTGTTGGCATAGTCAAGCCTGGAGAATATTCAAGCTATGGGAGGATGCAACATAGTGTTTTCATGGTGTGGATGGTACTCTGTTTACTTTAACATGTGGAAACATATAGAGGTCTGAATCCATGGATACCCCTAGGTTTCTGACTTCTCCTGATATTGTTGCAGGAGCCTCGTGTTGATGGTATGTAGGTATTTTTGTCATTTTCCACAGGGCATAAGCTCTGTCTTTGTAATATTCAACTTTAGATGGCTATTCATCATTCATGTGTTTATGGCCCGAAGGCAGTCAAGTTTAATATTACAGAGGTCTTCCAGACCACCTATTTTTAAAATGATTTGGGTGTCATCTGCACAGTAGTTATCGGTGGGCTTGAATGATGTAATCAGGTTTGGTAATGGGGTTAAGTAGATGTTGAATAATGGAAGGGAAATGATAGACTCCTGTGGGACACCACAGTTTTGTGTATGAGAAGCTGATATGAAAGGTGGTACCAACACCAGTTCACTGTCACAGCTGAACGGCCAAGAACTCAGTGGCATTAAATTAACTTAGTTCACGCCTTTTGTTGGAAAGTAGGTTACTCGTTAAGGAGGTTGAGACCTTATTCCAGCACTACACCCCAAATTAACCTTGGCATAACCTTCTGGCAGCTTGTCACAAAGCAATCAGGTTTAACTTAGAGCAGGGTGTAAAGTCTTTGTTCAGTACTTCATACAGTAATAAAGTAAAGGCACAACACATAGAAAATCCTACACCAATTTAGAAAAATAGACTAGGATTTAATCTTTGACACTAAATCAACAAAAATCTATCAGTAGAACCAGAGATATGCAGTTTTAAATATTTAGGTGAATACAATGCCTAAAAGCCCAATGAGCAACCGTGGACATCTGGTCGCACTGTACTAGGACAAGGTCACAAGTTCAGGTCAACTGCTTTGGAATGCGAGCCAAAAACAGGACCCAGTTAGGCCCACTAAACAAAGTACCTTAAATTTTGGTTTGTTCAGCATTGTGAGATCCCATCTTGAAGATGTGTTACACCCCGAAGGGTTCTGAGGGAGCTACTGAGCTGTGATGCAGACTCTTCCATCATCGTCGAAGATGCTGCCGGCGAGGTGCTTGTAGTTTGAAGTTTTGCATCAAGGGTGTGTCATGCAGCGACGGTTCTGAGAAGACTGTGGGCTGTGATGTGTGGTCCAGCATTGGGGATACCTCGCGTTACAGTGGTATTAATGCAGTTGCAAGGAGATGCATTGTGCTGCATTGTTTCAACTTACAGGACCACTGCTAGCCTGGCAGACCACTTTCAGGCCCACTTCTAATGGCCCAGGATGGGGTGACAGATCTTGTGGAGCAAGACTCACAACAAGTAGAGTCTAGGTGCTGGGTTCAATATGATTGGAGCCTTTTCTGTCCCGGGGGCTTCAATCAGAAGGCCAGCCAACTAGCCCTTGGAGTCACTCTGGTGGTCCTGCGATCAAGATGAAGGTCTAGTCCTTTTCTTAGGCAGCAGGGCATCAGAATGGCAGTCCTTCTTGCAGAGCAGCACAGAAGACTGTTTGAGTCTTCCAGAGGTCCAGAAGTCTACTTATGAGTTGCGTCGTAGGTACCAATATTTATATCTGGTGCCAGCTTTGAAGTAGGAGAGGGTACTGGAGGTTTCCATCCCTAGATGTGTTTGGAATTTTCTGCCTTCCTGCCCTGGCCCAACCTGTCTGGGGTCAAAAAAGAATAGTGTCAAACCCTTTGTGAGTGTACCCAGGCAATAGGTGACCGCTCCTCCCCCTCATCAAGTTGGAAGTTGCCCATCTTGCTAAATCGAAACAGCAGTTTAAACTGCACACATAGGCTGCAATGGCAGACATGAGACATATTAAAAAGAATGCTTAAGTGGGTGGCACAATCAGTGCTGCAGTCCCACTAGTAGCATTGAATTTACATGCCCTGGGCACATGTATTTCCACTTTACTAGGGACAAACAAATAAAAATAAATGTTACAATTGGTTTTAAGCTAATTTCGCCATGTTTAAAGGAGAGAACCAAAGCACTTTTGCACTGGTCCTACAAGCCATCTAAACAGGTTCAGAAGACAGCAAAGTGAAGGAAAAATGTTTAGGGATGGCTCTGTAGTAAGGGCCAAGTCCAACACCATTCGTATGTGCTAAGTCAAACAGGAATTTGCACTGTGAAAAGATTGCACAGCTGAACAGGGAATTGAGTCATGCTTTTCTTAAGCCAGCAACTTTATGACCTTTTCTATTCGGGATACATATGTGGTTGTCACTACATAAACTTATCAGGCATTCAGTAGCAATTTCCAATCATGAGACCTCAGATTCCAATATGACATAGTTCTTTTTCAGCCTATTATGCTGGGGCAGAGTCTCCACAATCAGTTACATCTTAAATTTGTTTGATGTTGCTTCAGCATACACTAGCCTGCTGTGAAATATAGCTCGGTGAGACCACTGCTGCTCCAGAGATCTATTTTTTGTTTGCAGGAGCCAGATATTTGCTACAGAGGTCTGCAAATATCCCAGCCAGCAGTACTATAAATCTAAAATGGTCCACTATAGCCTGCCATGTCACAGAGGGCTGCTTAATACAATATTTATCTTTCAAAAATGATTTATTATCTAGATAACTCTACCAGAGTCAACATGCTGAAGCTCCATCCTCTTGGACCAAAAACTGTGGAAACCATAATCATGGCGTCTAGTTTTCACCATTCCTGCAATCATAAAAAGGTTTAAAACACACAGTTTGCCACTATTTCCCCAAACTGGTCTTGATGGATCTGCTCCAAGCTCTCCAAATAGTTATTTTAAATTAGTGGTGAGTTAAATTAAAACTTCACTTATGAAGTTGGTTGGAATAAGCAAACTCCACACTTTACAAAGCAGATGAAGTTTCCTAAATTTACTTGAGGTATGTCATTTCAGGACTTTGAGCTGTGATCATTTCCTGATGCAGAATGTCCCAGGTCGGACATCATCCAGCAAAATAAATTGAGTGTGGAGGCTTGACATCCACCACCTGAGATAAGCGGTGTGTGAGGAATGTCTCTGACTGAGTTAAGGCCAGACTATTTAAACAAAAAATAATTTGTGAAGTTTTGCATTGCACAAAGCTTGAACAGTTTAGAAAATACACAAAGTTGTGAGTAAGAATATACACCCTTTTAATTTGAATCCCATCTAATTGATAGGATTTAAAATTGGATTGCGGAAAGTTGATTGAGCATTCTTTATATGTACCTTAAAAAAATCTGCAGACTTCTTCACACAGAATCACATGATTTGCACCAGAATAGCAAAACCAGAAAATCAATGGCACAGAATATTGAGGACAAAATATTGTATCCAAAATATCCACATATATGTACCTACACTCTCTCTGTATATATATATTCTCTTAAAAAAACAAAGATCACAGGGATATTATAATTAGGATCACATTTTAAACGTACAAAACCATAGAAAATAATCACTTATAGTTAGAGTTATCTCAAATAACCTTAGGGCACGAGTTATAGTTACTTGAGATAACTCTAACTGGTAAATTTCTAAGGTTATGTACGTATAAAATGTGAGCCTAACTATAATGTCCCTGTAACCTTTGGTTTATAAAGTGAATTTCTATGTTGTTTTAATTCTATTTCCTAACTATAATGTCCCTGTAAACTTTGTTTTTTTAGTGAATTTCTATGTTTTTTTTTAACGTATAGTAATTTTCATTACTATGCATTAATGCTACCACTGCCGCACACGGCCAAAGACCATCTACAGTAACTGTTGGCTGAGGCCAACCCCTATAAGCATCCAACCTTGCACCGTGCAGGACCTTCGCCTGCAGCCTATTCCTGTGGCTAATCACCCAACCCTACTCTGCACATTGCCCTTTGGCTGTGCATGGTGGGAGTTGGCAACAGCCTCTCTCTCTAGGTGTGAGAATAGGCGTAAGAGGGTGTATCTGGGGTGAGAGTGGCTGTGAGAGTCACTGTCTGGGTGTGAGAGTGCGAGCATCACTGTCTTAGTTGGTGCATCAGTGTCTGCACAGGTGTGCATGAGGGTGTCAGTGGATCTGTGAGCGAGTGTGTGACTGAGGTTCTGACTGGGGTGTGACGGGTGCATAAGGGTCTGAGTGGGGCTGAGTGGGTGCACAAGGGTCTGAGTGGGTCTGTGAGTGGGTGCCTGAGTGTCTGAGTGGGTCTGTGAGAGGCTGCGTAAAGGTCTGAGAGGGTTTGTGAGTGAGAGAAAGAGATTGAAAGAGAGAGCGAGAAAGAGTGAGAAGGAGAGAGGTAGAGATTGTTTTAGACTTTGATGGATGATATAGTTACAATGAGATATTTCTGCACAAATTGAAAAGAAAAATGTATTTGTCAATTAATAAGAGTAAGATTACCTTTTAGGGTGAGCCTTAAACATGTGAATAATAATAAAAAAATTACTAGGGAAACACCTGGATTTGAACCCTCAATGTGAAGGTCTGCGACCTTCACGCTGAGCTATTTTTTTTATTTTTTATTTTTATTTCGTTAGCCCTTTATGGGCTATCTGGGACAACAGGAAAAGCCTCAAGGCCTCCCCTTCGGTCCCTGACTTTTTTAAAATTTATTTTTTACTAAGCCCTTTACAGGCTATCTGGGACCATGGGGGGAGCCTCAAGACCTCCTTTAGGGACCCATTGCTCCAGCATACAAGGAGCTGCATTTAACAGCAGTTCCCTGCTTGTTGAAGCAAAGTTTCACCTCTGTTTCCTGAACGCAATCCTGCATGCAAGAAACAGAGATTAAAACTCTGCTTTTTGACAAAGGGACCTGTTTAACTGGTCCGCTGTCAAAAAAAGGGAGTGTTTGCTGTGACTTGGCTGCAGCTGTTAAAGCTGCAGCCAAGCCACAGCAAACAGCTATGTCCCGGGGATGGGCACCCTGGGACATAGCAAGAGTGGGCCCTGGGGGGTGGCGGTCCGCAGGGCCATCATTGGCTCCACGAGGGGGCAATCCGGCCCCCCTCCAACATGGATAGCGCTGGGGAGGTGGTGGTCCTTGGGGCTAATGGGGGACTGAAACAGTACCTATATAATTATTATTAGAGCTGCAGGGGTGCTGCGGGTCCCCACACCTCATTGGTTAACTGCCCAGGATGGTGGTGGTCCTCGAGGCTGTAGGAGGTCTCACGCATCCCCCACACCCAATTCCTATAGTGACCCAGGGAGTGGTGGTCCCTGGGGCTGTCGGGTGCCTGGAAGTTCCCTTTTAAAAAGAAAACAGTGCCTCTGGGACCTGGACCACTGGGGGGCTTATTTAAAAACAAACGTGCACTTGTACCTTTTTTATTTTTACTGCGGATTTGCGACCCTGTCGCGATTTCATGGTGATTTTTTTTTTTTTAAATGCTTTTTCAGCACCAGAGCAAAGTGGTCAGGGTATTCATACCCTGGAACCTTTCATATTTTTTATTCTTTTTATCTGCTTCTCAGCTTCAGCCGAGTCCCAAAATGACTGCCAATACTTTCTTGTTGAAGTGCTGGCAGCCAATCAGATCTCCTCACGGGATTGGAAGGGGTTATGAGTCCTTCGAGTCCCTAGATACATACATTTGGATTTCCTTGAATGTCTCAAAAACTACTGAATGGATTTATATCAGATAACAAAAAGGACTCTTTCTAGGCCAAGAGCTACCTTTCTGCCAAATTTGTTGTGTCCATCCAGTGATTTCTGCGCTATTGCTGTTCAATTTTTCCTATTGGAATTAACATTGGAAACGCTCTCGTATCTCGACCCCCACTTGTTGAATCACCCCAAAACTTTGCAGACAGCAGCTCACGTGATTCTTGAATTTTTGGGGAAATTTTGTGAAGATTCATAAATCACCGCCAAAGATTTAGCAAGCAAAAAATGGCTTTTTCTAAAGAAACTAGGTCCTAGTTATAACTACCTAGTGGCAACTGCCACTAGGTAATATCAATATATATGTGGAATTAGGAATAGTAAATCTATACTTCCCATATAAGACCTTACCTTTCAATATTCTGCTCTCACTATTCTTGTACCCTGATATTCTAATGGTCAATATTTAGCAGGACAACCTGTATCTGGGAAAGAATGCACCTATAGAGCACAGATTTAATGAGTGGGCATAGCAGAGGGCCATGCCCCTCTAAAAAAGTAAATTCTGGCTACCGGCCTGGGCGGGGAGGCGAGATTGTTAATTTGCATCTCTGTCCCCCGACAGTTTCTTTGGTTCACTTTATTTCTGTCTTATTAGAAAAAAATACATTAAAAACAATTCAACATAATGTTGGTAGTCTTTACTTCTACAGTTATCACGCGTTATCGGGTTGTTCCTTAAATCGATAGGTACACTGCAGATTACGAACCTTTTTAACCCCCCGCCACGTATCTCATGTATTTCCTGTTTCCATCTGGAACTAGGGACGTGAGCTGACTTTTTATGCCCTGGTTGTTGCTGAAATTCAGCCATAATTTGAGGCCGGGATGTGTTGTTTTCCTCAGACATCTGTCTTCCGTCACCTGAATGCACCATCGCCTGCTAGAAAGCGGCATGAATTTTGTTCTCAACACAACATTGACCCAAAGGCTCTGTATCAGCAGAAGCTAGACAGAGAGCAGAGGTAATCATTTCCCAACCACAGGTATATGGAGGATCCTCAGCACCGATAATTTGTGTCTCCATGACAACCGCTGTGCCTAACAATAAACAAAGGCTTATTAGGGAGCAAATATAGGGCAGGAACAATATGAGCAGAACGCTCTTCTGCATAGTGCGTAAATTAGCAGCGTCGCCGCGTCTGCGGATGAGCACTACTGGAAGATGGACACATTTTGTTTGCAACAATTTGAAAAGTGTTTGGGAGGCAAATAATATTAATTATGTTTCCCGTAAGGATTTTAAGGCCTCGCTCAGGGCGTATACTAACTATTTTTGTGTGATTCAGGTCTTGAAAGTTTAACATTAATATTTTGGCTATTATGTTAACTTCAATAATTACAAAATGGAAAATGGATAATAAAATTTATAATTGTTCTGACATAGGGCCCCAATATATGTCTTGTCCAGGGCCCCAAAAATCCCTAAAATGACACTGGGCAAACTGTCCTATAGGACCATTTGGCAGTGCCTGACGTGTGTGTCCTTTTTTGGCTGTTTTAGACATGTTTTATGGTTTGCTGGACCACTTTTTACTGGTGATCTCACTGATAATACCACAAATAATCGCCTCCAGCAATCTCAAATCCATGCAGTTTTCCATACTTTACAAAACACTTATACAGCGTGTCTTTACAAATTAAAAACTGCCCTTATTTGTAAACATGGAATGCATTTTTGTAGCTATTTAATTCAATAATGGGGGACACTTTTATGTTTTTTTGCCAGGGCCTATTTTCTGTCCCAGTCTGAGCCTGAGGAGCATAGGGAGATAGAAGCAAGGCACGAAACAATGATTTTATTCATTGTATGGATTTAGCTGGGACTGTTTTTTAGACACTTAAGCAGTACATACCTGTAATATCTAGTTGTTTCAACGGTAGTCCATTAGGTGAAAGCGCTGCTTATTGTTGAGAAGCATTATGTCTATTGGCCTTGTGAAAGTTATTGTCCTAGACCCCCACAGATAGTTACACTGTGTCATGCTGTGTTGACCTACCATTAGCTATTTTGCAATGGGAAAGCGTAAGGCAACCAAAACAGTGCAGGGTACTGCTAAATATTCAAAGGGTACCAACAAACCGGATAATTGCACTTTGGAAGAAATTTACTGATAGACCTGACATACCTTGGGGTGGTCACCCCTAACTTTTTGCCTGCCTCCCTCCAGTTTTTGGACTCTGTTTTTGCTGGCTTTTAGTCTCTGCACACTTTACCGCTGCTAACCAGTGCTATAATGCATATGCTCTCTCCCTTTAAACATGGTAACTTTGGATCATACCCAATTGGACTATTTAATATACTTATAAGTCCCTAGTAATGGGCACTGTATGTGCCTAGGGCCTGTACATTAAATGCTACTAGTGGGCCTGCAGCACTGGTTGTGCCACCCACTCAAGTAGCCCCTTACCTTGTCCCAGGCCTGCCATGGCAAGGCCTGTGTGTGCAGTTTCACTGCCACTTCGACTTGACATTTAAAAGTACTTGCCAAGCCTAAAGCTCCCCTTTTTTTACACATAAGTCACCTCTAAGGTGTGCCCTAGGTAACCCCTAGAGCAGGGTGCTGTGTGGGTAAAAGGCAGGGCATGTACCTGTGTAGTTTACATGTCCTGGTAGTGCAAAACTCCTATATTCGTTTTTACACTACTGTGAGGCCTGCTCCCTTCAAAGGCTAACATTGGGGCTGCCCTCATACATTGGTGAAGTGGCAGATGCTGATCTGAAGGGAGTAGGAAGGTCAGATTTAGTATGGCCAGAATGGCAATACAAAATCCTGCTGACTGGTGAAGTTGGATTTAATATTACTATTTTAGAAATGCCACTTTTAGAAAGTGAGCATTTCTCTGCACTTAAATCTTTCTGTGCCTTACAATCCATGTCTGGCTAGGTTTAGTTGACAGCTCCTTGTGCATTCACTCAGACACACCCCAAACACAGGGTACTCAGCCTCACTTGCATACATCTGCATTTTGAATGGGTCTTCCTGGGCTGGGAGGCTGGGACCCTGCAGACAGGATTGAACTGAAAGGGAACCTGGTGCACTTCTAAACCACTCTTTGAAGTCTCCCCCACTTCAAAGGCACATTTGGGTATAAAACAGGGCCTCTGCCCTACTACCTCAGACACTTGCTGGAGAAGAAACCTGAACCAGAACCTGCATCCTGCCAAGAAGAACTGCCTGGCTGCTCAAAGGACTCACCTGTCTGCTTTGTACAAAGGACTGCTGCCTTGCTGTTGTCCTGCTGCCTTGCTGAACTCTTGTCTGGCTGCCAAAGTGCACTCCAAGGGTTTGGATAGAGCTTGTCTCCTGTTCCCTGAAGTCTCAGGACGAAAAAGACTTCTCTTTTTCATTTGGACTCCTCGTGCGCTGAAAAATTTGACGCACAGCTTGCTCTGCGGTGAGAAAATCGCTGCACGCCGACGCTGCCCGACGCGACGCCTACAGGGCGACCGGAATTTCGACGCATGGCCTCGCATGGACAACGCCGCCCGGCTTCCAGAGAGGAAATCGACGCGATGCCTGCTGTGAGAAAGAAAATTCCACGCACAGCCTCCCGGAACGACGCGCAGCCGGATAACAAGCCGAGGAATCCACGCACAGACCCTGGGACATCTGGTAATCCCGCGAACCATAGAAGGAGCAGGCCCGCGTGCTGGAAAACGACGCACGTCTTCCCAGAGTGAAAAATAACGACGCAAGTCCGTGTGTGAAGGGGTGAAACCGATGCACACACCATTTTACTTCCCGCAGAACGACGCACGTCTCCCCACGTGAACAATAACGACGCAAGTCCGTGTGTGAAGGGGCAAAACCGACGCGCACACCATTTTTCCACACATCTCTTCTGCGGCCCTCTGTGGAGATTTTCCACTCCAAACCAAGTACTTTTGCTTGAAAGAGACTTTGTTTGCTTTTTAAAGACTTAAGACACTTTATATCACTTTTCAGTGATATTCCTATAAATTCTTATTGCATTTTTTATTGTGTTGATCTACAAATATCCAGATAAATATTATTTATTTTTCTAAACACTGTGTGGTGTATATTTTGGTGTTATATGGTGTTATTGTATGATTTATTGCACAAATACTTTACTCATTGCCTTCTAAGTTAAGCCTGACTGCTAGTGTCAAGCTACCAGAGGGTGGGCACAGGATAATTTGGATTGTGTGTGACTTACCCTGACTAGAGTGAGGGTTCTGTCTTGGACAGAGGGTAACCTGACTGCCAACCAAAACCCCCATTTCTAACATTTACCTTTTAATAGAAAAAGTTGAGTCTATTATAGTTTCAGAATCCTTGTCACAAAGACACCCTGGTGCCATTTCAGAGACTAAAAAGGGGCTCCCACCATCACTAGCTTCTTCAAAGGTCTGCCACCTAGGAAACGTTCTTCTAACGAACTCCAGTTGACTCTGAGCAGGCTGGGAAAGAAAAACTTGAGCTGGTTATTCTCAATGTTAGGCCCGAAAGTCAAACACCATCAGTCATTTCAATTCCATGTAGTAATGCAGCTACAAAACCTGCATTGGCACTAGTCTCATGGAATGTTTCAGAACTTCGAACAAAAACACTCTACCTGATTGGAATATCTTTATTGACTCCTACGATTTTTGTTTATTTCAAGAAACCTGGTGTATTGGTCCTATTTATAAACTAGGTCATTTAATTTTATATTATCCCAGCTAAACTTAATCCAAAATGGAGACCATATGGTGAATTAACAATTCGGTTTAGACCAAACTCTAACTTAAAAATCACAAGAATAATGTTGACTCCCCAGATGTTTTTGCCATACATTTAGGATCCAATGTGTCCCCCTGTATTTGGATTTACAACATCTCTTTGAGGGAGGGTCAAGGTCAGCAGTGCCGCTAAGATTGTCCAACACTTAGAGGAACACCTTATCCTCCTAGGTGATTTTAATATCACCTTTGAGTCCTTGGACAATGATGACGTCAATCTTTCTTATAAAGAAGATGACAAATGGGCTGTTCCCCCACATGATCTTCCACCAACTAAAAGGTAGATGGGAGCTGCCCTGCGGCTCAAGGCCTTATGTTTAGAGCTTGGGGTTAGGGCTACCAATGGGCGGACTAAATCAAATACAATAGGAGTTCCATACATACAACAAACTACACCAATCAAATTAAATCAATTATATTTCATTACATTCGAGGCTTGGGTCCCTCTTAGAGAATATGGTCCTGGAAGAGAGATTGGAAAACGATCACGATCCCTTGTGTCTCACAGTGCCTGATTTTGGTAGTTGCCCACAGGTACCCCTTCCAACGGTCCTTGCAAAGATTGTAGCCCCCACTAATGACGTGAAGAGACTACAATGGTATCAAGTGATAGATTGCCCTGATATCTTAGCAGCTATAACTAAGGACTTGAAAAAATCCCTCTAAGATGGTATAAGTAGGAAATCTTGCTTAGAATTTAATTCATGTTCCTTTACTGAGGTCCACAATGCTATATAGAGCACATTTTATATTATTTCTTAGTTCCCAAACCCTTATTTCATACGTGTATGCATAAATCTAAAACATGGTTCAATAAGGAATGCAGATGCGCACAGAACTTGTTGGTTGTAGCCATAAAACTGAAGGATCAGACCCATATAACCCTTTTGAGAAGGGTATACAAGCAGGTCCAGGTGAAAGTAAAAGGGGAATGGGACAATCACAGGTGGCAAGAGCTTATTGAGTCATGTATCTTTCTGCCACAATGTCTTGGACAAATCATGTGGACAAAATTATTATGAAACACAGGCAGATTACAGGTGTGATCTGGAGAGAGCACTGTTCTTCATTTAACAACCCAGTAGCCCCTGCATTTATGATATGTGAGGCAAAAGCTGTGGGATCTGCATTTTTTTG
Source organism: Pleurodeles waltl (assembly GCF_031143425.1). NCBI lineage: Eukaryota > Metazoa > Chordata > Amphibia > Caudata > Salamandridae > Pleurodeles > Pleurodeles waltl. Next base: position 1,424,502,536 of record NC_090440.1, on the reverse strand, counting down.
GGTCTGAAGTTTGTGGCTTCCCAAATCTGTCTGGTTTAGCATTGCCACAGAATAAGTTCTGAAGGAGCTTGGCTCATCTTCCCCCTAGTACTCCAGTATATCCCCTGTTCTCTGATAAGGCAGAAGGGCGTTATCCAATAAGGTAAGATTATGACCCATATTATTTTGGAGTAGGAGATGGTCTAAACCTGAACTTGCCCATTATATCACTTCTCTTCAGGAAGTTATGCGGGTTGCTAGATCCCATAAAATACATTGGCTGATACATGTGAGGAAAAACTGTTGTTTTTGCTGGGCTTGAGGGAACTCTGAGAATCTCTGCCCTGTCATAACATGCCAACAAAGGAACCGCTAAAAAAGCTCTATTGGGCGTGGACATCCCAGCCTGATGCCCACTCAGCTGTGAGTTCTGTATTGACAAGGGAGTTTCTTGATTTTAAATGTACCAGTTTTTGCGAACCCTAATGGGATATTATGTCAGTACCATCTGAGAGTAAATTCTATTTCTAATTTAGAGTTGAATGAACACCCAATGATTCTGTTTGTGGTCCAGTATTCCATTGCATTAATGAAACCATTGCGCATGTATTTTTTGGTTGCCAAGGATATGCTAGACTCACTGAGCTTGGATTAAACCGTTGTGCAGGCATTTGGCCAAATGTAATCATCACTTCATTCTCAGAACTTTAAGAGCTGATGGTAGCCCACTGTACGCATGTACTGCAGCAACATTCCTGGGGCGAATTTGGTGCTTTAGAAGAATGCCTTTATCATCCTGGGGGGTGATGTCTGCATCTTTGGGAACTATGATGAATTTTATGTCTATTTATCAAGTCGCTGGGGATGGATCAATCTATACATTGTTATATATTGCTATGTTATTATGAATGACAGTGGCAGCCGCTTTGTAAAGGTAGTGGTAGGGCCGGGGGAGGCTCAAATAAAATAAATAAATGAAGAAATATAAGAAAAGTCACTTACCTGAATACGCAGATGCCTCTCCTCCATCTTCTTCTCGTCCTGGCAGCACGGTCTGGCAGCACACAGGCTTCTAGACTCCACTACATCAATCACAATGCGGCTGTCACCAGCATGCAGCGTCATGATTGGTCTGAGCAGCCTGCTTCGGCTCTCAGACAGGGAGTGGAAGTCTCATGTTCTCCAACAGGCTATGTAAAACAGCCGGGTGGAGAAATGCAAAGTGCGCATGTCTGTTTGGCTGGCACAAGACGGCTGGCCAAATGGTCATGCACACTTATGGTTCATATAGCACTCCTCCTCCTCCAGCCAAAATGATCATAACATTGTGTTATTGTAATTTTATTTCTCCCTTTTCACTGCTGCCAGCAGTGGTGCGATACTCCTCCGTCTTAGCAGAGGAGTTGCCACTGATGAATGATGATTTTATTGTTTTAGATTGCATTTTATAGTATCATTATATATTCTAATTGGATATAGTATTGTGCACTTTTATGACACTTACCTGAAATAAAGTCATTACAAATACACACCTATTTAAAGAAAGAGGTAAACGTGCGAGGGGGCATGGAAATCTAGTTGATATTATGGTAAGAGAAAGAGAAAGAAAGCATGTGAGAAAGTGAGTGTTGGAGTGATAGGGTAAGAGAGTGAGAGAAAGAGAATTAAAATGTTTTATGGAGAATGGGCTACAATGTTATGTATGCATAACAAAATGGAATTATTGCTAACAAAAATGAGTAATGGCAGACAGAGATTAGGGTTGGGGAGTAACCCGATTGTCCAAGAAAAGTTATCAATAAGAGCTGATAGATAAAGGAAAGGAAAGATACTATTGAAAGGGTAACATTCCTTTAGTTCACCCATTACATAGTCTTTTTGTGCCCTTGTTAATAATTTTATTAAAAAATTCACTTTTTTTTTTTTTACACTTTCTTCACATACTTTCAATGGGAGATATTTTGTGAATGTCAGGTTTCACAGTTGTTTTCCATCGCTGTTAATACCTATGTTGCACTGTAAATTTTAGTAGAATAAATAAAAAACGGTAACAATTACAACATTAGAAAGTTCATGTCGTGTAAAAAATGCAGAATCGAAGAAACCTTTATCAATCCAGGATTTAAAGTTTCATTATAGAAAAATACATTAAAAGGTGTACTCAACCACATTCTTAAATTGCATGAATATAAAGCCCTAGCCTAATACCACACAACTTCTCAAATCAGTCAGGTAGTTTATATGAATCTGGACACGAGGCCACAAAATATGTCTTGCCCAAAACCCCAAGTGGGTATTTGAATAATTGTTTCATCAGGAATGCGAATTAATTCTGAAAGGATACCTGCCACAACTGTGGATGCATTTATAGACTTCCACTGGATTTTATTTGCAATGATATGCGGGGCCCCTTCGAGGTACCCGCGTTGAAACATCAAGGTGTGATCATTTTTCAATCCGCAATAAAATTGAAATGAAGGCTCTTGGGCTTCAAGTGACTCATGACGACAGAGCAGATCATGCACAAGGCTATGTTTTAGAAGACGCAGCCGATAAAATTAAATATATAACATACTTCAAAAATATTTAAGAAACACAATAAGCACCATAACACAGCCACAGACGTAAAATCATAATCATTCATTGTAGTAAATGTATTCCTTCTCTAATTCCAACAAAGGTCATGCAGGTGTCATAGCAAGGGATTGGGTGCAGACATAGTTGAACCAAATGTGAAAAGTCATAACTAAAATGTGTCATCCAAATTAAGATGGGGCAATCGCCCTTCCCCAACAATGAGCCCACAAATATTCATGAATATTTTTCTGAAACGTGGAAACCCCACAGATATTTGAAGATTATTCTATACTCGAGTCATTTTTTGTGGCCCAACATCTCTGGGAAGGTAGAAAGGGCCTCCATTCCACTAAACCTAACTCTACCGGTCGGAGGCATTCGCTCACAAGATGCACACATTTTGTCCTACGCGTGTGCCCTTGTTTTCATTCAAAGATCTAATCTTTGCCATTCAGAGAAGCGGCGATAGATTCCAAATTAGCTCTCAGAAAAGGCTTCTCATAATCCTGCAAACTTGTAGAAGAGCTCTTCCTAGCAAACTCTAGTGGATCTCAGTCGGACTCTCCAGCTCTTTTGCGGAGGTGGACTGTGTCAACTAAAGCATTTCTGCAAAATTAGCAGGTCAGTCCTCTTAATCTATTGCATTTTACAAGGTACCATGGAATGGTGCTCTTGCTTATCTCCCAAAAGCACCAAAAGGACTTCATGCTTTCTTTTGGGCAAATAATCATGTCTTCTGTTTATCTTGATTGAAGGTGCATGGTGATCATAAACAGACCTGATTCAATACACTGCAGTAATTTCCCTCCTGCAGACACAATCAAGGAAAATACTTTTGTGTCAGATGAGTGAGAATCTAGAAAAGGAAGCCCACATTGTGAAAGATGATCCTAGCTGGAAAGGCAGAGCGTCTTGGGGCCGTATTTATAGGCCCTTAGCGCCACAGGAGCGTCACTTTTAGTAACGCTCCTGTGGCGCTAGGCACAGCACCGTATTTATAAGGTGGTGTTAAGCCACTTTTTGTGGCTTAACGCCACCTTGTAAATACGGCCCCTTCCCGCACAGCACTGTGTGTGGAAGGGGCGTGCAATGGGTGTTGCTGTGGGTGTGCCACTGCAACACCCATTGCATTTTGACGCTGCCTCAGATTTATGAAATCTCGTAAACCTGAGGCAGTGCCAAAATATAACGTCAACACCAAGGGTGGCGTTAGCAGGGTGCAACGAGGAGTAATACGTTTATTCCTCCTCGTTTTTTGCTTTTTCTATGCGTTTTGCATTCTACCTTACGCATAGAAGAAGCAAAATGCCAGAAATGATTGTTTATGTGTAGGAAGGTGTCCCTTCCTGCACATAAACAATCATTTGAAAATGACACTTTGGCACTTCTGTCTGTACTGCATTGTGCAGCACACACAGAAGTGCCAAAGCACCATCAGTGATTGCTTATGTGCAGGAAGGGACACCTTCCCGCACATAAACAATCACACCCCTCAACAAAGACATCCTTGCAGCTCAATTTAGCATCAGCGCAGGGGGAAACACAGGGGTGCGCCATATTCCCTTAAAATACGGCGCATCCCTACATTTCTAAAGTGATGCAGCTTGGCACTGCTAATTTTGGCGCAGCACAGCGCTGTGCCACATTTCTTTAAATCTGGCCCTAAGTTCCACGTCTTGCCGATCTTCACTGAGCTGTATACCGTCTGCCGAAAAAGTCTTCATAGACAACTTTGTTATCACGAAGGGATCATGTGCCTAATGCAAGCAAAAAATTATCCACATTCCATCGTTTGGCAGTAAAAAAAAAACACTGCTCAGAGCCCCAGAAGATGGTACCACTGCATCTTCTGCACTATTGGCTACAAACCCACATCTACAGTACAGTAGAATGGAGCACCTCCTGGTATGGCATGGCACCAGAATTTAGTGAATGTTGTATGTGTGTAATTTTTTAGAGATAAACTAGATTTTTTACATGGGTTGATGTTTTTGAAGTACTATTTTGATTAAGCCAGTTTAAACTATCTACTTAACCATGAAATTTCCCTTATTTGGATAGAAACATAAGGATAACAAATGTTACCTCCCCAATTAGGGCCCATATTTATACCTTTTTTGCACTGCATTTCTGACATGTCTAACGTCAAAATATTGGAGTTTGCACCATTTTTTAGATGTGTGAACCTACTTTGCGTCAATGAGATGCAAGGTAGGCATTCCCATCTAAAAAATGGTGCTATCACCATAGCCCCATATTTATCCCCCATTCTAAAATGCCACACGGGTGGGAGGAGGGGCCCAATAATGGTTAATGCCTGGGTCAGACCAGGCATTAGGGGACTTGTGGACCCATTTCCATGGTCAGACACCATGGAGTGGGTCAAAAGGTGCCCTCTCCAAACCCAGGAACCTTCCCAGCTCCACCAGAGGGACACCGGAGAATGGGGGACCCCATCCCAGGTAAGTAGGGTAAGAAGAGGTAAGTATTTTAAAAACTTTTTTAAAGTGCCATTGGGGGCCCTAAAATGGGCCCACTAAATGGCACTGGGAGCAATGGCCATGTCCATGGGACCCTTGTCCCCTGTGCTGGCCATTGGGGTGGTGTGCATGACTCCAGTATTTTATAAGACAGGAGTCATGTGGTATGGTTTGTTTTGTGTCATAAAATGATGCTAGGCTGTTTAAAGGCATGTATTTTCCTCTAATCAGCCTAGCATCATTTTTTGGGGCAAAACCCCCGTCTCCCATATCGCCACCCACACCCACCCTTTGCGCCTGCTTGCGGGATTCCGCAAGCCAGCGCTATACTTTTTGATGTAAAACTGCATTTGCACAGTTTTGCGTCACAAAGTATAAATGTGGGCCTGAGTCTTCTGTCTTAACTCCTGGAGTGATTTCTGACTCGAGCCAAATGAGGCTGTTAGAACAGCATGCTTGTGATTTTGGTAATCTCCCTGCAGAAGAAGAGAGAGGAGTTTTAGAAAGTAAAAGGGAGGAGAATCAAAGTCCTCCTCGAAGTGTGTACCCTTAAAATCAACTGATCATGCTGTCCTTTCTCACATCCAGTAACACAAGGCTCTATCAGAAGCTTGATTAAGGTGTCCCGAAAATGCAGTACAGATTAGCCTACGTTTCTTTGCTTCTACGGCACGTAAGTATTATGAAAGGGCCTCAGAAGCGTGTGCACCTCTACTTTAATACCAAATCCGTAGACCCACATTTTGCGCCCGAGTAATGTGAATGGGGACTATACCCATTTGCTTGAGAGCACTGCCCAATGCAACTGGGGCAACACCTTTTCCTGTGCATTTGTACTTTATTACGGATGACGGTGCATGGGCAAAGAGGCACCCAAAGGGACACTTCAAGTGAGTATCACCTACAAAATGACGAAGAGTTAAACGGATCCCGCCTCTCTAAAGGTGCCAATTAGGAAGGTGCCTCACTGATCTCAGGACAGCTCAACGAGACCCCTGCAAGTGGTCACAAAGCAACCTCTGTATGCTTGTAGTGAAACGCAGAGAAGTGGTTCAAATCATCACTCCTTTTTTATCACTAAGGTGCTGTCTCCAGTGCATACGCTAAATCGGTCCGTCAACTCATACTATGAAGAGAGTATACTTTTTGTACTCGGTCCTACCTGCACAAGGCGGGCAGAATGAGGGTATGCACAGATGAAGCCTAGGTATGTGAGACCCATCTGCAATTGGTTGTCTGTTGTTTAGATAATTTGTCGAACAACAATATTCTTTGTTAGTAAATTCATTTACATCAGGAGAATGAGCAATGAATAAACTGATCAATGTAAACTTGCAGAATTTAAGCAAAATTAAAATAATAATGTTAAACAGGCTGAACATATAACGTGTTTCTAGGAAAGGTAAAAAAGCACATATATTGCAAAACAGAGTGTTACATGTCAACAGTAAGGCACATATCTGCTCTCTTCTTGGCCTTAATGTGAGAATCACAGAGATTCCCACAAGTCAATATTGACAGACATGGCGGCGGGTCTATAGGGATCACAGCGTTGGAACAGTAGGGTGTGCTGTAGCCACAAATTCTACAGACGTCAGTCCTGGGCCGTGTTTCTGAATGGTATGACGCCAGCCTATATAAGTGATTGTCTTTCTCCCGCCCCACTTCGACGACAATATCATTAGTGAACTAAGGGACACGTCAGTTGTCATGTGCACCTGATGTGAGGGTTATATTTTCTTGTTTCACATTGTGTTACATTATATTTCATTGTCAAACACAAGAGAGTTTTTGCAAAGCTCACATCCTCACTTATTTCAGGTTTTCTCATATGAAATAATGCAAAAATAGGAGGCTCAACAAAATAAACTAATTGCCAAGAATTATAGAATTTGGTCAAGGTTTCTGGACTCACATTGCATATGCCAGCCACTATATTGGCAGCACTTACTCATTCCTGTTTGACATCAAAGTTTAACGGTTTATTTTTCATTCTCTGTGCATAAGGCTAGAGTGTGGGTAGTAGGCAGACGGCACAAGAGACCGCAAATCAATATGTGCCTGGGGCTCAAGAGGACCTCAAGCTCAACAAGCATCTATCATCTGTCATCTGGTTGGAGCCGTTAGTGGCTCACCCAACTCTGTACTTTATTCTAGGTATTCTGTGCCTGAAATAAGCTTAGATGCCGCTGCTAGTTTGATACCTGTGAATGTATTTTAGCTTGCAAGGCTGAAGAGCATCTTGTACCTGTGCTGCATGTTAGAGGACTCACATTGCTGCCAAATGCTGCACATTGTGTTTGTATGTTTACACAGGATTGGACTGTTGCTTCAGATGCTTTCCATGTTCTGTGCATGAATGGACATTTTCCAGCCAAAGCAGTATGGGTTAATTAAGTGTGAAGGAAACATGTACTCCTGCCTGGCACTGTATCTGTTTTGAGTGTGAACTTTTTACTTGCATGTGAGCAAATCTTGCACTCATGTGCCCCAGTGCTATTCTTTACACGTGTACCAAACCTGAAATGCTGCATGGTGCTGTCCAGGGCCACACATTTCTATATTTTTGTAAGAAGCTTACAGTGACCCTGCAATGCCACACTTGTTCCATGTCTTTGAAAGAACCTTCCACTGGCTGGCCCTGCAGTATCACACTTGTTCATGTCTTGAACCTAGCTTGAACTGACCCTGAGTACCCCACGTGTTCCATGTATTCGAAAGAAGCTTCCACTGGGCCTGCAGTGCTTTTTGTTCCATGTTTCTTTACAGATAACATGCATTGGCCCTGCAGTACCAGACTTGTTTCATGTCTTTCAGAGAAGATTGTGATGCTTTTGACCAGTTGTGTCTGTCATATGCTTGTGAGTCAAGGACTATCTGAGGTCCTGCTACCTGTGGTCTATCTATTTCTGTGTGATTTACATCTGACCAAATGTTAGACCTGCATCCTTGGCGTGGTCTCACCTGTCTTTTGTGCCTCTGCTTCCTATGTTTTGACTGTGTACTGGACTCTGTTTTTCCTGTATTTGGTACTCTGGGCACTTTACCACTGCTGACCAATGCTAACGTATAAGTGCTTCCTGAGTAAATTATATGTGTGATGGGCTTTTCCATGATTGGCATATTTGATTTACAGGTAAGTCCCTAGTAAAAAGCACTAGAGGTGCCAAAGGCCTGTAAATCAAAGGCTACTAGTGGGCCTGCAGCACCGATTGTGCCACCCACATGAGTAGCCCTATAAACATGGCTCAGACCTGCATCGGCAGTGTCTGTGTGTGCAGTTTTAAACTGCCAATTCGCCCTGGTAAGTGCACCCACTTGCCAGGCCCAAACCTTCAATTTTGATACATGTAAAGCACCACTAAGGTTGACCCTAGGTAGTCCATGGGCAGGGTACAGTGTATATTAAAGGTGGGACATGTACTGATGTGTTTTACATGTCCTAACAATGAAATGCTGCCAAATTCCGTTTTCACTGTTGCAAGGCCTATCTCTCTCATGGGTTAAAATGGGGACTGCCTTTAAATATCTTTTAAGTGTAGTTTACCTTTGGGAGCAGATAGAGCAGATAGAGGTTTGGAGTTTGGGGTCTCTGGACTCACAATTTAAAAAAAATTCTTTAGGTAAATGCTGGATTGGCTCTTTTTGCAGGGTCATCCGCAATCTTTTTGCCTCCTTCCTCCTATTTTTTCTGACCTGTTTTCATTGGCTTTAGGACTCTGGGCACTTTACCACTGCTAACCGGTTCTAAAGTGCATATGCTCTCTGTGTAAATTGTATTGATGATTGATTTATTCCTGAGTGGCCTATTTAATTTCTTAGTGTAGGAGGCTGGCCTGGTTTGTAGTGGGTACCTAAGGTACTTACAGCTCATACCAGGTCCAGTTATCACTTATTGGTGAAATGTAGGCAGTGTTCTAGCAGCTTAGGCTCTCTAGAGGTAGCTGTAGCAGAGTGGTTTAGGCTGAACTAGGAGACATGTAAAGTTCCTGCAATACCACTATAGTTGCACAGTCTAGTGAATCCTGGTTTGTTTCAATGGGATAACAGGAGTTGGCTTAGCCTTTGGGTTGCAGACTTGTGCCCCCGTCACCTAGTGACTGTTTACCTACTTATCTTGCTCTGTCTTAGACCATATATTTAAGTAATTCTTCTAAGATGGCTGCCATGTTTACAGTTAGGCCCTTTTTGTCTAGAGTTATGTTATCAGTGTCACTGTACTAAGGGGGCGTGGACAACATGGCGACCGGAGCGGCAGCATAAACTGCAGCTCTGCGCCTGGCCCTACACAAATATCCTGTTTCGTGACACCATCGACTCTCCCCGGGGTAGACGCCACTCTTCCACCTACCCAGGACCTCTGCTGGAGGCAGCTGTCTCATCTTGGGGACGGCACTGCTTGCAGCACCGCTGAGTGATCGCCGAGCTTCTGGGCCGTGCACCTTTGAATGAGGCCTGACCGGGAGAGGCTCTGGGAGGCGGACCGGCTCTCCCTCTGCCGCGCTGAGGGACTGGACGGACGAGCGGAATCTGAAGCACTCATGCGGATCGATTTGGCTGGCGGCTAGGGCTCGGGTCCCTATTAAGAGGTGAGCGGTGGTTTGGACCTCCCTTCCCTGGGCGCGCCGAGGACGGAGGACCGTACCCGGCTTGTGGTGGCGACTTGCCCGCCGCAGTGAGCGCCCGTGGTTCGCGAGACAGCCCGCCCTACCAACAACCAGTCCTCCACTTCCTTTTTTAAAGGGGAAAAAAAAAAAAACAAGAACAATAAAAAAGCTCCACTACACCGAGACACTGCACCCTGCCCTGTGGTGAACTGCGGCCGGGGCACCCAGGGTAAGCGCTGCACGGCATGGGCACTAGACACCTACAATTACTGGCACACCGAGACACATGGGCTGTTACTGGTCGGAGGGCCCCTTGCCTGGCCCCAGATGCTCACATAGGATCAGCTCAGCAATGGTCCTAGCATTTTCCGGTGATATAAATCGAGTTGAGGTGCGCACTCAGGGCCCCGACCTCCCCCTCGGTTGATTAATGGGGTACTGACAGTGCCCCACACAAAAAAGCAGCAGCAACAAAAGGCCCTTCACATAAACTGTCTCAGGGATGTATCTACCTCAGGCTGTACTGAAGGCTGACACAGCCCCGCGTCCCTCTCCCTCATCCCGTCATCGCCCCACTGGAGCCCAGGCAGTTTGTTATACCTTTGGTGCCATACTCTATTGAACTAGTGTGATGCTATTTGCAGCCACACCGGCGCTGTGTAGGACAACGTCGCCCACGTGGCTTTGCCTGTACTCGTAACCTGGATCTCACAAACGTTTTAGCCCGAATTCACAGCTACAGCATGTTGCGGTTGCACAACAGACTGCCAAAGACCTGGAGCCTCCCTGCTTGTTGCATTATCACTGACGCCTCCACCTTGCCTTGCTGTAGCCAGGAAACCACCCCACCCACTGCAGTTCACCCCGCCAACACAGTAACAGCAACTTCATCTTACACCCAGAATTAAATTTTATGTAAAGGTAACCCAATTGATACAGCGCCTGAGTTCTCCAACGATATTGCCAATCCTACGACACACCCAACCAAGTACACACCAATAGCAACCCCACAGTACCTCAGTCATCAAATGGGCAAACCAAAAACCCCACGAGCACCCCTTGGGAACATGGATTCAGGTGCTCTCCCTCCATCTGAGGACCACTCCACCACACACCTTGCTCTGCAGAAGATGGATCTTACCCTGCAGGCACACACAGCACAATTTGATAAGATATTGCAAGCCATTCTAGATACCAAATCCACACTGGAAGCTAAAATAGGAACAGTTGCTGAAGATGTCAACTTTCTGCGCACAGACCAGCATACATTGGCTGATAGGGTAACGGAAATAGAAAAAGACACCGGATCCCTCCCTGAAGAGACCATGAAGAACCTACAATCACAGATGTTACACCTGACAGCCGAAGTGGACACCCTAAAAAGAAGAGCCGACGATGCAGAGGGAAGATCATGCCGCAATGATATCCGCCTAGTGGGGTTCCCCGAACGTGCCGAGGGACCTTGCACAGAACTATTTATCGAACAATGGCTCGCGGGAACGATACTAAAAGACAATATCACGAAGTTCTTTTCAATAGAACGTGCCCACAGGGTCCCGGGCAGGCCCCCTCCACCTGGTGCGCATCCTCACCCACTAATTGCAAGACTCCTTAATTACCACAACAGAGACCTCATCCTACAATTATTCCGTAAATCAGGTCCCATACGATTAGAAAATGCAGCGATTACAGCCTATCCAGACTTTACCGCCGAAGTGCAGAAGAAACGCAGCTCCTTTTTCAGGGTTGAAGAACGCCTGCACGAGCATAACATTAAGTAAGCATTGCTGTTTCCAGCCAAACTTTGTGTACAGGATGACTCCCGAGCACTTTTTTTCACAACCCCAGAAGACGCATGGACCTGGCTGCATGCCAAGGGCCTGGCTGACCCGATAGATCCAAGGAAAAGTGATCCCCTCCTAAGGCAAGGCGCGGGCATTGCAAAAAACAAGGCATTAAACCCACGCCCGAACAGACTCAAACGGAGCGCTCCTTTCTCCTGCAGGCTACATCTGGCTTTGTTAATGCTTTACCAACAACCCAATCCACCCAAGTCAAAGAAGAGCCAGACTTAGATGCAAACTCTGATTCTGCAGATTCAACCCGTGGACCTACCCGCACGCCACGCACGGCAGACGACATTTGCTAAACAATCAGGATCTAAATAACTCAGCGCATTGCACCGTGACTAAATTACATTAGCACGGCCCTCTTCAAATATCCACCTAGGTTCTAAATGTGCGACTCAAAGATTCCACACCATCACATGCTACAGTAGCCTAATATCCAATGGTCCTAGGCGGTAGATCCAGCACCAAGACCAACATGGGCTTGGTATCCCAATGACTCGGTACCAATGACCTAAAGCACCCCCCGCTCCATATGGACTGTTTCCCCAAGCTGGCAACTGTTGGAACATCACCAGCTATGCCAGTACCACAGTTAATGTTCTATGTAGTTTTTTATTTCTTTTTCATTCAATGGGTCTCCTCCACGTTGTTTCAGTGGGACCATGTTTATAGTAATCCGCGTCACAATTGTGTTACCAATAAGACTACACTTAATAATACCAAGGGCAAACACTGTCTAGTCTCAGTGGGCACTGGGCACGTTACTAGCATGAACTTGGAGGGGGCCACGCACTCCCCACGACTAGTTAAACCCATAAACACCTTATGACCTCCCAAACTCAGCAGCATATCCCAAAATGTAATGTATTCACATGGAATATTAGGGGTATGGAATCAGTTTGCAAGAGGCAACATGTTTATACATATCTCAGGAGACACCAGATACACTTTGCCATGCTGCAAGAGACACATTTAGCTAAGCCTTCTCTGGAAAGCACATGCGCAAAATGGAAAGGGCAATTGTACGGTACTACTTACTCATCATTTGCCCAAGGGTGGCGATCTGGATTGCCCCAGGGGTTCCATTTGTTGCGTCCCACGCGCAATGTGACCCACAAGGGAGATACGTGATTTTGGAAGGTGACCTTGACAGCCCCCCTAGCATTGGTGGGATATATACTCATAATACAAACCAAAGGGAATTTTTGAGGACACTTATGGCTGGCAGCCTTAGTGACCCAGCGGTAGATAGCACATGGGAAGGAGGCTTTAATTGCGTTTTAAACACCCACGCAGACCGCTCATTCCCTCCGCTCGCTACCGCTCCATCCAAGCGCGCTTCTCTTGATCTAGTAGACTGGGTCTCCAATAATGGTCTGAGAGAAATCATGAGAACCGGGCATCCCACACATCGCAAATACTCCTACTACTCCTCAGTGCACAGACTACATACTAGAATAGACATGCTGTTTGCATCAGCAGCTATAATCCAGAGAGTATTCTCAACCCTATTACCTGGCCCGCACCATCTCAGATCATAGTCCATTAAATGCAACTCTGTGTTGGGGCCGTACACATACTCGCATTCCAACATGGCGACTGCAGACAGAAGCCCTCAAAGACCCCCCCTTCCATGCAGAACTGTCCAAATGCTTATCTGACTATTTTTCCCTGAATAAGAACACAACCTTGTCTCGCGCTATTGAATGAGATGCCCACAAAGTAGTGATACGCGGTCACTGCCTGGCAGGCTCCGTGGGGGTTAGACGGGTTCTTACCAAAGAACTACAAGAACTGGAGATCAAACTACGTAGAGCTGAGGTGGCGGTCTCCAAAAATGAATCCCCATTAGAAATACTGAATACGCTCAGAGCAAGCCATAACGAGGCAGACATCAGGCTATACAAGCATGATTACAGACACTTCAAGGCGCAACAACACGCAGAGGGAGACAGATCGGGCAAACTACTGGCATGGCTTGTTCGCCAACCATCGCAATCCTCACCCATAGGCGCAATTAGACTGCAATCAGGCACCGTCATCAACACCCAGGCAGAAATTAATGAGGCCTTTGGTACGTACTATCGCTCCTTATATACGCCCCCCCTCCTCCAACTGAACAACAGCTGGCTGAATTATTGTCATTGGTCCCCCCACACCAGCACATCACCTTAGAAGAGTTACGCTTAGCTCTTTCACAAATGTCTCATAGTAAAACCCCTGGCTCAGATGGCCTGCCAGTAGAATATTACAACTCTCATGCCACTCATCTCCTGCAACCACTTTTAGAGGTGTTTAACAAAGAGCGAAACAAGAGGCAACTGCCCGACTCCATGCGCAAAGCACTGATAGTCGTGCTCCCAAAGCCAGGCCGCGACCCTCTAGACGTTAAATCATATAGACCGCTCTCCCTCCTAAATTCGGAGTGTAAACTACTAGGGAAAATCTTAGCTAACAGGCTCCCCTATCTACCAAATCTAATACATTGTGATCAATCTGGATTCATCCCAGGGAGAAACACCTTTTTAAACATCAGAAGACTAATCCGTACCAACGTTACAGAGGCAGAAGCGGTGGCCTTATCCCTGGACATAGATAAAGCGTTTGATACGCTTAGTTGGGACTTCCTTTTTTGCACTCTCAGAGCACTTGGATTTCCACACGGTTTCATCAGCTGGATCAAAACACTATACTCCAAACCCACAGCCCAAGTCAAAACAGGTCAAGTTATCTCTGAAGCATTCTCTATAGGCAGAGGTACTAGGCAAGGCTGCCCGCTCTCCCCTTATTATTCGCAATAGCCATGGACCCACTATCAATTAAGCTCCGCAGCTCCACCCACATATGGGGCATCTCAGAATCCAGTGCACACCACATCATATCCCTATATGCAGATGATGCCTTAATATACTTGCGCGACCATACCACCTTCATAGCGGGGGTAATGTCAATTCTAGACAAATGTGCGCTCGCCTCTGGTTTACATATTAATTGGACCAAATCAAGTATTTTTCCCCTTACTCTCGTACCAAATGAGTTGCACTTGGCACTGCCCCAATATCAATTACCGTGGTCACACACTACTGTTAAGTATTTGGGTATACAAATTTACCACTCTATAGTAGATCTGAAAGAAGGCAATTTTGGCAGAATACTTAGATCCACCCGTGGGTCGCTGACATTCTGGTGCTTGCTCCCCCTATCCCCTATGGGCCGGGCAGCCATAGCCAAAATGCTTATTCTACTGAGGTTTCTATATTACTTTACTGCACTCCTGATACCTCTGCCACGTTCGTTCTTTCACAAGCTGCACTCCCTATTGACTGACCTGCTCTGGGGCAAAGACAGGAGCAGAGTAGCTTTAACTATAACACAATATCCACAAGAGGCGGGCGGGTTAGGCATGCCAAATCTCGAATTATATTACGCTGCTGCTTAGGCAGCCATGTGGCTCAGTGAACCACCCCTCCCAGAAATGCGCGCACTAATGGCGCCACAAATGATTCTAACCTCACTATTGGCTGGCCCTACTCACCCGCCAAATAAGTCAACACTGTTGGATGCAGCCAGATTCTGCTGGTGCAGATATGTTCGTGGGCAGGGACCCCTTCCCTCCTTATTCCCCCTTATTACCGCTGATACAACTACCGGGAGTTCAAGCACTCTCTCTACATCACGATACGCGTGTCATAAGATCACTAAATGCAGGGGATCTCTATTCGGACTCCATAATGCGAACCTTCGAAGAACTAGTAACCGACGGGGCTTTGCAAACCGGGGCCTTCTTGATACATAATGCTATCAAAAAAATTCTCTATAACCTCTGGGGATGCGGCAATGCTGAGCCACACGAATCCCATCTGCTCACTTTAATCCTTACCATAGGCAACACAAAGGGCATCATAACTAAACTATACAAAGGGCCATATTTATACTTTTTGCGTCAAAAAAATTAGCGCCGGCTAACGCCATTCTGAAGCACCATGCGGGCGCCGTATTTAATCAATGACGTTAGCCGGCGTTAGCCGGCGGCGCTGCCTGGTGTGCGTGGAAAAAAACGACGTACACCAGGCAGCGCCGGCGTAGGGGGATATGGGGCTTGGGCGTCAAAAAATGGGGCAAGTCAGGTTGAGGCAAATTTTTCGCCTCAACCCGATTTGCGCCATTTTTTTCGACTCCCAACCCCCATAGATATGACTCCTGTCTTAGCAATGACAGGAGTCATGCCCCCTTGCCCAATGGCCATGCCCAGGGGACTTCTGTCCCCTGGGCATGGTCATTGGGCATAGTGGCATGTAGGGGGGCACAAATCAGGCCCCCCTATGCCACAAAAAAAAAAAAAAAAAATGACTTACCTGAACTTACCTTAATGTCCCTGGGATGGGTCCCTCCAGCCTTGGGTGTCCTCCTGGGGTGGGCAAGGGTGACAGGGGGTGTCCCTGGGGGCATGGGAGGGCACCTCTGGGCTCCTTCAGAGCCCACAGGTCCCTTAACGCCTGCCTTTTCCAGGCGCTAAAAAACGGCGCAAAAGCGGCCGAACGTAATTTTTTTTTGACCCGCCAACTCCCGGGCGTTTATTTTGCCCGGGAGTGTAAATACGGCGCACATGCCTCAGAGTCAATTTTTTAGACGTGAACGCCTACCTTGCATATCATTAACGCAAAGTAGGTGTCCACGCTAAAAAATGACGCAAACTCCATGGACTATGGCGCTAGACGCGTCTAACGCCAAAGTATAAATATGGAGTTAGTTTTGCGTCGGAATTGCGTCAAAAAAAACGACGCAATTCCGGCGCAAACGGAGTATAAATATGCCCCAAAGTGCTCCTAGCAAATGCTTGCTCTGATCTGACACACGTTAAATCTCGTTGGGACACCGTCCTCTCCACACCAATACCTCAGAAAACCTGGGCAGCAGCTCTCACTTCGATCAAGACCGTATCCCGCAACACTAGACTACGATACACCCAATTTAACTACGTTCATCAGTCCTATCTATCCCCGGTCCGCATCTACAAAATATACCCAAGATCTAATCCAATGTGCCCTACATGTGCCACTCCAGCAGCTAATTTTGATCACATGGTCTGGAGTTGTCACCCAGTAAATATGGCCTGGCAACGTATTACCGGAACCATAGCAGACATCGTCACCCGTACACTAGTGCCCACCCCGGAATCATGTTTGCCGGGTATATACCACTGTGCTAAGGAAGATAAACACCTCCACAGATTTATAGACCTCACATTTGTGGTTTACAAGCGCCTGATTGCAACACACTGGAAGGCTCCTCACACCCCTTCTCATACAGCCTGGCTCCGCGAACTGCACAGCCGATCACAAGCAGAGGCACAGACACTACGACAGCTACAACACAAGGGGCAGATACAAGAAGGAGCTGAAATTTGGGATAACTTTGTGATAAGTATAGAATCTAGAGATGACACATATACCCCGTGAATTAATTGATACCTGCAGACGGACCCACTGCTTCACTTCCACACTACATAACCCCTTTGCACCCCTTTAGTTATTCTGCCTTGGTTCCTCCACACCCAACTGCAATATACCACTGTATAGCTAAAAAGATCTCCTCCTAATAACAACCCCCGGAATTAGAAACATGCACTGTCTTTTTTTTTTTTTCCACACTTAGTGCCGTGTGCCCCAGTTTCGCTTCCTGCCCTATTGTTTACTCATTCAGCACATGTGTCACTCCCAATCATTTGGGCTAGTGCTGTCTCTATCACTGCTGATGCCAGCAAATAGAAACTTGGTACTCAAACGTGACTCTAATTACAAGTTGTATAGTTATAAGTTGAATTCCAGTACGCAAAAATGTAACCATAATGTACAACATATGCATGTAGACAGATTGAAAAATTTCTATAAAAGATATGTACTGCTGTTTATGCATCATGTTCAATAAACAGATTTAAAAAAAAAAAAGAATCTGTGTCACTGCGCTAAGGCGTCAACTCATGTGACAAAGACAAACAAACTCTACACAGATAATCAGAGGGATTCCGACTAGATACCATCGCTGCTATCGATGCTGCACGTCATCTTGACGCTGACCCGGACTTCATGTTCTTCTGAAGTCTGAGCTCGAGACCTCCTTTCAAGGTAACAAGGGCTGGGGGTTCCTTCCAGGGACATGGCATTAGCAGATTAGGTTTAACATACCCATCTCTCCTC
Source organism: Pleurodeles waltl (assembly GCF_031143425.1). Taxonomy (NCBI): domain Eukaryota; kingdom Metazoa; phylum Chordata; class Amphibia; order Caudata; family Salamandridae; genus Pleurodeles; species Pleurodeles waltl. The sequence goes on along the minus strand of NC_090440.1, from coordinate 1,424,484,846 downwards.
TAGGTAGAAGGTTAGGCCTATCACGATAGGGTACTAGAACATATTTTACGCTTTATGTCTTTCCAAACTAACGCAAGATGGTGGGGGTCTTCAAAATCATGACTCTCATCTTTACAATTCTATTTCTTGCACTGTTCATTATCCTAATCATTGCAGCCCATGCGATTTACCGCATTGTATTAGAATAAAAACTATTGAAGCATTACTGCATCTTTGTTATTGCCTGTGTTTGGTTGAGACATGATATATTTGTGAGAAAGGGGTAATTTCCGTTTAACCACAACACTCCCTGAGATGTCATACTTCTGCGTCCATGTGTAACGGCTGCCACAAATCACCTTTAACTGTTTGGGTTTTTGGTGAGGTACTGCTAGTGAGCCAGAGGGGTTGGGATTACAGTTGCGACTTGTTGTAGGATAGGCATAGCCGCCTACAAACATAAGTACTGTCATCCTTGAACCAGCAGTCTTGCCCAGAGCAAGAGTCCAAACTACGACATGGTGCCACCAATGATGGTGTGTAGGCACTAATTTAAAGGTACCCCGACTATAACTGTCTCACAGACGACAGGTACCCTAAGTACCATTATACGAGGCATCCCTGGTCTTTGGGACATCCTCCTCAGCTGAACAGGGATCTCATAAAAGGAATATACTCCCCAATTGGTGTTCCATCTCTACAGAAAAAAATGGACATAGAAATTCCTGAGAATGCTAGAGAAGCATTAACATTACATCTAGTACTGCATGGCTTTAAAGAAGACGGCGGATGTCACTTTCATAGTAGAAGCTAATGAGGCTTACCAAACAGAAACATTCTACTCCTGGGTCACCTTTCCTGAGGAAGACCGCTGGTCAGTCACATTTCACACATGTAGAATTGCTAATGTACCTCAACAGTACCAAGCATACCAGTATCATGAAATACGGCTCACTTATCAGGAGCATCGGAACTGGTTTGAAGGCGCCCTACCACATGTAATACAAAGCGTGAGGTTAGCTCCCTTAGGTAATGACGCCCTACGTGGCCTATGTTTGCCACATACACACCTCACTCGGGTATACAAAATTTGCAAGCAGCAGATCTGCGAAACTTATATAATGAAGTAGTAATATTATATATATGGCTTGTTCAGTTCGTAATGCAGACTTTGAACACACTACCAGCACCTGCTGGATACCAATTGGCTACTGGGATTAATCCACAAACAGTACATACTATTATGGGTAAAGTACCCACAGAACAGGAGAAAATACCTTAATGAATAGCCCAGAAAACAAATCAGCTGGAAGCTGTGTCTCCCCATACCGGACCACAGGAGAAACATAAAATTCTAACAATGTGCTTACCCTTTGGGATAGTTCCCTCGATGGATGATTGTGCCACATGGGGTACAATCTTCGCTGCAATATATACTACCACACATGGTACCCCAACACTTGCCAATTTGCCAGAGGTGTTAAAACAAATAAAGAATGAGCAGGGAGCAGCACCTGCCCTAGATTTGGGGATGAAATTGATGCGTAATTTTGACGCAGTATCCTCGATAATACTCAGTAACATTAAAGGGGAAGCTGTAGCACTGGCTCTACGCCAGCATCTCAGAGAAACTCCACATTTGGATCAAGAGAGACAGCTACCAAAATTTATTTCCAATGCCTATACTAGTATAGGACGGGATAGTCTGGGAGCCAAGCCAAAGAAATTAGAAGTACAGAGTACCACCCCTAAGGAAGGTACAAAACAGACACAAGAGGGTTTGAAAAAGTGCTGGGAGAAACCAAAACAATTTAAAGAGAGACAGAAGCAGACTCTCCGCATCCAGAGAACTCTGAAAGGAGATATACTCTCAGAAATTGGGAGAATATTAGAACTCCTGATAGATATACTGATTCATGTCCCTCTCGTTCCTTTCAGGACTCTCCGGATAGGGGTAGCGAGAGAGGGGGCTGTCCTGACCGACGGCCTGACTATGTGAAACAAAAAAAAGACTTGCTGCACTCTACAGTCAAAAAAGAAGAGAAGACTTTGCAACAAAAGCCAAAGTTTAAAAAGAAAAAGGTGGCAGCACTATCGCTTAAAAATGCCAATACACTTGAGAACATTGCTGAAGAACAAGACGTGGGCAGTGACACTGCTAGACAGCGCAGCAGAGGTCACGATATGTCACCAGAGTCTGAAAGATCATCTGGATGCAACAGCAACTAGCGATTTTGTTGCAGTTGGAACGGCGCATACTCCCACCAGATAGGCTTTATGATCTAAAGATCCAAATTGAGGGAGACGTGGAACGCACCATCGATATGATCTTTTGGGACGAACTTAATTGTGACATCCTATTGGCCGAAAGAGATTGACCACCCGAACACGTCTGTAAGCTCCCACATGGGGAAAATGCAATTTTTACTTCTTTCTCTAATCTTGTTCCAGAGGCGAAAAAGGAAGCCTAAGCTGTCAGTTGGGCTCTAGCGCAGGCACCTGCATTATATAGCAATCATATAGGTTGGGACAGGGGCTCTCCATGTCATATAATACCTATCAGGTCTACACCCCAGCCTCAGACACAATATCCAGCCCAGCCTCAGACACAATATCCAGTCAAACGTGAGGCTAAAGCTCCAGTGAGGGAAATCCTCACTCACCTAGAATATCAGGGGGTAATTGAGCCTTGCGCCTCTACAATGAATAATCCATTATTCCCGGTTGCGAAGCCAGACCATTCCTATAGAATAGACATAGATTACAGACACTTAAACAGTCATAGATATACATATGCGACACAAAATTCACATAGCACGGCACTGATAAATAACATAGTGTGCAAGTATTTAAAACATCTCCAACAGGTTCTTCTGCCAGAATTTAGCGGAAGGAAGTCGAGACCTGAGTGCATTCTCATTTGGCTCACAAAAACGATTCTGCCATTTACCCCAGGGCTGTAAGAATAGTCCAGGACTGTTCTCCACCCGAGAAACATCATTATTACATGATAATGATCCGGAGCCGTTATCTTATGTGGACAAAATGTATCTCACAGGCAACGACCTGAACATTCATCTTGTAAGGGTCGATCGAATAATTTTGGGGTTTACAGGAGTTGGTTATAAATTCAACTTTAAGAAAAGCAAGATCGCCTTTCTCAGTGCATTGTTCCTGAGATACGAGCTATCAAACAAAGGAAAGAGCCTGGCCACGCACTTCTTAGAGAAATGTGCACAACTGCACCCAACAAATACACTAAGGAAACTACAGTCTTTACTTGGTTTCTTTAATTTTGGCAAAACATACATTCCAGACTATGCACAACGTATCAAGCCACTATACGACTTAATATGTCTTAATACGTCTAGATTTTTCTAGCAGACACTCATCAGTTGAACACATGTGCATCCTTAGGGATTTGCGACAGAACATGCTAGAAGCTAAACACTTACACACCCATGACAATCAAAATAATTTAGTCATCAGAATAATTGCTGGTGCCCTTGGGTTTACGTATGTCACCTTCAATGAGGATGACACGGTGCCCATAGCATATAAATCACATTTATACTCGAATGCAGAGCAACACTTTGCACCCATAGAAAAAATTCTAGCTGCAGTTCAGAAGGCTGTCATAAAAGAGAGACCACTTGCCCAGGGGAAATGCATCATTGTTGTTACCCCGGTGCCAGCATTAGGGGCCGTCACCAAAGCGAGCGTTCCTAACGCTAAAGCATCACACCCACGCTGGATTCAGTGGGCTACCTCTCTGACAGCTTCTGATGTAGATTATATTTTTGATTCGAAACTTCAGACACAAAAATGTCTCCAATATGAACAAGAGTGCTCCGCTCCTCTACATCTTTTATCTTTAGGCAACTATGATACTGTCATTTATACTGATGGTTCAGCCCAACCAGCTATAGGTACCAAACATCAATACTCAGCCGCATGCGCAGCCATGAGTGGAGTGATGGAGGATGGAGTCTTCCACCCTCATAATACCTACACGCAGACCCTAGGGGACTGCACAGCTCAGTTAGCCGAACTCAAAGCCCTTATTTTAGCACTAGAAAAAACGGAGACAGGAAGACTCACTTTGATAGTCTGTGATTCATATTTCTGTGTTCAGTCTTACAATGATTATCTTAATCATTGGGAAATGAACAGGTTTATAGATTCTAAAGGGAACACCATAAAACACAAGACATTGTGGGGGAGAGTGGCTGATCTTAAGGGTAAGCTGCTGTGCGTCCATGTAGTATATACATTGGGCCACCAACATGTAGGAGTACACGTTATCTGTAATACTTTGGCTGACAAAGCAGCCAAATCCACTGTAGCTACGGCTTCAGTGGCTGCAGTGACTCGTTCCCATACGAGATTATAATAATGAAACAGTGACTACTGTGAAAGCTTCGGCTGAAGGCAAGTCTCTCCCAAAAGGATACCCTACAAAATATTCGTACCACATCAGTGCACAGAATGTTGCTTATGCAACACTTCCTGTGGTTGGAGATCGAGCAGTCCCCAATGAAGACCAGAGATCTAGTCAAAGCAGCACACGAGAGTGTTTCTTCTGCTCATGCTGTTTTTTTTGGCCACGGTAACACTCTTACAGAAGAGATTCTGGTGGCCGGGTCTATATAAACAGACAAAGCAATATGTCCTTTGTTGTGACATCTGTCAGCAGATAAAGGGCTCTAATATCAAACGCCCACCGCAGGCATCCCTCGTAGTGTTCAGTAGGCCAGATAAAGGGCTCTTATATCAAACGCCCACCACAGACATCCCTGGTAGTGTCCAGTAGGCCATTACAATGTGTGTATCTGGACCACAGTGGTCCACTCCAACAAGATGGTGCATACAAATACATCCTACTCGCTGTAGATTCTTGTTCTAGATTCCTGTGGGTATGGCCGCAGCGGACGGCTGACGCTTGAACTGTTATAAAAGATTTGCTGATCTTTATTGGTACATATGCAGTTGCAGCGTTCCACTCAGACCAGGGCCCTGCATTTGCCTCTAAGGCATTCAGGGACACCATGGGGACGATGGGTGTTGAACTCCATCACTCCTCACCATACCATCCTGAGGGAAATTCGGTCATGGAGAGGTGGAACCGTGATCTAAAGCAGTCCTTAACAGCTAGGGTATTAGGTTCTGGCCACAGCTGGCTTCATCACCTATATGGGGTCCAGAGAGCACTGAATAATCTGCCAAGACGATCCTTGGGGGGACGAACTCCTTATGAGGTCTCTTTGGGATACCTATGTATGTCCCGGTTCTTAATGGTTCTGGTATGGAGGCATCAGAAACACCTTTTGACATAAATGAACGTCTCACTGTCTTACAGGAGCTTCAACAGTTTCAAGATGAAAAATCATCCACCAGTGCTGCCACCTTAGGAATAAGGGATATTCCAACAACTTCCACTGGCTGGATTCCTAAAGTTTGGAATCTGGTTCAGGAAAGGATTGCTGTAAAGGAGGAATTAGGTCCATCCTACAGAGCACTAGTCTCAGTCTTGAGAATACAAGGTACCAGAACTGTGATACTGCCACCATTACCTGGTTCCCGAGGAAACAGATTTGTTTCAATTGACAATGTCAAACTACACCATGTGGCTAATCCTGCACAGTAGACCCAGAGGTCCCTTGGGTAGTTCCTGATCCCCTCTCACTACCCAACAGGACATTCCTCTTCTGAACAGAGTTAATAACACTACTATGGACTATGCCACAATGTCCAACAATGCTATAAATTCCTCCTCCACCATAGGGAGGGCAGAGAATGAGCTCTTGCTGGTTCCAGTCACCACTTCCATGACCACACATGATCAAGAATTGGCCCTCTTATACACCAATACAACACAGACTGATAGCACTATTTACTATGAGCCTCCACGTGAAGTGAACACATCTACAAGTACTGAACTTGCTCCTGTTTTTGCAGAGAAAGGCTCTGGTTGCTTCATCGACATTGACAACTTTTCTTCAGACTCATCCACTCAAGCGATTGAAAATGATTCAAAGACATGCAAGCTATATCTATGGCTTAAAACAAACTATTTGATATATCCCTGGAGCTATTTATGGTTCTGTCTAATGTTTTCTAGCTTATTTCTATGGATTAGTTTCATGACGGTTTTTTCTTACTTGTAAATGGTCATTACATTCCTGAACGCGCAATTGTAGCACCAGTAGATGAAGTTTTAACTCCACATCATTCCTCACACAAGGTTCGCAGAGACTTGTCCCCGGTGAACATTTCAGCTGTACCTGTTTCTGATGGGATTGTGTGGGACAAAGTTCCCTTTGAAATATACGGGCCTACTGAGGTCATTCAAATTGCATATGTATTCAAAATATCCATGACAGATGTTATCACACCCGGTGTTGTATCTGATGATTGGGATGTCCAGACAGTTGATTTTATGGTAACTGAAATGAAGGACTATTCAATATTCGAAAGTGATGATGTATATGTGAACGCAATGAATTATGGAGAAATGTTCTGCTACAATAATTGGGGACATTACTACCTGCACCATGCAACTAGAAATAGACCTGTACTTAATTACACACAGTGGGAACATTGTTCAATGCCACTGGTGGAGAGCCCAGAAAATTATTTTGAAAAATTCACTTATTTTTCTGGGCATGACACAAGAAATTCTGAGTCATATTTTTTCAAATTGTCTCCTTAAAAAATTAGGAACATTTTGCTAACAGATTCAAAACTGATATATTCAGATGCCTTTCTTTCCTGTCTTACCATTGACGGTTACGATCACTGGAAGAACAATATTGATTTAAAGAGTGTATGGGGGACACAAGATTGGCAAATACAGGGTATGGCAGCCTTGTTCAGAGCATGCCTGATTCCTGTACAATTTTTTTTTTTTTTTAAATGACACTGTTCAACAAACGTCCTGCCTCGGGTTAGCAAAAATAAAAGCTAAATTTAATGATTGGCAATTCTTCCTGAATAACACCAAAGAAGAGCTAGATGCAAAAGTTCAGGCTGGTACCTATAATTCTTCACTTTCCAGTCCCGGCAGGTGGTTAGTTTGGCCAATAGACACCAATGGATGTCAGGCTCAGTTTTTAAACTCCTCAGGGGTTTTTAAAATTAGCCGGACAGATCCTCGCTTCATCTCAGGTCAACACACGGGGATAGTTAATGCATACAGTGTGGGTAAACTGTGTCACAATGGATAGTGTCTAACACATTAGCCCCGGTTAAAGAACACCTGATCACACTTTCTGAAGATATAGACTTGCAGGACTTCCTGTTAGGTCCTAGGAAACAGCGCTCAAAGATTTGTATATGCTATGTATAATGATATATGGAAATTTTCTCATATAGAAGCTGCTGCACGTTTAAGGCAATAGAACTTAGATGTAGTGAAGGTTTTTACCCATTCTGTGTCTATGGAGAAAAGTGTTCGTACATATGGCCCTAGGTAAGGAAAACTTAGAAAAGGCTTTGGTGGTTGTCGATAACGGCATGAACACCCTGTCCAACAGAATTTATTCACTCACAAACATAGTGACGTCTACGATTGATATAATTAATTCAGACATGTCCCGTTTATACCATGACAAAGTCAGCTGCATTCTATTATGCAGCTTGGTTGGACGTAACAAACATTGAAAAATGGCCGTGTTCCATGGAGATACATTAACAGTAGTGAATTGTTTGCTACTTTTAATTTATCAGAGAAACAACAGACAATGGCCAAAAGGGAAGTGAGTTTCACCATGCTTCATATAGAAAAGTTGGAAAAATTGCCTTTTACGATAGCAGAGAGTCCTTTGACTATCTGACTCATACATGGCATTATTAACTGCCCATATCCATGTTTCATTTTTTGAAATGCTTGAAAAATCTTGCCTTGGGCAGGTATGAGCGTTTGGGCGAAGGCTATATTAAGGAAGAGTGGGAATTGCCTTTTGATTATAAATGTCTGAATGGCGAAACAGAGGTCTTTCTTAGCGGAAGCGAATGTGAGACTACTGTTAGTCATTCTGTGATCTGAAAGCAGGTGTCCCTTCACGGCCACTGCAATGTGGAGATTGCGAACTTGGACTGTTTTCTGAAGGGTACTTCTGTTTCTTTGTTACGACCAGCATTTCATGTACTTTCCAATGGCTGTTTTGTGGTGCTGAGCTATCAAAGCTGTTGCGGTATGCAATCGGGCATTGCCTACACAATTTCCATCTCTAAGGTTGTTACGTGTTTTGGACATGTTTTATTCCCCCCCACACAAGAGATAAAGGTATCAGAAATGTGGCCTCACATTGATACTATTAATGTAAATTATGACAAGCTGAATGGGCTAAAGGTGCTACTGTTTCAAAAACAGGTCGCGTTGACATCTGCTAGAGAGACGTATGTTCTCCAGATTGCGAGATCATCAGCTAAGATAGAATCCCTATTAAATACCAACTTCCCCAAGCACTTTGGTGAGCTGGTATCCAGACTATTCAACGCCACGAGCACTACTGGGATAGTCAATTTCTTTAAGGCTGTCGGGTCTGGATTTGTGTCTGTCTTCCAGACTATCTTCGGAGTAATCCCGTTGGCCATCCATTCACTCTTTTCAAGAGTGATTGGTGGCTTTCCTGTAATTTTGGCATTATTTGGTGGAATAATACTGCTATTTTTTCTGATTCACAGTAGTTGTTTCCTTACAGCTACACGGAGAGATGGTGTTGCTGCCACCAGCCAACTGTGCGTGAACGCATGGTTCAGATCCTAGATGTTTCCTTGCTGGAGGAAATAGAGTGGAATTGTTCATTGTCGTTTCAGCCACTCCTCTGGTGCATGCAGCCTGTCTTTTGCTGCGTATGGTGCTTCTTCGAACATTTACCAACAGTGTGTCTTGCCATCTTGCCAGTTTCTCCTGTGGACCAAGAACTGCTGATGTCCCCGATGAGGGTTTATACACGGTCGTGCCCCATGAGACTAAGGCTGATCTGTGAGGCCACTTATGAACACTCAGAATTGGCTCTTCCATCTACTGACAATGGCTCTGATGCAGGTGGACCTGCACATGAGACTACTGCGCACTTTTGCTCCGTGAATCCATCCACCCAAGTGATCAATCTCACATCAGACAATTTGGCCTCATTTTTTTATTACTTTTTAACAGGTGATTTCGGAGCTAGTCTTCAAGATCATGATTATAGTTCCACGCCACGATGACTGAAATTTGTTTTTGATCTAACTAACATCCAATGTATGATTTTACTTTGGCCTGCTGTGCTTGTCATGATTGACTTTAAGTCTCTTTAGTATGTTTTTAAAAATTTAATTAACTATGTTTTTAACTTTGGTTTTTATGCTTCACTTTTAGTCCAGAGCAGCTTTTTTAGCTTTTTGGATTCCCTCACCTTCGGTAGCGTCCAGTAATGGCGTCATACTTGTTACGGCAATGTGAAGGGTGTAGTGAATCCTAGTTTGTTTTCATGGGATAACAGGAGTTAGCTTAGCCTTTGGCTTGCAGACTCATGCCCCCATCACGTAGTGACTTTTTACCTACTTAGCTTGCTCTGTCTTAGACCATTTATTTTTTTATTCTTCTAATATGGCTGCCTTGTTTACAGTCAGGCCCTTTTTGTTTAGAGTTATGTTATCAGTGCTACTGTGCTAAGGCGTCAACTCATGCGACAAAGACAAACAAATTGTAGGTGCTCACATTCAACATTACTGTCCCAAGCATGCGGTGTTATCTATTGTTTTGGAACAACCTACGTCAGGGGTCCAAGTAGATCTGTATAAATACATCACACTTTAAACAGATAATCAGAGGGATTCCGACCAGATACCATAACTGCTATTGATGCTGCACGTCGCCTTGACGCTGACCCGGACTTCGTGTTCTTCCGAAGTCTGAGCTCGAGACCTCATTTAAAGGTAACAAGGGTTGGGGGTTCCTTCCAGGGACATGGCATTGGCAGATTAGGTTTAACATACCCAGCACTCCTCTAGGTAGAAGGTTAGGCCTATCACGATAGGGTACAAGGACATATTATACGCTTCATGTCTTTCCATGCTAACGCAAGATGGTGGGGTCTTCATAATCATGACTCTCGTCTTTACAATTCTATTTCTTGCACTGTTCATTAGCCCAATCATTACAGCCCGTGCAATTTACTGCATTGTATTAGAATAAAAACTATTGAAACATTACTGTATCTTTGTTATTGCCTGTGTTTGGTTGAGACATGATATATCTATGAGAAAGGGGTAATCTTCGTTTAACCACGACACTCCCTGGTATGTCATACTTCTGAGTCCATGTGTGACGGCTGCCACAAATCACCTTTAACTGTTTGGGTTTTTGGTGAGGTACTGCTAGTGAGCCAGAGGGGTTAGGATTACAGTCATGCACAGAGCAAGAGTCCAAACCACAACAGTACTCATACACAATAAAAGACAATACTCAGTGTTACCAAAAATAAAGGTACTTTATTTTAGTGACACAAGGTCAAAAATATCTTAGTAGTAATACTCCTTCTGGAGGTAAGTATTATACACAATATATTCACTAGTAACCAAAATCAGATAAGTAAACAGTCATAGAATAGTGAAAACAGTAGAAAATATAATAGATTGCAATGGGCCTAAGGGAAGCACAAACCATATACTAAAATAGTGGAATGCAAATGTCAAATTCCCCCCTGAGGCAATTGTAGTGTGTAGAGGGGTGCTGGGAGTGTAGGAAAACACCAAAGGTAAGTAAAATACCTGGCTTGGCAAGTCACACAAAAGCGACAAAACACTTTTGTGTCCTCTGACATCTGAGGCCAGTGAAAGTGAGGGACATGTCTGTCCCAGGTTTTGCTTTGCCCCAGATGTCCAGCCAAGGGAATATCATGTTCCAGAGTTAGGGGAATTCCCTATACTGTAAGGGAATGACCAGTGTCCTGGTAGCACCAGGTTTGGGGTCCCTTACCTCAGTACAAAGGAGATTGTTCTCCTGGTAAACTCTGTGTGAGTCACTGATATCCCCATTTTGCTGTCTGACAGCTTGCTGTCTTAGACCCTCCAGTGTGGGAGAGGTCTGCTGTGCCACACTCAGTTCCTCCCTGGCAGGCCCCCATGCACCCGCAATGTGTGTCAGCTTGAAGCTCCTCTGGTGTAGGTTCTGCTCAGGGAGTTGACTCATCCTCATCAAAAGGGGAATCTTCTGCAGAGGGAGGGACAGTGGACAAGGGTTTGCCCTTTCTACCCCCAGTTTTTGGGAGCACTTGGTCCATTGTTCCAGGATCCAAGTTACCCTGACCTCTTTGCTTGTAAGAGCTAAGATATGTCTGGAATGCTCAAATTGGCTGCATGGGCCTCCAACTCCAATTCAGCCCAAACTGAAGTTTCCAAATCATTTCCCAGTAGACACTCTATAGGTAAGTCAGCGGATACCACAACCTTTTTAGGACCAGTAACCTACCCCCCCCCCAGTTGAGATTCGCATCAGCTATGGGGTGGCTAACAGTGTTGTTATGGGTGTCTGTCATTTGGTACTGATGACCAAGCAGGTGTTGCTCAGGCGCAACCAGTTTCTCCATCACCATAGTGTCAATGGCACCTGTACTCTTTAGGCCTCAACCTGAATACCATTTATTAGGGGTAGTTGCTTGTACTTATCCATATTAAGGGGACAAGCAACCGTTGTGGCAAGGTCAATGCCACCATCTGAGACTAAAACAGCCTCAGTGGTCTCTATAACTAGACCAACCCCCACTGCATTACAAAAAGTGAGCCCAGCTACACCCTTTATTTGGCTATTTGTAGAGTTTTTCCCACTACCACTGCTATTACTAGGGGCATTAGTGGAAGCAGTGGGGGTGGTGGTGGTGGTGGTGGGAGGCTTGGTGTTTCTCTTGGGACAAGTGTGGTCCCTTGCCCAGTGTCCTTTGTTCTTACACAAATAACACCAACTTTTTCTGATGATTAGAAGGGGATTTGGACCCACCACCCCCAGAGGATTTTTGTGGGCATGATGAAGACTCTGATGACTTTTTATTTTTGTCCCTACCCTTGTTACCATCCTCCTTCTTGCTGTCCTAGTCACCCCCTGTGTGAGCTTTTCTGCTCACCCTTGTTCTGAACCATTTGTCTGCCTTCTTTCCCAATTCTTGGGAAGAGGTCAGATCTGAGTCCACAAGATATTGGTGCAACAAATCAGACACACAATTGTTAAGAATATGCTCTCTCGAAATCAGATTGTATAAGCTTTCATAGGCAGACACCTTGCTGCCATGCAACCAACCTTCTAAGGCCTTCACTGAACAGTCTAAAAAAGTTTTCTAATCCTGGGAAAACTCTTTTCTGATCTCTCTGAACTTGATTCTATATTGTTCAGTGGTTAAGCCAAATCCATCCAAGAGTGCAGTTTTCAGAATACTGTAGTTGTCTGCGTCATCTTCTCTAACAGTAAGGAGTCTATCTCTCCCCTTGCCAGAGAAGGACAACTACAGGCTAGCAGCCCACTGTACCTGAGGGACCCCCTGAACTTTACAGGCCCCCTCCTTGTAAAGGGGGGCAATCTTGTCCAGGTTTCTAGAGACAAATGTGTTTTCTCTAACATTGGAACTTCTGAAACTGCTGCCTCCACCATGGGGAACTAACCCATACCCCTGTCCTTCCCTTTCCACAGCTAGGGATTCCCTAGCTAAGGCCAACTGTTGCTGCTGTAGCCTCAGTTTTCTGAGTTCCCTGTCTAGGGATTGATCCTCAGAGTGGATGTGTAGGTCACTTCTGATACAGAAGTGACATGGGAATAAACAGAGGTGGATCTTTCCTTATCTTGAGTTACTCTTGTGACCTGGCCTCTAGGTTTGAAGGGTGCCCTACCTATGTGAAATACCTTCCCACTACCAGCTGCACTAAGATGTTTGGTAAAGGAAAGATCTATGGAAGGACCCTCCCCTGGATCTTCAGGACCCTCTCTGGAATCTACCTGGGTGGAATCTCCCTCTACCTCCCCTTCTGATTGTACCTGACCAGTAGGATGCTCCAGGTCATCTTGCAAGAGGAGATTCAAGAGAAATTCCTTATTCAGGTTCTTCCCAATCTCTAAGCTTCTTTCCAAGCAGACACTCCTCAGACTCTTAAAATTCAGACTTTCATAAGTGGTTTTAACAACCCTGTGGGTAGCCTCTTCTACAGACATAGTGAAAGAAAAGGTTAGAGAGAAGAGTAAAAAGTTAGTAAACTATTTAACCTAACTTTTTAGAGGAAAAGATAACATTTACAGAACTTTTGAAACTTTTAAAAAGTTTGAAAGAACTTTTTGATAGTGAAAAAATGTCTGCTAGGTACAATTGTATATTGTATATAAGTATTGAAGTACACTTTTCTTGTGAAAGCACTATTAACAATGTGGTAAAGCAATTGCAAGTACTTATCCCACCACTGCTCCACCTATGTAGGAGGCTGGCCTGGTTTGTAGTGGGTACCTAAGGTACTTACACTTCTATACCAGGTCCAGTTATCCGTTATTAGTGAAATGTAGGCAGTGTTCTAGCAGTGTAGGCTGACTAGAGGTAGCTGTAGCAGAGCAGCTTAGGCTGAACTAGGAGACATGCAAAGCTCCTGCACTTTGCTACACTAGTGTCAAACGTTTTGGCGCTACTATAGCAAAGTGCCACAATGGAATCAAAAACTTTGAGGCTGTTGTTCTAAATACTGCTATGGTGCGCTTTATCCTAATTACGGCACACACATGGTGCATTAGGGGGCGCCGGGCCGGGGCCGCAAGAAAAGTGGTGCTGCATTGGATGCAGCACCACTTTTTTTTAAATTCAGCCCTATATGTATAGGTTGAGGCCCAGATTTTGCATCAGGGTTGCCTCATTTTTTACCACAGTCCCAAATCAAATTCTCATTTGTTTAAAAATTGCCATGCGCTCAAATGTAATTATGGTGGACCTGTGTGAGGTCTCACGATTTTATGCCACTTCTTGTGAGGTCATGGGTTGTGATGCCACTTCCTTGGATGCTACATGCGATGACATGTGCAGTGATGTCACGCACTGTGATGTCCCGTGCCATGATGTCACTTGCATACTGCCTAACTTGGTTAGTTCCCCCACTTCATTTTTTAGGACTTGTGCCCTGACTATAACTAGAAGTCCCGCCTGCTGTTAGAGTCACCTCAGCGCCCATTTTGAAACACCAGTGTTTTCCCTCTCCTGGCTACATTCGATACTTGGCTTGACTGATGCTTCTCGGATGCCACCACGATGCAAAAAAAAAAAACACGAAAAAGCACTACCTAGAATTACCAATTTAAGAAAGGGAAATTGATTGACATACTTTAAGACTATGGTTAAGAGAGACTTTCTTTGGGAGTCACAACACATGGCAATGCGGTGGCATTTGTGTGTTAAACTTATGAGGTGTTCAGAGCATACTCGCTGACATGAACTTTGAAAATGTTGATTCATTTAGTTCTTCTCACTCACTAGTAAATAAAGTACCCAGCTTTCAGTCAACGAATAGTCTCCTTGCGTTTGTACTTATTTTCGAAAATCTCAGTGTGCGTGCGTGGTGCAAGACCTCTTCGAAGCCAGTCTGTGAGTTGACATCAGTGTGAGCCAAGAGTGTGGAAGAGCCAGCGCTTTTCTCGCCTGTCAATCACTTGCATCGGCGCTGCGTATTGGCTCGAGTTTCAAGAGAGGATCTTATACTTTGAGATGAGGAACATATCTAGAGCCAGGTGGAGCCTGGTAGAGAGAAGCCAACGTTGTCAAGGCAAGTAGCGCTAGGTGTGACCAAGCGGAGAGGGAAGGCATCCTGCCAGCCTAGAAATAGCCTACTCTGCCAAAGCCCCGGGCTTGAGAGCTTCTCCGGAATATGCACAGATGTGTGCACACCTGGCATGGAGGTATTGATGTCCTACTGATGTCCTGTTAGTGGGAAAGAACATCAGAGGTGCCAACTTTGCCTGAGGACACTCTTTCATGGTAATAATGGGCAACACAAAGCAAAGAAACTAGCCGGCGAGGGAGTGCTCGCAAGCATGGAGTAGCCAGGTCTCTTTAACTCCCAGTCAGACGTAGCAACGAGAAAACGCTATTATCACAGTCCTATTTATTCTCTGATGTTTCTCACTGTGCGAAGTCTTTCAGTTCGCTTGATTGGGGTCTAACCAAGGAGCCAGTTTTCTATTAATACTAAAAGCGCGCCTTATAGTACACACCGAATGAACTCTCCTAGCACGGACATATTCCTTACTGGACCATTCACAAATGATTCCCGTTCAGTGGGAATATTAAGAGGGGATCCAACTGGTAAAGGTGGGTGGATGATCAAACAAAGGAATAGGGAGAGCCAAGCCAGATTTGGCTTTGGCTCTAGGAGACCCCGCTGGAGCTGAGCTTTGAAAATATTTGGCATGTACATCATGCAATAAACATTTTGTTAGATTATGGTAAGGTGTCTTCAATATTCAAAAAAGTGTATTTCTTTAACACACAGAAGCTTTTAATCATATACTTCAAATTATCTGCATTGAAAAGAATGTATTTAAAAGTGAGAGTTTTTAATCATGAACTGTTGGAAATGGCCCTCTTTACAGGGTCATGCCTAAACCTTTTGCCCTTGTCCTCTTACTTTTTGCTGGATTTTTGCTTGGTGACCATAGGATTCTGTGCACTTTACCACTGCTAACCAGTGCTGAAGTGCTTGTGCTCATTCCCCTATACATGGTTTGATTGGCATATACCTGATTGGAATATTTAATTTACTTTTAAGTCCCTTGTAGAGTGGTATACCATAAACCCAGAGCTTGTCAATTAAATGCTATCAGTGGCAATGAATCACCTATTGTGCTACCCACTTAAATAGTACGTAAAAACATGTTCCAGGCATGCCATTGTAGGCTGAATGCAGTTTCCACTGCCATGTCAACTTGGCATTTAAAACCCCTTGACAAGCCTTAAACTCCCCCATTATTATATCTAAGGCACCCCTAAGGTAGGCCCTGGATAGCCCATAGGGCAGGGTGCTCTGTAATTATAAGGTAGAACATGTACTTTTAATTTTTACATGCCCTAGTAGTGAAAAACTCCCAAATTCATTTTTGAGTACTAGGGTGACTACCCCACCCGTGGGATAACATTGGGGATTCTTTATTATATTAAATAAGCTATAATTCCTAAACCAGAGGAGGAATCTATGTCATGTTTGGTACCTATAAACCTGTAATTAGAAACTCTCTTTAATGGTAAGTCAAATTTATCATTACAAGTTTTAAAATGCCACTTTTAGAAAGGGGGCATTTTCCTACCCTTAGCCCTCTTTGCCTGCTGTCTGCCTTGGGTCCTATTACTGAGTATAACTGGCAGATGAGAATTTGTGAAACCGCTCCAAGCAGTCACACAATAGTGGGATCAGCAGAGCCTGAAAGGGTCATTAACTGACTTGATGGGGGTTGAGCTAAGAACAGCTTCCCCTGCACCTGAATAGGCTGAGCTCTGCCACCACACAATAGGCTTAACAACCCTATATTGTCAGTGCACCCAGCTAGGAGCCAGGGCAATGGAGGAAGGAAATTCCATAAAGAACACTACTGGAAACTCCTCACAAATTCTAGGAGCAAGACACAGGAATACAAATAGGGCTCCAGACCCACTTTTCTGTTCACTACTGGACCTGTGAAAGGACTCTTAGAACTGCCTGCTGCTGTGACCTGCTATGCACTATACCAGACTGCTGCTGTACCTGGAATGACTGTTTTGCTGCCTGGAGACTGCCTTGAACTTTCAGCAGCCAGACCTGCTGTGGAACCCTGCATCTTCACCTACAACCAGGACTTCAGAAGCTATTCCAATGACTAGTTACGCTGGCCTCCTGTTCAGACCCACAGGGACATAACAGGATCTTAACATCTTGAACCCACACCTGGACCCAGCCTGAGTAAGTGCTGCACCCCCAAGTGGTCTCCATCAACTTCTGGACCCTTGGTTCTGGCGCTAATTGTGCCTGGAAGGCCATTTTCTAAAACTGTGAACATTCTATTTTGAACCTTAAAATTAAACAAATCCTAACTGTGGTTCTTCTTAGTAGATTTTGACAGTTTTTGTATCAAACAATTTATTACAATTTACTCTATTTTCCTAAATTGGTTTGGGATTTATATTGTGTTGTGTGTTCATTGTATTGATGTTTGTGTACTGCATAAATACTTAACACATTACCTCTACGTTTAGCCTGCCTGCTTTTTATGCCAAGCTACCTAGGGTTAAGCACTCTCCAGCCAGTGAACCACCCAATTTCTCACATGAACTATAAAACATTCCCACTCCTGACCTGATGATAATACAATTAGTGAACTATGATACAAGTGATGACTCATATGTACACATTATGTGACCTGGATTCTTATTATAAATAGAACTATACACTTTTAATGAAAACACACAAGAGGTTTTTGAAAAGTGACCATCCCGAGCTGGCATATTTGAACGTGCTTTCATATAAGATATGATCAAAAAGGAGGATGTTGAAATAAAGTATTTGCCTAGATCACACAATTTAGTCAAATAAAGAAGACAGGATTTATGCCAGATTTTCCAGTTTCCTACTGTGCAATTCAGCCACTAGATGGGTATCTCTTTCTGACATCAGAGGCTAATATTGTGCCATTAATCAAGGAGAGGTGTACACCCACAGAGGAAGCCCTGGTTTGAGAGTATGGAGTCACCCCAGGGGAAGGTAAGTGAGTTTGGAGGGCAGTCAGATACTATCTTACAAGATGGGGGATGATGTTGAGTACTTTTTCAAAGCACTGGATGGTGGGGTGAAGGGCAATAAAGTTAACACATGTAAGGGGCTGTACAATGTTATTGCTGGAGAGCATATGTTCAGTCACAGTTTTCAACAGCAATGCCAACAGCTGGTGGAGTGTGTGTTCTCTGACCCCATGGAGCATGCACTGGAGGCAGACCTCTGGGTGAGTGCCAGAGTGCCTGGGGTGGATTGGGAAGTGATCACAAGGATGATGACTCACTTTGTTCCCATCAGAGTGAGGGGAAAAGTAGAATTGGACCAGACAGGTCCCAGTGTAGTGTGGGGGAGAAGAACTTCACATCCTTTCCAAAAGTAGGAGACAGGATGGGAGGAGGCAGAAGCCCCGGGTGCCCTATCTGCAGCCCCAGTGCTTGGATGACTCTCAGGCAGGGGTCCCTAGTCTTTACCAGGAGACCATCCACTGATGAGAGTCCCATAGTGTCAGGAGAACCTGGGGTGGGGCAGCTGTCACAAGTGTCCCACCAGTTCTGGTGCCTGGCAGCACCACCCCAGAGAGGAGAGTGCAGAAGTCCAGATGGAGGGGTGAGAGTGGGAAACAGTCCCCAGAGGAAGAACCAGTGGGTCAAGGGATGCCAGCTTTGAGGTCAGAGTACCCCAAGAATCACCCTGGTGGGGCCATTTTTGACTTGGGAGGGCTTGATTCTCTGTCAAATGGTCAGGCGTTTGGAGAACTGGGCAAGGCAGACTCTCACACAACATATGAGGAATGTCTTTCCCTTGGGGAGGGGTGGTTGCACTCCCCTTGAAGTCCTGGCTTGCCAGGCACATGCTCAGTCTAAGGATACAGACCCTGGGTTGGCAGACCAGCTGCAGAATAGTGTTGGACATGGCCCTTTTTGCAGGGACATCCCCAGACGTTTTGCTTCCTTCCTCCTTTTTTTTCTAACCAGTTTTTGTTGGCTTTAGGACTCTGGGCACGTTACCACTACTAAACAGTGCTAAAGTGCATATGCTCTCTGTGTAAATTATATTGGTGATTGGTTTATCCCTGATTGGCATATTTGATTTACTAGTAAGTACCTAGTAATGTGCACTAGAGGTGCACTGGGCCTGTAAATAAAGTGCTACTAGTGGGCCTGCAGCACTGGTTGTGCCACCCACATGACTAGCCCTGGAAACATGGCTCAGACCTGCCACTGCAGTGTCTGTGTGTGAAGGTTTAACTTTCCAATTCGACCTGGCAAGTATACCCACTTGCCAGGCCCAAACCTTCTCATTTTATATACTTAAGACATCCCTTAAGTAGGCCCTAGCCAGCACCATGGGCGGGGTGCAGTATTTGTTTAAGGTGGAACATACACAGATGTGTTTTACATGTCTTAACAGTGAAATATTGCCAAATGTAATTTTAACTGTTGCACAGCCTATCTCTCTCATAGGTTAAGATGGGGGATGCCTTTAAATATATTTTTAAGTGCAGTTTCCGTTCAGAGCAGATAGAGATGTGGAGTTTGAGGTCTCTGAAGTCACAATTTGAAAATACATCTTTTAGTAAAGTTGTTTTTTAAATTGTCTCTTTGAAAATGCCACTTTTAGAAAATGGGCATTTTCTTGCTTAACCCATTCTGTGGCTCTGCCTGCTTGTGTATTCCCTGTCTGGGTCAGACTGACAGTTGGGCTGTTTATGAATCTCCAATAGACAGTGAAACAAAGGGAGCTGTGGTGTAGCCTGCATTTCCTGATGGGCCATCTGGGCTAGAGTGGAGGGAGGAGTAGACACTTACAGCTGAATGGGTTGTGCCTGCCCTCACACAATGCAGTCTCCAACCCCCTAGTGTGTGTCTGGTGCCAGGGATGTGCAAGGCAGAATCTTCTGAACTACAGGGGCTCTTCCTTGAAGTTTGCCTACTTTAAAGGTAGAAACAGGTATACGTAGTGGACCGAAACCCCCAGATTTTTAGATTACTTCTGGAACCAAGAGGAACCTCTGCCAAGGAGAAGAGCTGAAGAGCTGAAGAGCTGGAGGAGTACTGCCCCTTTGCCTGTGACTGTGTTTTTCTGGGTTGGCCTGCAGTTGCTGCTTCTGCCTGAAAGAGGACAAAGACTAGATTTTGTGGTACATTCCTGCTTGTGAAACATCTCCAAAGGATTGGACTGAGCTTGCCTCCTGTTTTGAAGTCTCAGGGCCACCAAAGATTTCCTCTGCCAGGATTTGGGCTCTCTGCTGATACTCCTGTCCTGCCAAGTGGTGCCCTATCCAGGCCTGAAAGGTGAAGCTGGTAGAACAAGGACTGAAATCCATGCACAGGGAACCGTGGAAGGAACATTTTCACACACCATCTGCAACGTGGCTGAAAAATGATGCACCACCCATCTCAAGGCTGATTTCAAGGCATCACCTACATTGCGGCTAGAGAAACTGCACAACACCTATTTGCAGCTCCTGAGAACAAAGCAAACCCCATGCAGCGTGGTTTCCCATCACCGTGCGACCAGGATTTCTCACTCATTGTTGCTGGGTGTCAAAGTCATCATGCACCTGCACGGATCCCAGGTGCCCCAACCGGATATCAACACATTGCTCTATTGCGGGAGAGAAAAACGACACCTCGTCTACCCGACCTGAGAAAAAAAGTGCACAGCTTCATTTGTGCGGAAGGAATCAATGCATCTCTGACTTTTCCGGCACACGCTAGCCTGTGCAGCTTTATTTTTGATGCAAACCAGGTATTTTGTGTAAAAACAACATTTCCATTGTTTTCTGTGGAGTAAGAATCTATTGTTTTGAAAATTCATATCTTGACTTACGTACGTTAGATTTTTGTTGTTCTTGTCTTGTTTAATTTAGATAAATATTGCCTATTTTTCTAAACTGGTGTGGTGTTCATTTTGTACTGTTTTCACTGTATTACTGTGTTTGTTGGTACAAATACTTTGCACACTGCCTTTGAGATACGCCTGACCAGCTTAGTAGCTTGTGACAAGCTACTAAGGGGGTGAGCAGGGGTTATCTAAGCGTGTATCTCCATTGCCTGACTAGAGTGAGGGTCTCTGCTTGGACAGAGTGCAAACTGACTGCCATCCTGAGACCCCATTTCTATCAGATAGCATTCCTGAACTGGTGGGAGAATTGTGCAGGATAGCTGTCACAAGCACTCTGACAGTTCTGGATTCTGAGAGTTCCTTTCCAAAAAGTAAGGCACAGAGCCCCTAGGAAGGGAGGAAGGGGGGGACTGACTCACATATGACTCCTGTCTGGCCTAAACATACACACTCTGGGGTGGAAGACCAGTCTCAGGATACCACTCCTCAACTGGTTGGAGTGAGAGTGCCTGCTTCATCTCTGTGAAATCGACGCATCGCATCTTGACTTATGACGTGTGATCGAAGGATCATCCCTGAGCACCATTTTCTTCATCAACACCGCACCGCAGTAAAGAACTGATGTTTTGTTCCGCCAACAACGCATCACTTCCCCTGTGGCAGTAAGGAACCAACGCATCACCTCCTGTGCCTAGCAGTAAGGAACCAACGCATCATCTCCTCTGCAACAGTAAGGAACCAATGCATCTCCAGCTCTTTTTATGAATCACCTCCCCTGCGGCCTGTATCGTCTTTGTTTGTGACGCATCTAAGGTACTTTGCTTTATTCAAGCGCTTCATAGATTTCAAAGAACTACAATTACATTTAGGCGGTCATTACTATATTGCCGGTAAAAGCTGCTTACCGCTGTGCAGAAGCCTGCCAACACACCGCTGCGGCTGCGGAAAACCGCCACAGCTATTATGACCCACAGCACGGAATCCACCAAAATTCAGACACCCACACAAGTCCACCACACCAAAGATCAGTGATAAACTGGCGATAACAAAATCTCCACCGTCACGCCAACAGAAATACGCCCACGCTATCACGACACACGAATCCACGTGGCGGTCTTTCAACAGCAGTATTCCATTGGCGGGACACACCGCTGCGCTCAAAATACACACACATCTACAAAACACAGCCACATTGGACAATTCCAAATACACACACCTGATACACATACACACACCACTCCCACACATCCAATACAATATAAAACACACACCCACATCACCCACAAACCCCTACGACAACATTTCATGAACGAAGGCCAGAGAGAGACACCACCATCAACAATACTAGCATCCACAGGCACACAACACCATCACCCACAGAACTTCCACGCACCTCACACTACACACCACTACATATCAGCACACTTATCACCCCACACACCACCCCACACATCACCTACACCACCCCATGGCACGGCTAAGACACCCCAGGTTCTCGGAGGAGGAGCTCAGGGTCATGGTGGAGGAAATCGTCCGGGTAGAACCACAGCTATTCGGATCACAGGTGCAGCACACCTCAATTGCAAGGAAGATGGAGCTATGGCGAAGAATAGTGGACAGTGTCAACGCCGTGGGACAGCACCCAAGAAATCGGGAGGACATCAGGAAGAGGTGGAACGACCTATGGGGAAGGTGCGTTGCGTGGTCTCAAGACACCACCTGGCGTTTCAGCGGACTGGCGGCGGACCCCCACCTCCTCCCCCACAACTAACAACATGGGAGGAGCAGGTCTTGGCGATTCTGCATCCTGAGGGCTTGCAGGAGTAGGTGGAGGAATGGACTCTGGTAAGTCAAATCTTAACTATTACATCCCCACACCTACCTGCATGCCAGCACATACCCCCACCCTCACCCCATCACTCTAACTCCTCACAAATGTCCCAATATCACAAGCCACCCATCCCAACACCAAGCCCTGCATGCAACAACAACGCATGGACACACATCACTAAAGCATGGCCACTGCACATACCCATACACCCCCCTAGACCATCATCACACAAGGTCCCACACAGGAATGCAAGCACTGGGGTACACGGTCACCCACCCATTGCACACCATGGCACACACAGATGTAATAAACATCCTTTTATACCCCTGCAGGACCCCTACCCAACGTCACCAGACAGGAGGGTCCACGTATATGTCCACACCACCAACAGAAGAGGCCCACAGTGATGACAGCACCTCTGTCCAACTGGATCTAGATGACCAGCCCAGCCCATCGGGGACCTCTGGACTGTCGGTTCTACACACCCAGTCACAGGCCACCACAGAGCTACCCCCCTCTGGAAACACCAGCACAGCACCCACCCAGCGGGCCCATACCTCCGTCCCCAGGACACGTCAATCAGCAGTGTGTCCACCACTATAGGTAACCCAGGCTAACCCACCACCCCAACAACAACAGGGACCTGGGGCAGTGGTAGTGGGCACGCGGTCCAGGGGACGGAGGCCCAGGAACACTGGGGAACTGGGAGGGGTGCTGTGCGACAGGGGGTGGACAGGCCCAGGGAACCCACTCTCCAGGAAGCCCTCTCCTCCATCATGGGAGCCTACCACCACTCCCAGGAGACGATGGCAACGGTACTGGCCAAGTTTCAGGAGACCCAGCGCCTGCAGGAGGAACAGTATATGGGCTTCAGGGAGGAACTCAGAACCATCAATTCCACCCTGGGCACCATCGTAGGGTTGCTGAAGGAAGTACTCAACACCAGGAGGGACACTGTGGCAAAAACAAGGGGCCCCTGACACTAGCATGGACGATGAACTGCCCACCACCTCCGCTGGCGCTAGTGGACAGGAGGCACCTCCACAGGACCACCACACCAGCACCCCACCCCCTGCAGGTGGAGAACCACCTCGCAAACGGTCCCTGAGATCCAGGAACAAGACAGAGAACGATGCCAAGACCCCGCCAAGAAATGAGACCACCCTGATTGTCATCCTACTGTCCCACTTTGTCACCCTGTCCATACTTAAACTGCCCCAGCTCCACTTCCTATGCCCATTTGGGCAATGCACCTGTGAGTCAAATAGACTGGACTCTGCCATGGACATTCCTCTGTCATCACCCCTCACCATTTTACAACCCTCTCCAATATTGAGCACTTAAATAAACACCCTTAAAGCACAAAACAATCTGGAGTCAGTCTGTGATTTCGGAATACTGTATTAGCAATAACTGCTGCAAAAAGCTCTTTCATTTGTAATGTCAACATACCTATGTCACACAGCTCTAGTCCATGAGGAATCAAAGCAGATGACACTCTGTGGGACCCAGATCTGTGAAATCGTAAGGGAAAGTGACAACTCAGTGACCATACACTGGGTGAAAACGACAGACAGTAGAGAGGCAGTAATGTTTAAGGACATGTAGTAGGCAGCTCTGTATTCTTACCTGTGTTTCACTGGAAATATTGCTGGATCACTGAGTCCCTGTTGTCCATGTCTTCTTCCTCTGCTTCCTCGTCTTCACTGTCCACAGGCTCCACAGTTGCAACAACACTGCCATCTGGACCATCCTCCTGCAGAAAAGGCATCTGTCGTCGCAAAGCCAAGTTGTGAAGCATACAGCAGGCCACGATGATCTGGCACACCTTCTTTGGTGAGTAGAATAGGGATCCACCTGTCATATAGAGGCACCTGAACCTGGCCTTCAGGAGGCCGAAGGTCCTCTCGATCACCCTCCTAGTTCGCCCATGGGCCTCATTGCAGGGTTCCTCTGCCCTTGTCCTGGGATTCCTCACTGGGGTCAGTAGCCATGACAGGTTGGGGTAACCAGAGTCACCTGCAAATGGCGAGGGACAACTGTTAGACACACACTAACCTGTAGGGATATCCCCAGACCCAGACAACCATTCCCACTGTCTTGCTTCCAGGTGCTCACCTAATAGTCACACACAGTGCCTCTGGAGTTGACCCATCACATAAGGGATGCTGCTATTCCGCAGGATGTAGGCGTCATGCACAGAGCCAGGGAACATGGCATTCACATGGGAGATGTACTGGTCTGCCAAACATACCATCTGTACATTCATGGAATGATAACTCTTTCGGTTTCTGTACACCTGTTCACTCTTGTGGGGGGGTACTAAAGCCACATGTGTCCCATCAATGGCACCTATGATGTTGGGGATATGCCCCTGGGCATAGAAGTCACCTTTCACTGTAGGCAAATCCTCCACCTGAGGGAAAACGATGTAGCTCCGCATGTGTTTCAGCAGGGCAGACAACACTCTGGACAACACGTAGGAAAACATAGGCTGGGACATCCCTGATGCTATGGCCACTGTTGTTTGAAATGACCCACGTGCAAGTAAATGGAGCACTGACAGCACCTGCACTTGAGGGGGGATTCCTGTGGGATGACGGTTAGCTGACATCAGGTCTGGCTCCAACTTGGTACACAGTTCCTAGATTGTGGCACGGTCAAGCCTGTATGTGATTATCACATGTCTTTCCTCCATTGTCGACAGGTCCACCAATGGTCGGTACACCGGAGGATGCCACCATCTCCTCACATGTCCCAGCTGACGGTGCCTATGAAGGACATCAGCGAGCACAGAGTCAAACAACTCAGAGGTACGTACTCACAGAGTACACAGAACACCATTCATAATCTAAAAAGTGGCCTGTATGTGTCTTGAGTCTAGGCCTAGGTATGTGTGACACAGTTGAAAATGTAGCCATGTGGGCCCCTGAAATGGCACCTGCCTGACCTGTAAAGTGGGACAATGGGATGTGAGGTAACTGCGCTGGCATTGTACACTGTCGCTGCAGGCGGTCAAAGACCGCGGCGCAATGCTGCATTGGTTAACATTGGACCCTATGAGTCTCAGGAGCCAATGACGATGTACGCCGGCGGTGACAGTACACACCGCCGCGGACGTGACCGCCATTTTCTATCTGTTCAATCACTTGATACCTGATCTTCGACAGGAGAGGACCTACACTGCAAGTGCTGCTGTGACCTCGGTCTGGAAGAGGCAATGGCTCGAGTGTCCGGGGAAAGAGCCCCTCCCTTCACATCGGAGGAGTTGGAGAAACTCGTGGATGGGGTCCTCCCCCAGTACACGCTACTCTACGGTCCTCCAGACAAACAGGTACGTTCACTGGGAGCATGCTGTATGGGCTATGCCTGTGTGGAGAGGGGTGGATGTAAGACGGAAGGGGGGAGAGTGCAGCGTGCATGAAACGACGGTGAGTGCATGTGCCACATGGCAAGGGTAGGGATGGGGGCCCATCACTTTGACGGTGCAGTTGGTAATAACTTTCTCTTCCCCCTGTACAAATCATGTACGTCAGCGCCCACCAGAAAAAATATATTTGGCGTGCCATCGCCAAGGACGTCCGGACCCTGGGGGTCTACCACAGACGGAGCACCTACTGCCGGAAAAGATGGGCGGACATTCGCCGCTGGAGCAAGAAGACGGCGGAGGCTCAGCTGGGGATGGCCTCCCAACGTGGGAGGGGTGCCCGTTGCACCATGACCCCCCTGATGTTCAGGATCCTGGTGGTGGTGTACCTGGAGTTGGATGGGCGCTTGAGGGCATTACAGCAGCCACAAGGCGGTGAGTAAACTCGCATTCTGCTGATTTTGCACGCAGTGGAGGTGTCTGGGTGGGGGAGGTGGATTGTGGGTTTCCCTAGACCAGGGCGAGTTCCGTAGGCAAGGTCCCTCCATGTGGCACCCCACCGCACCTCTGTAGAGTGCCAAGTACACCTAGTCATGCCCCTGTGTCATCCATGTGTGCAGATGTCGTCCATAGCCTAGTAGGCCATTTCCCAGGAATTGAACAGTGGAGCCCAAGAGCGCGGCCTAGAGCAGGGGGCTTCTGTGTCTGTCGTGTCCACCAACGGTAGTGGTAAGGCATGCACTCAACATGTCTTTCTTCTGTCGTCCTCCCCCTTTTTGTGGTCTCCCTGTTCTTGTGTGCATTAGCATCATCAGGCAGAGGAGCAGTGGCACCGGAGCACGAGGGGGCTGCATCCCACATGGCCATGGAGGGCCACACTACAGAATCGGACTTCACCAGTGGGACAGAGGGTGAGGGGAGCTCCACGGCGGGGACAGGAGCTGAAACCAGTGACACAGACTCATCTGTGCCCCCCCCATCTACAGGTACACCCGCCACTCCCCCTTCCAGCACCGCCCTCCCAGCAGCCCCAGCAGCCCCTTGCCCCGTGCCCGCTCACCCAGGAGGGTGGGCATCACCTTCGCCCTAGGCACCTCAGGCCCTGCCCCAGTCACCCCTGCTGCCCACAGTGAGGAGGCCATTGCCCTCCTCAGGTCCCTCACTGTTGGACAGTCTACCATTTGAATGCCATCCAGGGTGTAGAAAGGCAGTTGCAACAAACAAATGCATTCCTGGAGGGCATTCATTCTGGTCAGGCGGCCCTTCAGCGAGCTTTTCAGACTCTGGCCTCAGCACTGATGGCAGCCATTGTCCCTGTGTCTAGCCTCCGCCCTCCACCTTCCTCCACCCAGACCCAATCCCCTATACCCCAGTCTATCCCAGTCTATCCCAAGCACACCTACAGACCAGCATGCACACACGTCATCACACAAGGGAAGCTCAGGCAAACATAAGCACCACACATCCCACAGGCACTCGCGAAAGCATCACACACATGCAGACACACCAACATCCACTGCCTCCACTGTGTCCCCCTCCTCCTCGTCTCCCTCCTCCCTCCCAGTCTCGTCTACACTCACACCTGCATGCACTTCCTCTACAGCCACTACTGCCATCACCAGCACACCCACCACCACACCCCGCTCACGTGCATTCACCACCCCCACTACCATTCACACGTCCCCTGTGTCCTCTCACAGTGTGTCTGTGATGCCCCCTCCCAGGATACACAAACGCAGGAACACACCCACCCAACAGCCATCCACCTCACAACAGCCTCCAGCGCATGCACCTTCACCCAAAACCACAACCTCTTCCTCCACTCCCAATCCCCCTCCAGCTACCAGTCCCAGTGTCTCCCAAAAACGTTTCCTGTCCAACCTTGACCTCTTTCCCACACCTCCCCCACCCCGTCCGTCTCCTAGGGCCCGAACTAGCACCTCGGCCACAACATCTCCGGGACCAGTGGATCCTGTAGTCACTGGAATCTGGAGTGCACGGCCACAGGGCAGCCAGTGTGGCACGGAGCCACAGCACAGACAGTCCCCCATCTGTGAAGCATCAGAAGTTGGCCAGTGCCCGACGGGAGAGGGGGAAGACTCCAGCCACCAAAGCCGCTCCCAGGTGTACAGGTGGGAGTGTGGAGTCAGCTGCAACACCTTCAAAGGTGGGGACGGGGCACAAGAAAGTCAGCAAGTCTGGGAAGAGCAGCACGGCGGAGAAGACTGCCATCATCCCCGTTGCCCAGGAGGCCACCGCCAGTACCAGCCCTTCTGCCCAGGAGGCCAGCACCAGCCCAGCTGCCCAGGAGGCCACCACCAGCACCAGCCCAGCTGCCCAGGAGGCCACCGCCAGCACCAGACAGGCTGCCTAGGAGGCCACCTCCAGCACCAGTCCCGCTGGGACAGACAGGACCGCCAGCACCAGCCCGCTGGGCCAGACAGGACCACCAGCACAAGCCCCGCTGGGCCAGACAGGACCACCAGTACAAGCCCCGCTGGGCCATGAAGGACCGTCAGCACAAGCCCCGCTGGGCCATGAAGGGCCACCAGCAGCTGAGTCACTGCAAAGGAGACCGCCGCTCCAAGCACCGCTGAACAGGGCACCGCCCCCTGAAGCACCGCTGAACAGGGCACCGCCGTCTCAAGCACCGCTGAACAGGGCACCGCCGCCTCAAGCACCGCTGAACAGGGCACCGCCGTCTCAAGCACCACTGCACAAGGCACTGCCGTCTCAAGCACCGCTGAACAGGGCACTGCTGCCTCAAGCACCGCTGACCAGGGCACCGCCGTCTCAAGCACCGCTGAACAGGGCACCGCCGTCTCAAGCACCGCTGAACAGGCCCCCACCGTCTCAAGCACTGCTGAATAGGGCACCGCCGCCTCAAGCACCGCTGAACAGGGCACCGCCGCCTCAAGCACCGCTGAACAGGGCACCGCTGCCTCAAGCACCGCTGAACAGGGCACCACCGTCACAAGCACCGCTGGCCCATGAGTGCAAAGGGTACTGACACTACTGAGTCTGTCATGGGCAGAATTAAGCACTCAGGGCACCATGCCCCCTCCAGAACCAGTGGAGAAAGGCATCCACTACTTCTGTCCTTGGCAGGATGAAGCACTCTGGGCACCATACCCTCTCCAGAACCAGTGGAGAGATCCATCCACTACCTCTGTCCTTAGCAGGATGAAGCACTCTGGGCACCATGCCCGTCCAGAACCAGTGGAGAAAGGCATCCACTACCTCTGTCCTTGGCAGGATGAAGCACTCTGGGTACCATGCCCCCTCCAGAACCAGTGGAGAGATCCATCCACTACCTCTGTCCTTAGCAGGATGAAGCACTCTGGGCACCATGCACCCTCCAGAACCAGTAGAGAAAGGCATCCACTACCTCTGTCCTTGGCAGGATGAAGCACTCTGGGTACCATGCCCCCTCCAGAACCAGTGGAGAGATCCATCCACTACCTCTGTCCTGAGCAGGGTGAAGCACTCTGGGCACCATGACCCCTCCAGAACCCGTGGAGGAAGGCATCCACTACCTCTGTCCTTGGCAGGATGAAGCACTCTGGGTACCATGCACCCTCCAGAACCACTGGAGACTCTCATCCACTACCTCTGTCTTTGACAGGATGAATCACTCTGGGCACAAAGCCCCCTCCAGAACCAGCGGAGACTGTTATCCACTTGAGAGACTGTGGCTTGGCACTCCCCAGGATGGAACAGGGGGCAACCCACCCACTGTAGAGACTTGAGAGACTGTGGCTTTGCACTCCCCAAGATTGAACAGTGGGCAAACCACCCACTGTAGAGACTTGAAATACTGTGGCTTTGCACTCCCCAGGATGGAACAGTTGGCAAACCACCCACTGTAATGACTTGAGAGACTGTGGCTTTGCACTCCCCAGGACTGAACGGTGGACATGTGGCCTGCTTGTGATTTGGCGTTGTGCACTCAACCGGCTGAGGTGCCCCCCCTTTCCCTCCCCCTGATTTGCCTGTTTTGTTGCTATCTGATGCCCCTGCAGTGTTCTTTCCGTCATGGTTGGGGATCTTGTGTGGGCCTCGTCCATACCGTGTGGGCCCAGTGTTCCACTGACTTAATTGGAGCACTACCTGGACTACTATGCTTGGTACATATTTTGTACATGGTGTATATATATATTTTTGCCTACTTGATTTTAATATATTACAATGGTTACACTCATTTTCTATTGTCTTTGCATTCTTCCGGGGGGGTTGAGGGGTGTAACTGTGATGTATCATGCTGTATTAGTGTGCGTGTTGTAGTGGGTGGGGGTGGTGGAGTGGGGGTGTTGCGTGTGTGTGTCCCTGTTTTTTGCCTCCCCCCTCCCCTGTCTCGTAGGTGCAATACTCACCGTGGTCTTCGCCGCCGGCGTTCGTGCTCCTGGTAGAGGTGCAGGAAGTCAATCGCAGGGAGAATTTTGAGTTCCGGGTCCATGGTGTCCTTGTGGGGTGTGTAGAGGTGAGCATTTTCCCTTCCAAATCCTGTTTCTGTCGTGTTTTTATCTGCGGTGAATCCGACCGGAAAAGATGGCGGATTGATAGGTTGTGATACTGTGGGCGTTACTTTGCCCTCAGCCTGTCTGTTGGCGGTGACCGACGCGCTGTTTGTTTGTACCACTGTGGCGGTTGGAGTGTTAATGTGGCTGTCTTTGTTGGCGGTTTCCGCCACGGTCGTAATTGCAAAAAAAATCAGCTGGCCTGTTGGCGGTCTTACCGCCACTTTAACACCAACCGCCAGTGTTGTAATGACCACATTAATCTTTTAAAAGTGATATCTTTACTTGTGTATGTTGGATTCTGGTCGTTTTGGTCTTGTTTTTGTCAGAAAAATATTGTCTATCCTTCTAAAATGTTGTGGAATACTTTTGTGGTGTTTTCACTATGTTACTTTGTGTGTGTGTGTGTGCAAATGCTTTACACATTGCCTCTGAGGTAAGCCTGAATGCTTCAGCCAAGCTACCAAGTGGGTCGAAAAGAAGTTATCTTAGCTCTGTGGCTCTCTTATCGTGACTCGAAAGAGGGTCCCTACTTGGACAAAGTAAAAACCACTGCCAACAAGAAACCCCATTTCTAACAGTAAGAACTCCTGGCAGGCATGCAAACATTAAACTACTTCTGGTTTCTGCACCATGAGTGTAGAGAAATCTGCAGAGGTACTCAAGGGATGGAAAGGGAGCAGCCCAAGGAGTGGTTTGCCTTGGATGTTTGGGAAATTTCGATCAAACCACTTTCCACCCAGGAAGTCAGACATTTACTTCATACAGAGACTGGAGTAATTCCCCTGCCAGGATAGCAAGAAGAGATGCTAGAAGACTGGGGAAGAGCTTTCTCCTTAGGAAACAGTTTTCCAAGCAGAGAAAAATATGTGTGTGTTTACATAGGGAGATTTTCTGTGCCTCTTAATTGAAGAATGCCACCCTTGCATACATTATGTCTGGCGCAAGCAAGGGTTTACAAAGTGGCGCAATGCATGCATTGCACCATTTTGTAAATTTGGTGTGGCATTTTTGCCAACCTAATGCAACATTAGTGCCAAAAAATGACGCTAACGTGGCACTAGACCCTTCTTAAATTTAGGCCTAAGGAACTTTTAACACATCTCCCCAATCCACAGAAAAGCATACTGGGTGGCACTTAGAATTTGAGATTTAATGCCTTCCCATTGAATCATCAAGCCCAGAGGCTTCATCTTACCTTTCTTAAAATCTCAAATTGGCAAAAAGAAAAGAAGGCCTTAAATGTGATTTATTTTTCATCTTCAGAGTTCAAACATCAACAAAATCCACTGCTAAGTCCACCGCTGTTTGTTGTAGCTTCCTTATTATTCCACTACCGACTATAACATCTCTGATTCAATTTAATTTCAAGTTCTTCCTTTATTTGGTTTGAAATATAAAACCATAAAAGACAGCAGCAGAATATAAACAGGTAAGGATAAAAATAAATGACATTTAAAATCAATTCATATAAAATCAAAAAACATCACCCTGAGTACTCTGCATGGACATGACAGTCCTTAAGAAGTAAGCTACATTAGTGATTACAAGTTCACTTGTCAGCATTTGCAGATATAAAAGGGCTGGTCTGCCTTGTTTAAAACCACCGCCTTTAAGTAAGGGGACTATAAAACGAAGCCGTGGAGCTCTAAATAATTTACAAAACAACACGAGGAGAATTATTATCACAAACACATGGTCCCAAAGATCGGAACTCATAGCGTTTTCGTGGTGAGGCTAAAATCAGGTGCACCAGGTTTAACCTAAAAGGAGTTAACAAGTATTTATCTCTATTACTTTTCACCATTGTTAGGTAGGGCTTGATCTCCAATGTTGTGGGTACCAAAACGTACTTACGGACTGAGGGTTTTACCAACTCAGCCTCTTCTCTGTGTAGAGTTACTTCTTCCCTAAAAGTCTCCATAACCCATTTCAGGTCACCCTTGCCAATGCCCTCCAGGTAAAAAAAAAAAAAACCCTTCTACCAAACTTCATGATGGAGTCCCTTATATATTTTAGCCAAGGTATTTTTAAGGCATAGCTAAGCAACAAACAGTCCGTCTTAGTTAGACGATTTAAAACCAACTCTTCCCTTGACCAAATCCTTATCCAAATCTGCAACAGGTGCAAGGCTAATTGGTCATTTAAGTACTTTACCCCTCTGTTATGTTATGTTAACTCCTCTTATAAAGCGCAAACAGCTACCCAAACAACGGGCATCCCGACGCTGAAAGATGAAGCACAGTAAACATAGATTTATCTGAAGCTGTTGACCAAAACTTATATAAAAGATATGTTTTAGTTGCTTCCTGAAGCTTATTTGACCTAAGCTTATCAGGGTGGGTATGACACAATTTGACGGCTCTATATAACAACCTACTCCTTTTTCACTCTTGATTCTGGGGACATCGAGAAGGGTGAGGCCATTAGATAATAACACTCTTGGGGCTAGATGTGGAGTGATGAGATGTTGCAAAGAATGGCCCTGATTTCTACTTTTTGACGCAAACCTGGGGGTAGGGAAGGGCACCTGTTGGCTGCTTCCATGGTCACCGACCATGGAAATGAGCCCACAGGCCCCCTAACGCCTGCCCTGACCCAGGTGTTAAATAATAGTGCTAAGCAAGCTTAGCGCCATTATTTAACCCCCTCCTCCCCCGGTGTGTGATTTTTGCACGCTAAGGCCTTTAGTAATTTTTTGGCCGGGAACGCCTACCTTGCATTTCATTGATGCAAGGAAGGTTTTCACTGTAAAAAAATGACGTTAACTCCAATATTTTGATGCTAGACGGGCCTAGCGCCAAAATATAAATATAGAGTTACGTTTGCGCCGCATTTGCGTAAACAAATGATGCAAATCCGGTGCAAACAGAGTATAAATATGCCCCTATGTGTGCCTACTGAGTATTTCAGTCTGTGAACAATGCACAAGGCTTTGAAGTCAATTCTTCTTTTGATCGTCAACCAGTGCAATTCAGCCAGTGCCTGTTGCACCGAATTCCTTACTCCTAACCCTAACTCCATAAGCACAACATAGGTGGGTGTGCTCTGTGGAACACAGATTACACACCTTACGAAGTTAGGGCCAGATTTACAAGCCCCTAGCCCCATTGGAGTGTCACGTTTTGCAACTCTCCAGTGGCACTAACGACTGCATCATATTTACAAAGAGGAGTAATGACACTTTTAGTGGCGTTACACCTCCTTTTAAACATGGGCCCCTCTGATGCTGTTTTCTGCATCAGAGGGCCGTGCAATGGGTGTTGCACTGGGCATTCCATGGGAACACCCATTGTTTTTTACGATGCCCAAGATTTATGAGAAATTGTAAATCTGTGGCAGTGCCAAAAACTAATGCCACCCCAGTGGTGGTATTAGCATGCAAAATGAGGAGGAATGCTTTTATTCCTCCTCATTTATTGCTTTTTCTATGTGTGCTTCATTCTGCAGCATACATAGAAGAAGCAAAATGCCATGGATGATTGTTTATGTGCAGGAAGGTCCTTTCCTGCACACAAACAATGATTAAAAAATAACGCTTTGGTACTTCTATGTGTGCTGCATTCTGAGCACACATAGAAGTGCCAAATTGCCATTGTAGGTTGTTTATGTGCAGAAAAGGATACCTTCCAGCACATAAAGAATCACTCCCCTCAATGCAGACGCCCTTGCACTACGGTGCAAGGATGCCTACATTGGTGCAAGCAGCTTAATTTAGCCCCGGAGTAGAGGGAAATGCAGGGCTGTGCCATATTATTGTGAACACGACACAGCCCTGAGTTTCAAAACTGGCACTGCTGATTTTGGCACAGCACCAGGCTGGACAAGTTTCTGGTAAATCTGGCCCTTATTTCCCTTTATCTGTAACCCAGATGCTGCAAGATACCCTCAAATGTCACCCCCATACATAACATGTGAGAGACATTTAGCCTTGTAGATTTTTACCAAGGCTTTCAAGGGTCTAATGCCTAACCTGCCAGCAAAGCTAAAGACAGCATCTATAGACTTCCTGAGTTCCTGCTTGCTAGAAATGTGGTTTTTGGTTGGCAGTCAGGTTACCCCCTGTCCAAGCAAGGACCCTCACTCTAGTCAGGGTAAGTCACACACAATCCAAATTATCCTGTGCCCACCCTCTGGTAGCTTGGCACTGAGCAGTCAGGCTTCACTTAGAAGGCAATGTGTAAAGTATTTGTGCAATAAATCATGCAATAACACAGTATAGCACCACAAAAATACACCACATAGTGTTTAGAAAAATATATAATATTTAGCTGATAAGATGCAGGTCAAAACGATTAAAATGCAATAAGTAATTGTTGAGATATCGGTGTAAAACTGACTTAAAGTGTATTTAGTCTTTAAAAAGCAATAAATGTCTCTTTCAAGCACAAAGTACCTGGTTCGCATGCAAAATCTCTGCAAAGAACCACAGAGGAGGAGATGCGTGGAAACAAAGGGTGTGTGCGTCAATTTCCCGGGCTGCACACGGCGATGCATCGTTTTGTTTTCATGCAAGGACGGTTGTGGGTCGATTTCCAGCGCTCGGTCGTGGGTCCTCTTCGGGTTGCGGGGTTCTTGGACACCCGGGGACTTTGCGTGGATTTCCGGCGCTGACAGGACGAAGTCACAAGGTCGTGGCATGGAAATATCTACCGCACGGCGGGCGCTGCGTCGTTTGGAAGTCGGCCTGTGTTTCAGCTGGGCTGTGCGTTGATCCAGTGGGCCGTGCGTTGAATTTCCGGTCAATACGTTGGCTCTGCGTCAATCTTCTCACTGCGAAGTCGGGCTGTGTTGTTCTGGTCTGGCGTGCAGTGAATTTTTCACCGATATGTAGGCTGTGTGTCATTTCTGGCAGGCTGTGCATCGATTTTACCCACACAAGGACTCCTTCTTGGAGAGATGAAGTCTTTTTGGTCCTGAAACGTCAGGGAACAGAAGGGAAGGTCTATCCAAGCCCTTGGAGAGCACTTCTCACCACAGCCAGCAAGGCATCAGGGCAACAGCAAGGCAAAGGTCCTTCACAGAAAGCAGTCAGATGAGTCCTTTGGGCAGCCAGGCAGTTCTTTTCGACACAATGCAGGTTCTGGTTCGGGTTCTCTTCTCCAGGAAGTGTCTGATTTGGTAGGGGCAGAGGCCCTGTTTAAATACCGAAATGTGCCTTTGAAGTGAGGGAGACTTCAAAGAGTGGCTTAGAAGTGCACAAGGTCCCCTTTCAGTTCAATCCTATCTGCCAGGGTCCCAGTAGGGGGTGTGGCAGTCCTTTGAGTGAGGGCAGGCTACAGTCCTTTCAAATGCAAGTGTCAGGCCCTCCACCCTACCATTCCAGGAAGACCTTTTCAAAATGCAGATGTATGCAAGTGAGGCTGAGTATCCTGTGTTTGTGGTGTGTCTGAGTGAATGCGCAAAGAAGCTGTCAACTAAACCCAGCCAGACGTGGATTGTAAGGCACAGGAGGATTTAAGTGCAGAGAAATGCTCACTTTCTAAAAGCGGCATTTCTAAAATAATAATATTAGATCCAACTTCACCAACTTCACCAGTTAGCAGGATTTTGTACCACCACTCTGGCCATTCTAAATTTGACCTCCCTACTTCTTTCAGATCAGCAGCTACCACTCAACAGTTTATGAGGGTAGCCCCATGTTAGCCTATGAAGGGAGCAGGCCTCACAGCAGTGTAAAAACAAATTTAGGAGTTTTACACTACCAGAACATGTAAACTACATAGGTACATGTCCTGCCTTTTGCCTACACAGCACCCTGCCCTATCGGTTACCTAGGGCATACCTCAGGGGTGACTTATATGTAGAAAAAATTGGGTTTTAGGCTTGGCAAGTACTTTTAAATGCCAAGTCGAATTGAGAGTAAAACTGCACACACAGGCCTTGCAGTGGCAGGCCTGAGACAAGGTTAAGGAGCTACTTAAGTGGGTGGCACAATCAGTGCTGCAGGCCCACTAGTAGCATTTAATCTACAGGTCCTGGGCCCACATAGTGCACTCTACTGGGGACGTATTAGTACATTAAATAGTCCAATTGGATATGGTCCAATGTTACCATGGATAAAAGGGAGAGAGCATAATGACTTTAGCACTGGTTAGCAATGGTAAAGTGTGCAGAGTCTTAAAACCAGCAAAAACAGTGTCTAAAAAGGCAGGCAAAAAGTTAGGGGTGGCAACCCTAAGGCTGTCAGGTCTAACACTGCTTCATAGCCTCAACCAATGTTTTCCAGCTTAATTTTGAGTCAAACAATACCCAAAATATGGTAAGCTCCCAATGTTTGCTAAGGGGTGTTTGTTTATAGTGAAAGTTTTAGGGCCATATGTATGAAGAAAGATTTTTAAGAAATCGCTATTTCTGAGTCGCAATAGACCATGTACCATAATTGCGATTCGGAATTAGCGATTTCTTAAAAATTGCTATTTGTGGTTTGCGAGGCCCATTTACTGGATCGCAAGTTGCATTTTCGCAAATTGCGATTCGGTAATTGAAAATCGCAAATTGCAAGAAATTTTGAGAAAGCACACCTGGAGGAGCCTGATGACATCACAAGCAGGAAGTGAGTCATCCCAGGCAGTTTCAGGTGCCACACCCAAACCAGCATCCAGAGAGAGCAGTCCAGCCACACTGAGCAACACTCTGAAGGAGGCAGCACACCTGAGCAAAGATGGACACCTCAGCCCAAGGAAAGGAGAAGGGAGAGCGAAAGACTAATCTCAAATTCAGCGAGCAAGAGCTTGAGGTGCTGTCAGAGGAGGTGGTCAGGAGCCATGACCGCCTTTTTGGTAAAAGCTCACTCCAGGTGCCGGAGAGTGAGAAAAGAAGACTGTGGGCAGATATTCAATCCAAAATCTGCGCAATCGGAGTGGCACAGTGCTCGGTCGACGAGGTAAAGAAAAGGTGTTATGACCTGCGGTCCCGTGCGAAGGAGAGTGTGGCAAGAAGACTGCAGAAGGCCAGGGGCACAGGAGGCGGTCCACCCACAGAGGCACCAGCCACCCCATTAGAGGACCTAGTGGAGTCGACACTCCTCCCTGAAGCTGTGACTGGGGTCACAGAGATAGACACCTCCGGCACACCAAGTACCAGCCAAGGTAAGTGCAATGTTGAATTGTAACCCCATATGTGTTTGCACAAAACGCCCTTAGGAATTAGCAAGTAATGTAAAACATTGTGAGAAGTAGTCCATTCCACATCTTAGAAGCAGCACAACAATAAATTATGGGAGTGGCAGTCCACAACCCAGAGCTGAAAGTAGCACGTACAAAGTAATTAAGTAGAGCAACACCCAGAGGAACACAACACCCACAACACAGTGAAGAGAAGTACCTGTACCTTTATTACCATTGTGTGACATTAATTGCAACAAACATAACTGACATGCTGCATATTGTCATTGCAGGTGGGCCAGGCCCAGCAGCCACAGCCTCAGCCAGCGTAGGTGAGACTAACACCCATCCAGCCTCTGATTCTAACACAAGTGGGTCTCTCACCACTGCACCAGTCCGACGCAGGCCCAGGGCACTGCCACTGTCAGAGCTCAGCCAAGACTCAGATGAGCAGCAGGAAGGGCAAATTACACCATCCCCAACTGGCAGGCGAAGCCAGATTCAGGAGGCCAGTTGTCAGCAGACCACAGCACACCGCAGGATGGCGGCTAATGCCGGTGTCCAGCAGAATGAGGCAGGTGAGGGTCCCTCCTTCTTTGGTGGGCTGGAAGCTGCTATGTTGCAGCAGCAGCGCCTACAAAACAAAAGGATCTTTGCAGAAATATGCAGCAACACAACACCAACATGTGGGGCCTGCATCGCCAGCTTGAGTGCCTGAATGCTAACATAGAACTGCAGCATGAGGGACAGGTGCAGGCATCACAGGACACAAGAGAGCTCACTTGTGTTGTGCGTGAACTATGCCAGGAGCTGCGCCATGAGAGGGTGAACCACCACAGACAGGAGCGCAGATTCATGAACATGTTTGGGGGCTTATGTCGCTCTGTGAACAGGGTGACTACTGCAACCTCACTGATTGCACGTCGTGCAGTGCCTGCACAGGTGGAGGCAGCACACAGCAGCAGGGATGTGGCTAACAGACTGGTACAAATCACTAATGTGATCGATAATATCCTGGGACAGAGGTCAGCCACACTTAGTGAGCTTGCACTGGGGGACACAGAGGACACTTCCAGCCTCAGCAGTCTAGCTGTACCCGCATTGGACACCAGACGGCGCAGTGCCAGGCACAGCACTGCCACTGAGGCGGACAATCGAGGTGCCAGTGAGGTAACTGGGCATCCGAGTGGTGTGAGTGGCCACAAAAAATAACTCTAGCGGCCAGAGGGGTAATGTGTTCACTATGACGTAATAGTGCATTACTCTGGACTTCTATTGTCTCTAGTTTTTTACATCATTTTTTTTGCTATTCGTAGAACGAACATTACCTGACATTAAGGTAATACATTTAATTCACTACAGGTACAGTTGTCAGTGCATTTGTCTTATTCATACTTACATCTGAAATGGTTGTGTGTGATGTCAGAACGCCTGTGCCTTCCCTCTGCTGCACTGTTCCTGTCTGCTGGCTGTAGGGGTGGTATGGGATCATCATCCTCATCAGATTCAGATACACATATTTCTACAGGTATGCCCCTGGTGGTAGCTATATTGTGCAAGATTGCACAAGTAGCTACTATTCTACATGTGGTCTCTGGATTGTACTGTAGTGCCCCTCCACTTTTGTGGAGGCACGGGAAGCGACTCTTCAGCAGTCCAAATGTGCGCTCCACCACGTTGCGGGTCGCCCTGTGTGCTGCATTGTATCTCAGTTCAGCCAGTGTTGTGGGATTGAGGTAGGGCGTCATCATGTAGGTGCGCACTGTGTAGGCACTGTCTCCTGGAAGGGACAGAGGGTATGATGAGTTACTGAGCCATCTGACATCAGCATGCCATCAATGCGCCATTGTATAGAGGGACAATACCTAGTTGATATCCTTCTCCAAACTCCCCAGCTAGCAGTCTTTTGTATATGCCGCTATGGCGAAAGATGTACGAATCATGTGTGCTCCCTGGGTACCTGGCCACGAGATCAGTTATGATGTAGGAAGCATTGCAAATCACCTGTATATTCATTGAATGTTGATATTTCCGGTTGCGGTACACATACTCTGTGGCTGATGGTGGACAGATTGTAACATGTATCCCATCTATGGTACTTAGGACATGGGGGAACTGTGGTATCTGGTAAAAAACTATTTTTGTCTGCTGTATTTCCTGTGGGTTGTGGGGGAATCTGATGTACTGGTGTAGTTTGCTCAGCATGGCGTTGATAAATGCATTGAAAAATCTAGAGAGGGTACTCTGTGAGACCCCTCCAGCTGCTGCTATGACCCTCTTGATAGCTCCCTGAGGCGAGTAGGTGGAGGGAGCATAATACCTGCACATGGGTGGGTATGCTGTGAGTCCTTAGTGTTCTGTGCTGCAGTATGGGTTGTAGTTCAGCTATCAGATCAAATATCATGGCTGAGTTCAACCTATACCTCTCAAATATTTCCTCCTCTGTCAAGTTAAAAAGTGTAATGCACACTCTGAAAATGCGCTCCTGTCTCCTCCTCCCTCTCCTCAAACCTGCCAAGATCATCATCCTCCTCGCCATGACGTAGAGTGCAGCCATTGTGGAAAAGAGTCTGAGGCATTCTGGGCCTCTTTATATAGGTTGCACCTGGTTACCACCTGGTTTCACTTAGTGGTATTTTGCATGTGCAAAATGCCATTCTGCGAAAAATCACAATTTGCAATTTTTTGATGCATCTATTTGTGACTTGGATTTTGCGCCTCGCAATTTGCGCCTCGCAATTTCCTACTGGAAATACCGAATTGCAAGATGCGACTCGCAAAACCAGGTCGCAACGCAAAAAATCGCAGACCACGTTTTGCACTCGCAAACGGTTGATTTTTGCGATTCGCACTGTTTGCAAGTGCAAAAAAGTTTCATACATCTGGCCCTTAGATCTTAATGGCTTGGCACCCACCACCATGATGTATGTCTTTGTTAACCGACAGATCTAAATTTTTCATGAAACTTTCAAAGGATTTCAACAAAATTTGACGATCATTGGCCATTCTTGCCATCAAAACTGTGTAATTCACATATTACAACACTGGCAGGGTGAGTGAGACTACCGAAAGACAGTATGCCTTCACGGCCATAATGGCTTTTTCAAGTCCATTTAAATATATGGTAAACATGAACAGGGCAAGGATACACCCCTGTCTCATCCTGCAAATTGTCTCAAAACAATCCGTGCAGGCCAAATCTATTGAGTATCTTACCATGGCTGTGGTATCTGGGTGGAGATCCCATACTCAGGAGGAACTTCCACAACTTGCCCTGATTCACCTGATCAAACACGGATATAAGATCCATGAAGGACAATTATATAGTGTCAGAACTGGCAATAATATATATACTGATCACCATATACTAATTTATACACTGATCAATTGAGGATTTACCCAGCTGGAAACCATATTGGAACTCTGCTATAATGTTATTGTCGTCTGCCCAGGAACACAATCTATCCAGAACCCCCTCCCCAGCACCTTCATTACCGAGTCTCCAAAAGTTATACTGGCCTGTAACACATAAGAATATCCTAATCACTCTTTAAAAAAATTGCCACAGTGACAGATGATGATCAGGAAGGGGGGGGTTGCACCACAGCACTCAGGATCAAAGTCAGCATAGGTGCCCAAACATCCAGGTGTAAAACAAATAAGTCAGGTAGAATGCCATCGGTACCCGGGGCCTTGTGCCTCGTAAGACTCTTAATGCTATATCTAACCTCTTCCAGGATAAAGACCAGACTTAATTTTTCCTGCACCTCCCTGTTCTCAACTACCAATACTTTCAGTCCTGAACGATCATAAATCTTCTTAAAAAGGGCCACCCATTCCTGAGCTGGGATATGATAACAAATATGGGGCATTCTACTGGGCAAAACAGGGCTGATTAATAATACGCTGAAAGGTTTTGCTATTCTTAACTTTGCTGGATTGTACCAACTCATCCCAAGCCCTTTCCCTTAGACTGCCCTTCTTTTTTTTTAACTTCACCGTATAAATACATCAGCAACTGGCCACATGTTGCATGCCTCTTGGAGTAATTTTCAGGGGCTTTTTTGAGATTATGCAAGGTACTTGAGCAACTGGAGTCAAATCATTTTGGGGCCTAAGGGTGTGGGGGCAAATTAGTGTTCACCACATTGTGGAGCTCTGTTACCTTGCCTGCAGTAGAGCTAAAGGCAGTTAAAAGTTTACAATCAGAGGAGAAAGACTTTAAACAAATTTCCAATTTTTTTGCACAGCTACGAAATAAGGCTTTAACATAAAACTCCGATTCCAGAAGTGACCCAGTTAGTTTTCTGCCCTATCTGAGGATTTGGGGGCTATGAAGGTCTTTAAGTTGTTCCTTCTAGGACCCCTTAATTAATGGATTATGGTCACTAAATGGTTGACAAATAATATTACAATTAGAGATCATGTGATATAACATAGCTGATACAAAGACATAATCCCCATTGAAGATTATATTTGTCTGCCCCCTCTGCGGTTTAACTAGTGATAAAATGTAGCTCCTTAGACTTTGAACACTAAAGGTGATTAATGACCAAGTTTTCGCATAATAAAAATGTAGCAAAAGACAACCAATGAACCAACAAATGTAATCATAAGAGCTTGTAAAGTGGGCGCATCTGGGTTTAGGTCAATTACTTGCCCATTGTTCTCAAGTGAAACAAAAATTATCATACTATTGGCCCTCCCTGCAGGTGACTAAATGGGTGGAGTAAAAGATGTTTTATAGTCATCTAGATAGAAGGTGTTTTCCCAGGTCTCTTGTTGACAAATCAAATACAAATATTTTACAAACCTAATCCCGTTTGCATACATAAACAAACCCTACAATATTCCAACTAAACAAAAGTATATCATCATGAGTACCAAGGAAGAGTCGCCAGACAAAAGGGTTCTGGTTCTTTTCAGGAAATACCTATAAAATGTATGTGCAGATTTAATTTCAAACATAATTTATTATTCACTGGTTTTAATGATAAACACTGTTGTTTTTCACATTTCATCTACCCACAATCTATTGTATTACCTTGTGTATTTGGATATTCCACCTTAATAATAACTCCAGAATATCGTTTAATCCCTGTATATCATGGACAAAATATTGAGGGTCAAAATATCAACAAGGTAAGTATGTATAGGTTCAGGGATATCGTAAGAATTTGGGGGGTCCTAGGTACCACATATTTTGGGGGGCCCTGTTCTTATGTATATGTTCAGGGAAATCTTATGAATTTTAGAGGTCATGGGCGAAACATATACATATTTTGGGGGCCCCTGTTCAGAACACCTTTGAATTTTTGATTCAATATCAGCTCTTTCATGCCTTCTTTGTCCAGGTCACTGAGAGTGCACTGGCACACTTGTTGAAATTCTTAATGTGTTTAATTCTGTTACTTCTGTTGTTTCAATATTGTAACAAAGCAGCATCTCAAATAATATTACTGCAAATAATCTCTGTGACACCCTCGCAATTCTCATATGTGTGGTCCTGTTTTCATTTGAAATACACTTATTTATGGATGCTACATGAAATGTAAACACATTTCTCTGTAAAATATCTGTATTAGATTCTCACACATCACTGACATTAAAAATAAATTAAGGGAAAACGGCATTTAAAACAATCTGTGCAAGCATTATTCCATGACATCAGGGCAAGACTGCAGAACAGAGAGGGCTCTATCAGGGGCCCCATGAAAGGCTGGGGCCCAAGACCAGAGTCCATGTTTCCTATGCCTTAAAACAATGTAAATGTTAGCATAGGTTTTTATTGCACAGCTCCACATATATGTCTCAACAATAAATATTTTTATCTTCAAGGAATGTAGATGTAAAGCCCAGAATTGTATGGGTCTTATTTAGAGTTTGGTGGATGGGATTCTCTATCAAAATGTGAAGGATATCCCATCTGCTGCTTACAAGTTACATGGACTAGAGTGAACTTACCCTTTTGATTTTAGTCATGATATTTTGGTAGCAAGATGTTTCTGTAGTCGATATTTCCACATGCAAACCTGTGTTTGGACTGTAAATATTTTTATTTAATGGAAATAGTAAACATTTTACTACCTTATTGTCATCAGACTTGTCCATATACTGATGAACTTTACAAGCAAATGCTCAAACATTGAGGCATTTTTTGTTCTCTCGAACTATTGACAATCACTATGGGTCTTATTACAACCTTGATGGAGGAGTTTCCTCCATCACAAATGTGACGGATATCACGTCTGTCATGCTACGAACCTCATTGAATATAATGGGATCATAATACAGCGGACGGGATATCCGCCAAATTTATGATGGAGGAAACCCCTCAGTCTAGGTTGTAATAAGGCCCTATATGATGTCCACTTACCAAATAGCAGGCATCAAATATGCAGGAAGTGCATCGAAATGACAAGGAGGCTTCATGGTCCAATTACAAATCGGGGGAAAGCCTATAGGTTGTCAGAAGATCACAGGTTTGAATCCCATTGCTGATTTACTTTGTCATATTCTTTCAGTTGATATATTAAATAAAATAACTTATGGCCTAATTCATAACGGTATGCCAGCATCATTTATACGTGTCAAGGCATATCTGTAATTGCCAGAATTTGAATTTGTTGTTCTGAACTGATTAAAGCTCATGTCCATTTGGTAGACTTTTCTGAATAGTTCTTGGGTTCCAGAATGGAAAGCACTTTCAAAAAGTCCTATAAACATGAAGGTTTAGGCGTATTTCTAGCTCTAAGCAAGCACCGTCATCCTTCTATATGATCTGGGGTTATCTCTTGTCAATGACAGAAGTAATTTTGTATCAATGGTGGAAATGGGAGAAAACATCCTCAGAAATTATGGGAGGTAGCAGTGCAAATGAATTCTTCATGGATGAACTATTTTCCTTGTTTTCCTTTCATTTGTTCATTTTTAACAACCTTGTGCTTTTATGGTTTTTTAAACCGAATAAAGCCTTGAGATTTGTATTATTCAGGCGAATACCTATAAATGAACGTTTGTGGCTGAAATAGATAGGAGTTTTGTGAATCTGGCTCTTAGTTGTTTACAACTTGGAAAACTGCACATTCTGTAGTAGGTAGTAATTTACACAAGCAAGTAATTGAGTGTAATAAAGCACTATCCATTGGATGTG
Organism: Pleurodeles waltl; assembly: GCF_031143425.1. NCBI lineage: Eukaryota > Metazoa > Chordata > Amphibia > Caudata > Salamandridae > Pleurodeles > Pleurodeles waltl. The sequence goes on along the minus strand of NC_090440.1, from coordinate 1,424,440,301 downwards.
GTAGCATTAGGTCATGAATAATGTGAACAAGCGCAGGTGTTGTAACAACTAGAAACAGTTTTAAAGAATAACCATCTCACCAGCCTCCTTCAATTAGCATGCTCATTGCCGTCCTTGTGTTACAAGTGTAAAATTGTGGGGTTCAAATTAAAAGGATCGTCATTTGGATACTCGATGATGTGATAAGCACTGAGGTATCATTCCTGCCACAGGCTATGAAAGTAGCAGCAATTGACTAGGCTCCGAACCATTATTCATGAGTTACACATTGGTTTGGACATTGCGGGAAAGAAGAGAATCCTCGCTGCAAAGCGTAGTCTTGATAACATTAATAATCCTCATCTCGGGTTGGATGTATCTGCTCTCATGCTTTTCTGTGTCGACCACCCTTTCTGCGCAATCTGTACCAGCCCCGGTGCTAGCCAACAGAGAGGGTCTGTAAGGAAATGTCTTTTTAATCCGTGATTTTCAACAATTTCCGCTAAAACTGCTAGATATAGCCAAAAGTGTTGATCTGGCATTGAGTGAAAAAGTATGCGAACTACACACAGAAATTCCTGTAATGAAGATGTTCTGGGTGCAAAGAGCTGGCAGGTTACATGCAGCTAAATGCTTTTTTCAAACGTTTTCTTAACACAGACCTTTTTATCATATTGCCCTGAGTTCTTTGGTTCATCACAGTTTCAATATGTTTTGCTGTTTTTGTGAACCCTCCGCTGAAGAGGATAAGAAGGCACAAAACACAACTCAGCCTCCCTGTGCAATGACTTCTTAATAGATGGCAATCGCAGACCGTCAGGTTTAAGTAAGAAGCCTTTAATCACGAGAGCGGCGCATACATCTTTCGTGTTCAGCAGTCGGGACATCCATGTTCACCTTGTTTCTCTGGCTTTCACTTGCTTATTAACTAACCATACGGGAGGTAGCGATGGCTGGTGCAAAGTTGATAGCTCGTGGAGGAGAAGCAAAATGTAATTTATCCATCACTTGTGGGTAGGCCTAGACGGAATTTCAATTACACTGGAGTAATCTGAGTAATTTCAGAAATTCTGCTTTACACTTTGATGTGGAATTACCCATAATAACGCAATTACACCCACTCATGTAATTAAGCGTAATTTGGGGGGGGTCGGGGAATCCTTTGTTTCTTCCCTATCTATTTTCTTCTTTGTCTTTGCTTTTTTTCAAATGTGACTTTCTTTGCTTCTTTCAATTTCTGCCTAGTATGCTAGACTACGGGTTATCACTCATATTTAACAATTTAGTGCCTGAAGATAGCTGCAAAAGAATCGCATTCTGAGCTCTAAGTTGTGCATCTGCTTACAGTGAAATGCACTAAGGAAGAAATGTTCTTCTGTATCTTCCACAACGGCTGTCTGCACAAGTCTTAGGTCCTGGTTCCGAGTTTATCGGAATCTAGATGTTTTTTATCTAACCCAATAAAAAAACGATACCCGGGGGTATGTTATTAATCGGAGAAATAAATAGAAACTACTAACTAGATTCCGGGGAATAACATGAAGAATTTAGTGCATAATGCACCAAAATCCGTACAGTACAGTAAATACCATGGAAGGTTGCCTTGTTAATTTCCAGCAAGTTTGACCTGACATAATTTAACCTAGAGTGAGAAATTTCATGCGCCAATGACCGCTTTAGGGCGGTGCTGCCGCACCAGGTGCTGACCTGGATTGGGGGGCGCTGACCTCAGGTGGCACTGTGTTTAGCAATAACTTAAAAAACTTGCATTTAAAAGCACCTGCAGAAAAGTTCCTTGTGCATCCAGCCTTCAGGAAACAATTAAAATGTCAAGATACCTCATGTGATTAATGTTCCTGCTAGATAGGAGTTTTGTTTATGGGAGCTTTGTCTTGCCATAAAGCAGCCATAAAGTAGCGGAGATGGTTAATGTACCTGCTGCAAAGAACAGAACTATATTAATTTGGATAGCTGAGTGGATTAGTAAAGCCAGCCTTTACAAGAGCTTTATAATAAATGAATGTATGTGAAAGGGGTTATGGAGAGATGAGGGACAAATTTGCTGGGTGGTATTGAGTGAATCCGAGGAGGTGGTCATGGGGTGGGGTACGCCAAAAAAGACTGCTGCACAGGGCGTCACAAGCGCTAAAGCCGGCTCTGCATGCACCCAATAATAACTGGATGTGATAAATACCACCCAACTTGTAATATCAACCCCTGTACAAACAGGGGTTCATGCAAGGGTCTGAAAAAATAACCCACTCATAATCAGGGCATTAGTGTGTGGTAAGTTAACATTGGAAAGTGATACATGAGGCATGTAGACAAAACTGAATGGAAGTCAGATGAATGGAGGACAAGATAATAAGATAGAGATTAAAAAAAGCATCACCATTTTGATCCGCAAAGATATAAAAAAGAGATGAGTGAGGCACAGCTGTCCTTTGTGTTGGAATAGAAAGAAGATAGCAGTGGAGATAGAAACAACAGTGGGATAGCAGATACAGAGACACTAATGCTAGCGTATGCCATGGGCAAAAATATTGCCAGTAAGAATATAATTTCTTTTAGTTTCTTGCTATAATATTAAAGTAGAAATTATCATTTACTTTAATATTGTTTTTGATAATGGTGTTTTATCACATTGTATTATGTTTTCATGTTATTATAAATTTTATTGAAACATGTATTTGTGTTTTTTAAAAAGAGTATCTTTTGGTAATATATATGTGTCACCTTTTGTTTGTATGTGCAAAAAAAGACACCACATGTGTCAGCCACAGACCCTTTGTCAAGTAAATGTGGTCCAGCACCCATGGAAACAAATGCCTATCAGTACATGGAAATAAAAAACATACTATGGCCCTCATTAAAAGTCTGGTGGTTTTAAGACTACCAGACTCACAGTGGGGGTTGGACCGCCGCACTCCTGGTGGTCTGACTGACATACAACAACCCTGGTGGTGTGACCACAAGGGAACAGCCGCCACCTCCAGGAACATGGTTCCCAATGAGGTGGCGGTGGTCAGAGTTGTGGTCAGCCACGGCGGTGCTGAGTTCAGTGCCACGATGCTGATGACGAGTCCTCTTTGTGCAAGCCTTTTGATTGCGGGGTTGCCGCCATGAAAAGGCTGTCAGAATGTCAGTGCTTGGGACCGCAGTGAGGACCCCTGCACTGCCCATGCCCCCTCAGGATGGAATGCAATTGAATGTCTGCAGTGCAGACAGTGCATTTTCAAAGGATGCTGGTGTGCCCCAACTTTGGCCTCAGCTCTCTTAAGGGAGCTGAGGGCAACGCTGTGGCACTGTTTCCATTGGTCAGCCTGACAGAAACACCGTAATACGATGTTTCCACCCGTCAGCCTAGTGGAAACATCGTAATACAAATGGGTGGAGGCCGCCGGTATGATGGCAGCCTCTTCTGTGCAGCTCTGGTGGTTGGCTCAGTCCAACCGCCAAAGTCGTAATCAGGCCCTATCTAGTACATATGTTCTACAAAAGGAATTATATTGAATTCTCAGTTCCGATCTCCATTTGATCATCAGTGGCGGCTAGCAGTTTTAGGGGGAGGAGAGGTGGGCTGGAGCGACATTCACAATCATTCTTTCACCCACACACACGCATACAGGCATGCATATCCAGTAACAACACTCATCAACATTCAAACATACACGCCAAACATTCATTAAAAAAGATCTCTCACAAATACACACACACACACTTACCTTCAGCCTCAGAGGTCCCAGGAGGGTTGGGACTGCTGCCTTTCCTCACTGGCTGACCTTAGGCAGCAGTCCCAACCTCGTCACAGAGTGAGATGGGGTCAGTGAGACTGCTGATCCCACCCCACTCTGTGAAGAGGTGTCACTGATTGACACTCACCCTGGGCGCTTAGGGCTTAGACCTGAAGCACCCAGGTCAAAGTCATTGGGTGACCCTTCCCTCGTCACCCGGGGGAGGGCCTCGAGGCACCTTTTCTGCGCCAAGGAGGTCACACCCACAGGAGCTGTGACCTCTTAAGCCCAGCATAGTTCAGCTCAGGCAGCCAGGAGTCTGTGCAAATTGTGCATGTCTGCTCCTGGTCTGCCTGACCTGAACATGAAGGGTGTCTGTCAGGCTGATCTCTGTTCAGCCTGACCGGCACTCTTCATGAGGTGCCAAAGGTGGGGTGCGTGGCCCCTCTGCCCTAAAGGACGGGCCACGCCTGTTGATTATTCAGTACATAAAGAGTTCATCTTAAATACATCTTATTGTTGGTTCATGAAATATTGCAGTTCTAGTGATAATTTGCATTTATACAAAGCGTTCCAAGACCCCATGTCCCACCATCCCATGAGTGGATTTCATTTAACTCACTTGCATTGCACCAACAATGACTTCAATTCATTAGCTCATATTTTGACATGCAAATAAGAAAAATGTAATCAGTTGTAGAATACGTTCATTTTTACCATTGACTAATTGTCATACATTTTCAATGTTCCACCTTTAAGTATTAAATCCATGTGCTATGTATATTACAGTATTATGTATCCCAAAATTCATTGAGTTGAACCACTAATATACATTTACATCATATTGTCTTGGCCACTTTCATACATAAATATCTACAAATTAAAAATGAATAATAAATTATGCTAATTCATCCATATTACATCAGAAATAAAATACTAATACAATAATACATTCTTTGTACTTATAAGAAAAATTCTGCCCAAGTGGGCTAAAGTGAATGGGGGCAGTACAAGTGTATTAATTATGTATGTAATTAAGACCAATATGATAGTTAGATGAAATAAGTATTGAAACAGAAACAAAGAAAAAGGAAAGAGAAGGTTGGAGTGCGAGTGATAGATGAAAGCAATACTTAACTACCTGATGATTCATGTCACATCTAGGGGCATATTTATACTCCGTCTACGCTGAATGTGTGTCAAAAATGTTGACGCACATTCAGTGCAAATGTTGCCCGTATTTAAACTTTGACACCAGCGCACGACAAAATTCCGCAGTGTGCGTAATTTTTTGGATGCGGCAACCCGCCTTGCATTACTCATATGCAAAATGACTTAAACGGCCGTGCATCGTATTTATGCTTTCGGGCAAAAATGACGCACGGCTGGGAGGCGGAGCCGGAAGATGACGCACAGCCCGATTTGCGTAAAAAATTAACGCCTGGGTCAGGGCAGGCATTAAAATGGGGCAAACACACCTGTATTTAATCAGAACACACAGAACAAACTGCAGAGCAGCAGAGCAGCAACAGGGAGCCATGGAGGTGATTCTAATCCAGTGTGCACGCAGACACAGAGGCCAGCAGCAACAACAGCAGCTACAACAACACCAGCAGGGACCCCAGAGGCAGCGCAGAAGGCAGGAGAGGATATTCCGCCCCAGAGCAACCCTTCAGGGCCTCAGGGAACACAACATCATCCAGAGCTACCGGTTGAACTGGCAGGCCATTCAGCAGCTGCTGCACAACATTGAACTGTAGTTGGCCCCAACTTTGCTGACACCCCGCACCATCCCAACAGAAACCAAGCTGCTTGCCGTACATCATATGCTGGCAAGTGGCTCTTTTCAAACAACTGGTGCCCTGGTTGCCGGAATATCACAACCATCATTCTCCGCCTTTTTGCCGAAAGTACTGGATGCCATCATTCGACTGACACCCCGCCACATCTGCTTCCCTAACACACTGCAGAAGCAGCAAGAAAGAAAACAGGGGTTCTACCTCATCAGTGGCTTCCCACACGTCCTTGGTGCAATCGACTGCACACATGTACGCCTTGTGCCACCTGCTGCAACTGAACACCTCTACCGCAACAGGAAGCACGCACATTCCATCAACGTGCAGGCCATAGTCAATCACCAGGGATTGATCAACAACATCGTGGCTAAATATCCTGGGAGTGTACATGAATCATTCATCTTCCGTCACTGCACCATCAATGAACACTTCCAGGATGGACGGTATGGCAATGGACTACTTGTTGGTAAGTACAAAAATCTACTTATATACACACTGCACAGCAACCCTGGAGGTCACACAACACCTACACCACAACAGCAACATGTGGACAGGAACACACTGAGGTTGTGACATCGCTAGCAATGTTTCGCAGGTCACCATTGAACCTGTCACACATCAGAAATTACTGTACAGCCTAATGTTAAGACGTCAAAGATCACAACGTGTGGAGTGGGTTGCACAAATGTCACCTTGCAAAATGTAAGTGTCCCAATGACCTTTACATTAATCCATTGCATAAGTCTAAAGGTATGGGATGTCCAGGGTACATTGATATGAACGTGTTAACAACGCTGCCAATTGTAACCTGTATGGAACTATCATCTCACTCCCAGTGAAGACACATGGACACCTGTATCACAAGTCACAATGCTAGGGATGGCACACTGTACTGCAAATCCCAAAACATACTGCTGACAAACGGTTAGCAGACAAACACTCATTTATCCAAGGAAACAACACAATGCAGATGGTACATCATACAAGCCTAGGATGCTACATTATAACACAAAAGAGTCACAAACAACACAAGACAACTACTGCCATGAAAGGTCATTTCAATAGGGCCAGCTACATCAATATGATCCCAATAATTTTCTCTTGCAGCTGATCAGGGGTATGGCATCCAGCCATGGATTATGACACCATTTGGCAACCCGAGTACTGCTGCAGAGCTTGTCTACAACGACTCACATAGGAGGACACGCAGCATTGTCAAGAGGACCTTTGGCATCCTCAAGTCAAGGTTCCGCTGCCTCAACATCACTGGTGGTAGCCTCCTATATTCGCCGGAGATGGTCTGTAGGATCATCCTAACATGTGCAATACTGCACAACATTTGCATCAAAAGGAACATTGCCCTCCTGGAACCAGACCCACACATGCCTGAAGAGGAGGAAGAGGAGGATGGTGGCCTGCAACATGAGGGGGAACTACAGAACACGGCTGCTGGTATACGCAGGCGGCAACAGATCGTCAACAATTTCTTTTGAATACAATCACCTTCACCACTTTAGTTAACTAATTTCAATAAACACCTATAATAATCACCATATCATGGTCTGGCTATTCATTTTTGCACACCTTCATCTCCACTTATAAGAGTGTTGCCTCATGGAGCATTGCTGAGATACTGATTAGGACACTGAACATCCCAGAGCTAATGTAATGCCTAACATACAATGCTCACATATACACACACACTGTTAATGACATATATCATGTACATTTCTCCTTTGAAGGCCAATAGCAGAGGATCACAACTATTTCTCACATACATGTTGAAATCAAGGTCCAATGCAGCATATGGCACACAACTAAGACACCATCACTCAATAAGGGGAAAAAAAGCCTCATACATGAGGCAGTCAATGTGCTTTTGCATCAGTAACAGGAATGTCTGACCAGACCCTTGACAGCAGTAAGTCCAACTGCATCCAATATTTGCAAGGACTATCTGTGACTAGAGTTCCATAGAAGCAGAACATAGACAGCACAAGTGCCACTCATATGAGCAGCATTGCACACATGACATTCCATGTACATGTCAGCCCATTTCCTAACTCCTGACACACCCATGCACCTGGTGACAACCCACCTGTCGGAAGAGGTCCCTGGAATACTAAGATGTGTACCCTGATATTCCCTCCTCTACACACACAGACCAACATTAGCAATCCACTGTGCTACACCCTTTCCTATGGTATGCCATTGTCATAGAACATCTGACTGCATGGACGTCAGGTTAATTTATACACTGGCTTCTAGTTTCAAAGCCCTGTTAGCACCTGTAGATTGCTTCCTGTGTGAAAATGTCTGTTGGCCCTTAGAATGCAAGTCTCACCTACAGGACTGGTGAGAAACAGATGCAGCCCACACCTGTGATCACCTCCATGCACAACACCCATTTCAAAAAGTACTGCCCCTGCTGATGCCTGGAACAGCATAGGAGTTGTCATTTAGTCAATTACACCATTAAGCATTGATACTAATTAAGCTGTGTAACACAGCCCTTGGGTTCATTTGTCACCTTCAAAAACACAGGACATACACAGTTTGACATGTCAACTCTCTAGTTTGTCCTCCAAACAGTCTGAGTCAGACCACTGATTATGTAACTTGTCAAATTGCTGGATCCTGAATCACCCTGCATTCTGTCAGCCTGACTGGCATCTGTCTGTGCGTCACAATAAAGTATACCTGTGTCTACATATGTACCAAACTTGCGTTAGCAAACCTCTCATTCATCAGGGGGTATTGGTCATGGGCTTCTTCAATGCATACACAAATACATTGGATAGTATAATCTGCCTTTTAACTGTACCATTTGAGTTAAATCCTCTGGGAAAAGCAAAATTCATGGCCCATCCCTTGTCTGGGTCGCATTTATGCATGAATGACAAAGTGTGACAGTGTCCCAGGGCCGTAGGCAGGGATTGGGTACGGGGCTTTCAGCACAACCAGCAACCTCTGATAATGTCCATGAAAAATACACACATGTCAGGACCATGACAGTTCACACACAGAATCACAGTGCTCACAACATAGTGATGGGCCGTGTGTGGTGAATAGCTACAAGAATAATCAGCACAGGGTATGATGATGTTCCCAGATGCAGTGGGAATTGCAGAGGCTAACCTGTGTACAAATGTTGTAATGACACCTGCTGGAACATGACACCTGAGACATTATCTCACTCAGTACACCAAGGTTACCCTGTTGAGTGTCTCATTACACGTCTTTAGTGACAGGGTGGGACCATCCCCATTGTAGGTTCACATGTCCACATCCACTTTACTCACATTGATCAACCAAGAATACTCAGTAGATACAGGAATAGCTGCCACTGACTCATGATGAGTCCTGGACCGAACTGTGACAAATTACACCCCCCAAAATATACAGGATCATCATTGGACCACACACATGAACAAGACATCTATGTGCAATTGATCACTGGAAATATGTGGACACGTGCTGTCTTGTATGCTGGTCCACCACAGCCACTTGATAGTTGGGGCTCACTTCTATGGCCTCAACTGTGGTGTCATCATACATCTGAGATTCACCCTTGTCTTTCTGTGCAAACAACATGGTACCCACTTCCTCAATGCATGTGTATGACTCACTGTGGGATTCACCAACTAGTGCCTCGGAAGCTGTTACCAAAACTCTAGGACATAGGATGTTGAAAATGTGGACAATTGACATAAACAAGCGTCTGCCATCTATCTGGTGCATGCTATGTCACATGTAGTGTCTACATGAACCTAAATCTTGGAATTCCACTTTACGGATGTTGCTACATGTATGACTAACACATGCCCTCTCTCATTTCCACAATGACTTGCATCTAAGGATTGGACACATGGACGTCACATTCATACAAGCATATGTACAAATATGCTTCATGCGATACACACACACTTGGTAAACAAATACATTAATTGCCACAGAACACACTGTGGGCCAAAGGCATTTAGGTATTGTACATATGTGTGTCACATTGCTATTCTCTCCTTATGCCAAACATGCCCAATTTGTGCAACACATGTATGTAGGCCACACATATGGCCATCTAGTGCGTCAGCCAACCGTAAAAATACTGTGAAGGAAGTAGCGGCTCATGGTCGGCTGCAATATGATGTCACACATGTGAACATACACCATCAACACCATAGTGTCTTCAATCAGCCTATCTCTGATGTGTCCCAAATGTAACATAACAAAAAAACAAGGAAAATTGACCAAAACTAGTTAATGCACTGAAATTTTGATGTTCCTAGCGTTATCCGTCATTTTTTGTCTACCAAAACTGTAGTTGCATAATTTTTTTTGCCGCACAGGAGTGAAAATTAGCCCGCATCCAGATATTTTACAGGCCATGTACTATTATGTGGATGCAGGCTAATTTTCACTTCTGTGCGTCAAAAAAAATGACGCAAATACAGTTTTGGTAGACAAAAAATGACGCATAACGCAAAAAAGGTGGGACTTTTCATACAGGAAGTGATGTAATAGGATATCCTGTTTACAGATCATGTACAGTGGGTGTACTTTCACTTTCACTTTGCAGTCTATGATCCTTCTAGACTGTGTGGCTGTGTAGTGAGTGGTGTCCTGAGATTTTGTGTTTTTTTGTCCTGTGTGCTATCTGTAAAGTCCATTTGTGAAATAAATATTGTTGCTGTATACTGTACTACTGTGTTATGTCTACATTTGTCCATTTATCTTGTGTTTTTGTTGTTTGTGGGAGTCTGTTGTGGGTAGTGTTAGTTTGGGGATAGATGGGCTCTTTTAGTGGGTAAGTTTACTTTTCATCTGTATTTGTACCCCTACTTTCCCCCTTTTCCCCTTTCTATTTCTTTTACCCCTATTCCCTTTCACTTTTCAAATATATCTGGTAGGCCACGTCTTGGCAGGATGGGTGAAGAGGTGTTGGGGGGCTTCATCTGGCTTGTGTGCCATTTCTTGCCACTCATGATCCAGGCAGGGAGCAGGGTGATACAGGGGTATCAAACAGAGGCGTGCAGAATCCAGTGGGGAAAGGTGCTGCATCACCTACAGCGTGTGTATGCCAGCCAGAGGAGTGACCACCAGCTAAAGCACCGGTGGGCTGACCTCATCACCAGGGAGCAGGATCTCTTGGACCACCTGGGAATCATGATTGGTGGCACTGTTGATGAGTACTAATCATGTAAATGTGCATGATTAAATGCTCTGTAGTGACATAAGAGGATTTGTACAATGTCTGCCAGCTAACTTGCTGACTGTGTGTAATTCTGGGGAAACATTAAGGGATAATTGATGCACTATGGCAAGCATCACAATTGCTAGCTGTCAGGTAGCACCTGCTCAGCAAACTTACAGGATACTTTTCCATGAAGTGAATTGGTGTGGCCTTTTTGTCAGAAAACCAAACAAAATAGGAGCCAATCATTTCTATAAAGGGTACTATTGACAGAGAAGTAAAGATGTACCAACATATTGGCTAACTGTGTTGAGGCAATAGCTAGACTGACTTTCAAATCACTACATGATGGTGAAAATGAGTGCTGCCTTCACGTCAATTGATAATAGCAAAGTGGCTCAGACATATGTCTCATGTGAGTCTGGTGAGTGTGGAAGGAAAGCATTCACGGAAGTACTATGAATGTTTGGGATTATTGTGTTCCTTGATCTTTTTGGATACATGTCAGATATGGATTTGAAAACATAGTGAAAAGGTGTAAGGTGCCCTCAGCTAACATCTTAGAATGTTTGTTGGAGTTAGTTGTGCCACATTCCAAATATGGATGGCAGTCCAAGTGTATGCACATGGCTTTACATCTCCATGGTTGGTGCAAATCACCATAGCTGGGCCACACCAACTGAATTAAATGTAACAACAGGGGGGCTTACAAAAGTCCCTGCCCCTCCCTCTGTACATTGTACCTATGTGTCATTAATGTGTCATGGCCACAAGGCATGTTTGACTGGTAATGCAGTCCTCAAGTAACCAGGATTTGGATGTCTCTCTTGGATGCACATGATGAGACGATTACACTCCATATTTTTTTCTGCTCACCAATTACGGGGCATGTTTGCAACCACATGATAGTTAGGGCCTATGTATGTGTGCAGATATGTGTGTAACTGTCTCAGGAGACCCATGCTATGTACAAGTTGGTCCTGATATATCAGATCCAGTATCATCATGTCTGAATGGCTGCCATTTCCTTATTCAGCCTACACATTGTATCTGTTTATGAAATGGTTGCACTGTGCCCAGATTTTGAGCACATTTCTTCCTTCCATACCTTACAGGTGGACCGGCACCCTACACTGTGGGAGAGGTGGCGACATTTGAGGACCCCAACCACTCCAGTAAGTGTTTATATGTCTCTTATGTGTTGTGTTTGCTGGTTATGGACTCCTGTGTGTTGAACGCATAGCAAGGTGTGATGCATTGGGCAAGCTTTTCTCTTGTTCCATGAGTGGGAATTCAGTTTCTCACATGTTTTGAGTTGGCCAACGCATATCCAATGGTATTATGTAGGGATTGTAGGCCATTCCTGTAGGCCCCACTGTGAGTACAGGGGTTAGTCATGTGGATGACACTTGTATCAACAAGAGTCGCACTGGAAGTCAGCTCCGATTTAGTCAGCCTGTCACACCCACCTTCTCCAAGATTGGTACAGCAAATTGCTTTCCAATAGACATCTGCTTCCCTATTTACCTATGTAATTATGAAACAGTAGGTAGAACCTCCTAGCAGTATGTACTTCCACATGTAGTGCCACAAGTATGTGGGACTAGAGTGCAATGGCCTAGGTGTGCATGCAATTCATGCTCATGGGTGTTCTTGCAACTCTGTGTCTGATGTAAGTCAGGCCTTACTGGAAGTATATGTTGTGTACCAAGTTCTGCATTTCCTGACATGTGTGGCCCTATGATTGGTCTAGGGTTTGCTGACTCCTTCTTGTTGATAGGCCTTACCTGTGGTGTGTGTAGAGCCAAACACGTGTGGAGTTTTCTATACACTCCTCAGTGTACATGTGGTAGGAAATTGAGTTGTTGATCCACCCCCCCCACCCTCAAACACGGGCATGGGTTTGTGAATGGGGTACCTAGTACTGATGCTACCAGTATGTTACACATACATGTGAATAAGTGACGGTTTGGTTGCAACCTAGTATACACACTCAGGTTTGGCCCTTGGTACTATACTGGCAAGTCCAGTTACAACTTGCAGACCATGTGGCTTTAGTTTTGCTTTCCGTACACTGACATTTGTAGCCCAGGTCTTGGTGGAGGATATGCAGCATGATTCTTAGCTGATAACTGCAGAACTCAGATTGCAAGTCAAAGCCAGTTGTTACCCATCTTGTAGATTATGGATGTGTGATGTGAGCTTTGTAGGCTGGCCTGCCATGTACTTCCTCAGGGACATTAAATGATCTGTATTGTGATATGAGCTGTTGCAAGTACAGTTGATGTATTGTCTGATTAACTTCTTGTGCCATTTTACAATGCAGTTACTAATTTAGAATATCTGCATTTGTCTTCACAGCTGCAAACATGACCCCAGACCAGGTCCGCGAATTACAGCGCTGGGCCATGAGATACCAGCACATCCTGCTGGTGGAGTCGGGGTTCAGGAGGATGGCCCCATGAACGGGCCTCCGGGGCATGGAGAGCCTTCCCACAGGGTGGCCCTACTTTGCCCACCACAGCCAGCACAACCACCAATCCAAGCCAGGTGGCCCCACCCACAGCTGGGACTGTTGGTCCTACATCTGCTGGACTTCCAGGCCCCAGCATTGCCACCGGTGCAGGACAGCCCACTAGGCCTGGCACCACACAAACACAGACCTCATCCACCGGTACTCGGACTGCCACAGCTCCATCTGTTGACCCTGCAGCCTTCAGCCAAATGGAACGTAAGATGGACCGTGTGCTGCGCAAGTTGAGCCACCTGAGCCGGGATGCGCGCCACATTAACCGGCGTGTTAAGTCTATTAAGAGGACCCTCCAGAGGGCCAACCTCTAGACATTTTTTGATGGACATGATTCCCTCCCCTTACTCCTTTCCTTGTTCTTATAGTTAGTGGGCTTAGGGGGCTTAGTGTTAGGTTAGTATAGGCTGTTAGTTTAGTTAGTGTTAGTAGGTGGGGGGTCCTGATTCTTTCTACTTTTACTTATTAAGTGTGTGGGTGGGTGGGGGGCTATGTTGGGGTTTTTGTGTGTTTAAATTAAAAACAAAATCATAAAATAAAAAAAATAAAAATAAAATATATATATATTTGTTTACAATAGTATAGTATGTGTTTAGGTTAGTATGTGTTGTCCTCCATGTGTCCCATCTCATAAGGGGGGTGGGAGGTAGATGTTTAGAACGTTTCGTTGCATGTGATAAGTAGGTGTAGCTTAGGTTAGGGACAGTTGTGGGTAATGAGTAGTCAGGGTAGATTAGGGTAGATAAGATTTTTCCCTCAGTTTCCTCTATTGTGATTAGCATTTAATAAATATTTGGTTAACCGTTAATAGTATGTGTTGAATGGTACTTGATCGTGGGTTTGGATTCAGTGTACATAAATTTGGTACTATTACATTTGTGTGCTATGCTACAAACAAATCCCAACTGAGCTGTACGATTGGCAGCTAGCCCAGAGCTACCTTGCAAAGTGGCGACCCTTTGTTGCAACCACCAATCACAGTTAATATGGATGACAATGTGTTTCTGTTGATAAGTGTGTTTTCAAAGTCACAAACAGTGCTTCCAGACTTGGTATTGGGGAAACAGTTTTAGGTCTGACTGCAGTGTGATGATCAAGGACGCCCTTATAAGATGAGTTCTCATTAGCACTCTTGTATTCTTGTCTTCATGACTCTCATACATCAACTGTGACACAGTTCAGCATGATTAACTATTTGTATGTAAACTCAGACACCTTCAGTTATGCAGTTTTAGTAGTGTTTGCTTAGATTAGTGTGCCATGTTATTTGTGTTATATTTGCATGTTGACCACATTTTGCGGCCACTATTTGATGACTTAGTTATCCCCTGAGGAAGCATTTTTCTGTCAAACACAGCATGATGGTGTATGGTTCCTCACTTCACCCGATTTGTCCCTCAGGATGGGAGCAGAGTATAATGCAATCATGGGCACTGTGCAGATTTCTCTGACTACATATTATCAGGACAGTTGTCTTGACAAGGTACGTAATTTGACAGTAGGCACTTTTCAGTTCTCTACTGCACAGTTGATATGTCACATTATCCAGAGACAGAGTTGTTGTGTAAGTGCTATTTATTCAAAAGTGCTTTATTGCTATCTGTACATTGACCATAATTGTGAGTCCATTATTGTGACATCTTACATTGTGATCCAACACAAGGGGTTACCAAGATGCTTTTGACATGCTGGGGTTGCTGCTTCAGACAGTGCAGAGGGACAGAATTTGCCAGTGAGTAGGAGAGAGACAATCACTGGGCTGGGTGACAAGATATACAGTGGTTTACAGAACAGTGCTTGAGTACAGTTGTTGCAAGACTGGCAAGTTACAAAGCGCAGGACCTTGGTAAATGTTGGTCATGTGGCAGGGACTAGTGCTTCCGGGTACTTTTCCTTGTGAATGTGATCTGTTCCATGTCTTTTTCTTCTGATGTGTGTGTTGCCTCCTCTGTCCTTGTTGTTGGTTGTGAAGGGGCAATACACACCTAAGTGTTAGAAGATGTGGAGTCAGACTTCCAGGTCGCTGCTCCCTGTGAAGGTCTTAAGGGCAGTACTGCAGCAAGGAGTATCTGCTGGTTCTTGAGAATAGCAGCCACATCACGATGGTAGGCAGCCAGGTTGACCCTGAGGGGTTCAATGTTGCATTCGTGCACGCGTTGACAGGATTGCTGTTTTAGTTGTTGGGTCAACTGTATTACAGCTGTGCTGATTTCCTTCTGGGTTTTCTGCAGTTCCTGCAAGTTATATGTTAGGGCTTGCATAGCTGCTGCCTGATCTGCAGATGACATCATGCACGAACGCATCCCCTCAAGGCTGGCTGCCATATTTTGCATCCCCACCCACACCTCCTAGGCCAACTCCCGCTGCACTCCAACTACAGTTCTCTCAAAGCTGGTGCCAGTGTCGTCTGAGTCCTCAGCTGTATTGGAGCTGGCAGGTCTTACAATTGGGGTGGTGGGTGGATCCTCTGCGATGGCTGCTTCTTCTGTGCTTCTCCTTGTGACTGAAGGTGGTGTCTGGAGGGTTTCAAGGACCTTTTGGATAGTCTCCTGGGGAATGTTTATCGGCTTGTCATCCATGTCATCATGGAAATCTGGGACCGGCATATTCGCAGGAGATCCATCTTCCTCTGCAATGAAACAGGGTACAATTAGTGTGTCTGTGTTGTGGCAATTTTGATGTGACGTGCCTGCCTTTTGATGAATTCACTTTGTGATCTTGTTTTGTGTTAATTGCTCCAGTCCTTCAGATGGACATTCTTCCAGGCCTATGGCCCACTTGCATGTCACATGTATGTTATTGAGTTATTAGACTTGTCAGCATCACACCTCTAGGTGTTGGTTTAGTCCAAATAGAAAATTGCCACCTTCTTCTCCTACTCAAGCCTCCGTCTGCATCCATTCTCATGGTGAGACCTTTCACTGGCTGTGGGTGTTCTGATGGCCCTGGCAGAACACTTAACAATCTGGACCTGCCCCAATCTCTGATCTTCCACATCCACTTAAATGTATTTGACATGTGACACATCCTATGCATGGCAATGTTATGATCTGATATGGATGTTGACATTGGTAATGTGTACTGCTGATGTTGGGGAATGTGTGTTACATTGGATTGCCCTGATAATCAAATCAGTGTCCTATTTCCTCCTCTGACTGTGCAGGTGTTTTTCAGTGACCAGTTACATGTGTCCCCCCCTCAATGCTGTTGTCTGAGCAGTATGACATTTGGGATGATGCATTGTTACCCAGGCACAGGATGGACCCTGACATATGCAGCATGGGTGTGTCCTTAGTGCTGTGTAGCTCCTATTGTTGTTTACATTGGCTGATGCTAGCAACAACTATGGGCATTGGCATTTGAGAGTACTGGGGCCTTTGTCTTGTTTCAGGGGATTGTTAACTCTACCACCCTGGTAGTGGCAACTGTTGTCGCAGTTACATTCCAGTTGTTGGTATGGCTAGAGGTTGTTAAGAGGGCCCTAGTTAATGTAGGGGGTATGGTGGCTGACGTGTGCCGGGATGTCAGTTTGACGTTGTGGCCTTCCCTCCTGGCGTGGCTTTCCCTTTGCTCCGTCGTTGGCATGACAGCATGCCCCCATGGGACTGTTGTTGGTGTTGTGTAATGGTGTGCCCCAGGTCTTCTCAGAATGGGCCACGCCCCCTTGCCATGCCCCTTTACCCATGCCACTCCATGTATAAGATGACTTCCATGCATTTTGTGGTCGGAATCCCCCCCCGGTTGTAGATGACATTATTGCATTTTAATTCCCCATGCGACTTACCCTGCATGTGCGTTGTCTCCTGGTAGTCTGTGCTGTCCTGTCCTTGAATCCCTGTGACTATCTCCTCAGGGATGATGGCTGCGACCATCTCCCCCATGTGGTCCAGGGCCTCCTGGTGTGCTGGACTCCCCCCTCCAGTCTGCAGTGCTGCCTTCCTGTTCCTGGCCATCTTTTCCTTGGTCCTGAGCTTGCAGTCATGCCAGTGTTTCTTGCACTCGATGACAGTTCTGCGTACTTCAGCCACACTGTTAATCTTGTCGACAATTTGTTGCCTTATAGCCTCTCTCCTACTGATTGGCAACTTTGAGGTGACAAACAGTTGGTGCTGGTGTTCCGTCACCTCTTTAACCAGAATTTCCTGTTCCTCTGCACTGAGGCAACACTTTCTTTTCTTCTTAAAAGTGTCCTGGTTCTTGTGTGGGTCCTCCTGGCTGGTTCCTGGTCTTTTGTCATCTTCCTGGGGTCTGTAGTGGCATCTGGGATCCATTTGGGCTCTCCTCTGGTGAAATGTCAGTGTTTGCGTTTTTTTTACGCTATTGCGTCAAAAAACGGCGCATATCCGGTTTGCGGGGTCGTAAATCGACCCACAGTCATTTCCGCCACGTTAACGTCGTTTTGCTTTATGACTTGACGCTGCGTTGTGCGTCAAAAATAATGACTCCCACCTGTGGTTTGCGCCACCATGCGTCAAAGTATAAATTTGACGCCCGCACGGCACAACAAAATGACATTAGCCGGCGGTAATATTTTTGACGCAAAACTGCGCTGGTGCAGTTTTGCGTCAAAAAGTATAAATATGGCCCCAAAAGTCTAGCTCTTGAAAGTAGGAATACACTTTCCATTACCTGGATGGTGAACTGACATTGAAATTCATAACTCATAGCTCAACATCCTCTACTAATACCATGAATGTCAAAGGGACATATATCCACAAGTGAAACACAATGTTATGATGTGACTGCAGTTTCACGTTTCACCCGATTGTATCCCATTGTAGCATTCAATACTTTTCTATTGTGTTGTTCCATATAAATCCATATGTCCAGATGGTTTCACTTCTGTATTTCTACTTTAAAGTTCTGCCTCTAAGTGCTATGTAATACATACTGACAGTTCCCCTTCTTCCTTCAGCTCTGTAGAATATTTTGAATCCAATTTCAGAATGTATTTTGATTCCAAAATTCGTAATCGTTTTTCAGTCACCACTGTGTTCATAGGTGAAATCCTGTTGATAATAAAGATTCAGAAAGCATCGCTATGCCTTACATGTTTTCCATTAAACTATTGAGCTACAGAATATGACATATGTAAGCTTTTAATAGCACGAAGGTGCTGCAAAATTATCTTCCTCACTGGGAACTTAGTATTGCCTACTTTAGTGGATCCCACAGGGACAAACCAATATATATATATATATATATATATATATATATATATATATATATAAAACTCCCAAGCACATGTAATGAATTTGGTTATCTTCATAAGTTTACCCTTGGGGACTGTATATTTTTTTACATTTCTATTACTTTTAAATGTCTTACATTTATTGAACATAAGGAAATATTTTATTTTATCCAAGAAAAAGGTCCCTGTTTTTGTGTCTAGATTGCTGTGAACTAAGTAGTCCTTGATGGATTTGGCCTTCCTAAACTTCACTAATGCATGTGAATTTAATTTGGGTCCTAAAATGTTATAAGATTTTAATATGCTCCAATGTTTATTAAGCATCCTTCTTATCTTGTGTGAATGTAAATAAAAAAACGCTGTTATGAATATAATTAGGTCATCTTTGTTTTTTTTGTTGTTATCACAAAAAAGTCCATCTCTCTCATTTGGGCTTTCTTTACAGCTTTGTGTAATACTTTACTATGGTAATTTAATTCGTTAAACCTCCTAAGAATGTTGCCTTCTCCCTGCTTATACAGCTCATCAGTGCTGCCATTACACTTAGCTTTAAGAAGTTCCCCAGAGGGGATACTTCATTTTAGTTTTAAAGGGTGATAACTCTTGGCATGTAATATGTTGTGATCTGCAATTATCTTCCTACACAGTCTATTAGAAAAAATATTGTCCTCCACATTCAGAAATACATCAAAATAATCATCACATTCTTGTCAACCCTAAATGTGAAACTTAGATTCAAATCATTATGTTGGAGTTCACTAATAAATTCCACCACATCTTCCTTGTCATCCCAAATAAAAAAATTAAAAAAAAACATCTATATATCTAAGCCCCAAAGTTATATGTAAAGGCCATTGTTCATTGGTCTCTGTCCATACCACCTGCTCCTTCCGACAGCCCAGGAATAAATTTGCAAAACTTGGGGTGACTAAATGTTAATTGAGCAATTTTCAATTGATAATTATGGGCCTGATTACAAGTACGGCGGTAGCAGTGGTGGCGGTCCACCAGCAGCATCCTTGGCAGTCTGACTGCCAGATTTGGATGCTGGAAGTTGGAGCACCACAAGACTACCGCTACCTTCAGGATCAGCGATCCTGCAGTTGCGCAGTGCAGAAAGCTGTGGTCAAGCAAAGCGGTGCCGATATTGACACTTCCATGCGGATCATGACTTGCCTTTCTGCCAGCCATTTCATGGTGGGGACACCATGTATGGTGGTGTTTTTTAAATTATGTACTAATTAACAAATTATTGATTAATATGTTAATTATTTCATATTGTTAATTATTTCTTTGTTTACAATTTTAATATTTTTAAATAATTTTTACATTTTAATTTTGGATAGTGAAGGTCATTGCTGTATTTTGTGAAATATGTTTTTAACATTTTATATTTAAACTGATACTGAGTGATATATTCTTTATATGCTTTTGTTAAATTGTAGATTAATCCAAATATGGTAAGTACATTTTCATAAGGGTGGGTCATTTTTAAATGAATAATTTATTAATGAAACAGTAATTGAATATTTAAAATTGAACAAATTGGATTTTTGGGTTGTAAGTTGTATATGTGAGTTTCATGGATATTTCCTAATCAATATGTTTAATAATTTTAATTTCTTCACAATTCTGCCAAATTGTAAATTTTTGGAAAAGAAAAACAATTTAGTTAATTTACTTCTCAATTTTTGGACATTTTATTGATTTTTAGATTCGTTAAAGTTTTTAGAGTACTCATAAAATATTTGTGTAGTGAATCTGACCTTCCAGATATGTATTTTTCCCAATGTTTACTTTAGAGTTCCCTTAGCTTCCACTATGTATAAACTTTACCTAACATTTGTTGAACTGGAGTTAGAATAGTACATTTGATCTATATAAACTTTCCTGAATGTTTTTATATTAGTTTCTAAATACTTTTAGATTAGAGTTAGATTACTATGGCCCTCATTATGATGATGGCGGGATACCCCGCTGTCAACCGCACTGACGGTCGGCGGAAGCCCGCCAGCGTGGCAAAGTACCCCCGGCCCTATAATGATGTTCAATTTAAAAGGCCTTTAAATTGATGCCGGCTACAAATGGAGCCAGTGCCAATGTGGCAGTGCGGTGGGTGCAGCAGGACCTATCGCTCATTTCGCTGTCCGTAAATCAGGCAGTTAAATGCACGACAGGGCTGTGCATGGGGGCCCCTGCACTGCCCATGACAAGTGCATGGGCAGTGCAGGGGCCCCCAGGGGGGCCCAAGTTACCCATTCCACCAACCTTCCATGGCGGTGTAAACCTCCATGAAAATGCTGGCGGAATGGGACTCATAATCCGCAACGCGCTGCCCTGTCGGATCTGAAAAGCCACCACCGTCAGGCTGCCTGGTGGGGGCAGCCTGGCAGTGGCGGCGTTTCCACCGTGGCGTTTCTGCCACGGTCATAATAGGGCACGAGGACCACTATTACCGCAACGGTCTGCCCGCCAATGTGGCTGTCAGATTCATAATGAGCGCCTATGTTTTACTTCATTCAGGATTTTCTCAATTCCTTTGAAAGTATTTAATTTAAAAGTATATATTTTGCAGTTATTTCACTTCTTTTGATTATTTATTATTATGATTTTAAATACTTTTATTATCTGATTTAGTGTTCAAAATAATATTTTTTCTATATATTTATGACATATAATGGTTTATTACATATAAACTATAGTTAAGGGCTTAAAATTGTTAGCATGATAAATGTTTATGTTGTATTTTATTATTTAATCAAAATTAATTGTAATATGTTTATGTTACATTTATTTTAAAGAATCACATTTTCAAAGCTAATAAATTATTAGTCATGTTATTGTTAATGTCACTTATCTTTTAAATGCATAATATTTTTTAAAAACATTATTTATCTTTTTTTACATCACAATAATGTTAAGTACATTTAGAGGGGTTAAATTATCAATGCAACATTGATATTTGGGTCCAGAATTGTTTATGGTTGATATTCTTGTACTTTTCATTGCATGAGCGTAGCCTTGATATTCTGTGTGTTGATATTATTTTCACAACAATATTTTTTTACCACAATAATTTTCGGTTGATAGTTCATCATACTACCAAATGTAGGACAGTTGGCTGGGCGACTGTCATACCACAACAGGATTCGATCCTGATCTTGTCATTTATTAGATGTACTCTATTGACCGTGATGATGTGATAGACTATTATTTACTCAATTTTCAACCTTAATTTATGTGTCTCTCTTGTGCTATGTAACTTAAATGATGCTATTGTATAGGACACATTTATAGAAACTTACCATTTAATATGTCACCATTTAGGTATTTGTCACTTTTTAAAAACAATTTATTAATATGTTATATCAATTACAGAAACAGCCTGTTCAGGTGTATGTCACAGTGAGTTTACAACCAATTTTGCTGCCAAATACATTAAATGAACAATGTTGAATTATTCAGCATTCAAGATATTTTATATAATGCCTTAGGTTTATAGCTATAAATGGCAAACCCATTAACAAGGAAGAGTTTATTTTGTAGGCTACGGTTTTCTCTGCCATATGTGTCTCTTTCATATAGCACTTCTTACTCAGGGTGTCAGTGCGTTTTATTCGTAACAAATCAAGAGAATCAAACTTTCGAAAATAGGGTGACTCATGTTAAGGGGTTAAAATAAGTATGCTTAACATATGTAATAACAGCACATTTGGACAAAAAATGCTTTTCATGCATTAGATACAGAAAAGGGAAGGGAAGGGGAGAGAGAATTACAGAAGTTAGGGCCGTATGTACAAACACATTTTCCAATAGACACAGAAAGGGTAAAACCCTTTGGTACATCTGGCCCTTAATGTGTGCAAAATAACAGAACTTTCAGTATGTTGTAAAATGGGATGGAATTAAGTTGTTTATGCACCCCAGATCCTTGAGGATCTGAAATCATTACAGACAAGATTAGAAATGAATTTAAAAGGCTCTCTGAATCGGCTTATTCAGTGCTCAGATTTTGAGACACCATTGTCTGTCATATGTGATTATCCTAAGGAGAAAGAGGGTGAGGTTAGTGGATGAAATACCTTTCCCCCCTGTCAATGTGGTCCCTCTACATGATAAAAACTGTGGCCTCACGCTCACTAGGATCCTTTGTTAGAGCCTTCCCACCTCAGCGTGTGATGAATCCAGAGAGGGGGATCTGCTGTTTAATCTCACCAAGACCTTCTGGAAGAATCTTTTCACCTCTATTTGAACTACTTCCACAGAATGAGGCCTGCCACAGAAGCTTGGCAACACCTACTGAAAACCATACATCCATCAAAATTCCATGTTGTTTTGCTCAACTATTAGGCTTCAGGCCACAGAGTGGTCAACTGTGGATAGTCTAATCCTTTTTCACGTAATGTCTCTCACACAGGAACTACTTTAGGATAAGGCCCAACACTGGGATCTATTGTGCATACTGAAGTCTGGAGGACACAGTACAATACCAAACGTGGAGGAGTGTGTAAGGCTGACAATATCAACATTGAATTCACATTTTCCTTGTCCCTGATGGTCACTCTGTATTTTTCTTCTGGTAACAGCTTACAGAGTCCATAACCACCAGAAATGACTCAAATTGCAAAGAGTGGTATTCAGAGTTGCTGTTTTGGTGGCCATTGAATAGGGAGACCCCTATGTACTACTTACTCTTTGATTCAAAGGGATTGACCCACTTGATATCCTCTGACAGGACCCTGGCTGAAGGGAGCAGAAATGCAGATTTTGGGGTACCTAGTAGCACCAATCAGAAATGTCTGCCACATGAATGTGTAAATTGAAGGGCAGAGGAAAGGTCCTCTGTTTGTGATAGATGTGCAACCCTGCCCTGAGTGCCTCAGCTGCATAGATATCTGGATACCTAGTACTGATTTGTGGGTCATGAGCAAACATAGATTATTTGAGTTTACCATGACCTATGCCTCTCTCATGGTAGTTTGGTCTTTTCAGACCTGGAGGGGCACACCAAGTGCTACTCTCAGATTGGTAGCGAGTCACTGCTCTTACCTTGAAGTAAATGACAGAAGCACATTGGTGGCAGTAAAATCATTTGGTTTATCATAAGAACTAGTGGTGTGAATAGGCCTCTTAACCTCTGTCACTGGAGTGGTGCCTATGGGACCAGTCATGTCAAGTTCCTTGGCTGTGTACCTAACTCACCCTGGGATTGCTGAGATTCTGTTTAGCTCCAGACAGTGCATGGAGGCCCGTGGCTTTCATTTTGGAAGCCTAACGTCTGTAGGGACAAGAGGAGGTGAGGACTACAACCCACAGAGAGGAGATGTGGGTTGATGACATTAATGAGGGCTGGGGGTAACACAAATTAGGGGAAGGGGAACAGAGGATCCTCTATTCATATCAAAGGTCTCTTTGATTCAAGGAACAGCTACTGGTCAGTGGGGCATGGGCTCATTGTCAGAGAAATGGTGAGTCTGTGTGCCAAGGAATCTTGATAGAGAGGAAGGCTTCGGCCTTTGAACTTTTATAAGGCTTATTATGGTAGAGGCTGACAGTTAGGTGTGTATACCGACTACTCCTGTGGCTTGTGCTATGGGCCAATCATATTAGAGCCACGGCTGCGGTGGCAGACTGTCCCTTTGACAAAGGACAGGACAGAGAAGAGAGTTTTTCAAAGGAGCTGACCCCCGACAACCTGATTTTAAAAGTCTCAGGCACTGAATCACATATTGTCTGGATTGTTATTATAAAGACGGGAATCTGTGTCCCACACTTTGTTGAAAGAAGTTCCATCAGAGAGTCTGAGCTGCTGGCAGAGGGGCCATCACCACAGAAGCCAAGAACGCATGCCCTGTGCCTGATGCACCTTCCCTCTGCCTGCTGCAAGTGTGCCATGTCAAGAGGGTTAGAGAACATAGAGACCCAACTGGGATCCTGGAGAGTGGATGTCAGTGAGCAGAGTGTAAGGCAAACGGTTTATTTGGGACTGGTGTTTCTAGAGAGCCATTGACTGTCTGGCAGGAGTGGGTAAACCCTGTTGGAGCTACTATCAAGCCACGGGTCATTGCCCAGTGCAGAAGACAGTGTAGGTGACCAGTCACCCATGTCCAAGACCCCATATGCCAAAGAGGACAAATGGGACAGTTGGGGACGTCACCCATTGCCACTGAACCTACAACTGAGACTGTTGGGGCCATTGCCCCTGTCCTTCAGCCCTGTATGCTTGAGAAAGGTCACTAACACAGTTGTGGCCTTCACATAGTGCATCCATATTCGGTAGGGCCATAGCTCATGCCTGTGACATTCGTATTCCAAGATGAGGCCACCAGTTCCATTGGGGCATCACCTGTGTTGAGGGAGTCACTGTAACTAGAGGAGGGGCCTGGAAGCAGGGTCAAAAGCAGTCATGCAGCATTGCTGCTGCTCCACCAACTTACTGGTAGGAACCCAGAAGAAGAAAAAGCTGCTGCACCCTGAAGCTGTTGCCACCTGCAACTGTCTCAGCATGTTGCCCACCAACCCTTAAAGGAAATGTTCTGAGCTGCTTATTGCCGGAGCATGGGAAGATGCATCCCAGTTCCCAAACTCTTCTGAAGGCCATGGTTTGATAAGACTGGAGCAAAGCCACAGGTCCTTTGGGAGACATGCAAGAGTTTGGCGGATCAGCCCCCAAAGAGCTTTCAAGGCTAAAGTCAGACTTTAATGTGCATCGCTAGTAAAGGCAGCACTTGTCAGATCACTTCCAAACATCCGCCAAAGACACATTGGTTAGCTTGGAGGATGAGAGGAAGAGGACCTGCTGGGGGAACCAAGCACAGATCTGCACTAGGGTATTAGCCTTGAGAGACATTCTGTGTGACGTACTTAGGCCCATGTTTATACTTTTTTAGCGCTGCATTTGCGCCATTTTTTTACGCAAAAGCGGCGCAAACTTACAAAATGCAATTGTATTTTGTAAGTTTGCGCCGCTTTTGCGTCAAAAAGCAGTGCAAATGCGGGGCAAAATAATGTATAAATATGGGTCTTAGGGTGCTGTGTTAAATATAGAATACATACTGCCTTTCTTGCCAGAAGAAAGTACTGGACTGGACAATGATAATATTGAGGGCACTCAAGTTATGCTGAGTTATGAACCTATGCATTATTTGCTACTTCCTCCCACTAAAGATACTTTGACTGGTCAATCTGCTCTATTACTGAGAGCCAAGTGTTGAAATGGTAACTCATGGCCCAGTTACTCAGGGCAAATAGTATGTCAGACACCAGGGCAGCAGGAGTAAAAGGCTACCATCCCCACGGTTTGGCCCAGGGACATGTGCTTTCCTGGGGCACTCTGAAATGGGTTCTGACAAATGTTTACAGACACCGTAGCCTGAAAATCTCTTGCATAAATCTTGACAGAAAAGAAACAACAATTAAAATGGAAAATACTTTGCTAGGACTGAGGACAACCCCATAATTTAGGGCACCCATAGCTGATTGCCAGTATTTATGTTAATGAATTAAAGGAATTGCAGGAAGTTTGATCATTGCCACTCTCAAATGACAACACCAATATTTGCACATTCTTCCACTGTTGCATCTCTTTGAATTAGGATCTGTCTGGAGGGTATCCACACAATTCTACACCAGAACAGCCACCAAGGAGATGTGCACAGGCTCCTATAGTGCATTCTGAGGAGATGACCTTCACAGACTTGTCGCTGAGGAGGGAATGAATAGTCAAGCCTGATTGGCTGCCCATATGACATGAGAGTTGTACTGGACACTGATTTGCTTTGAACATGTAACACAGACATGCCCTGTAGCTCACTGATTACTTTTTTAACCTGGAGCAGGAATACACTGTTGGAGTATTCAGAGTGTGAAGCTGCAGGCTGAGCACTTCCTCCAGCCTAGATTCAGTGCTGAAGGCCATGTTGAAGCACTGCCAATCTGCATTGATAGTGCTGACTTGCTTGTATGGTAGCCCCCAGTTGGCCTAAAGAGACCAAGAACATGAAGAGAGTTTGACGTCTCCTGTACACCACAACACAAGAGCCACCCTACACTGCAACACACGAGCCACCCAACACAAGAACCAGGTGAAAGCTGCTCAAAACATCTTTTTAACAACTGTTGTTACAGAAAACCCCCTGAGTAGCTCAAACAACTACCAGAGTTTAAATTAGGCTGACTAAAAGTACAGATGGAAAACAGTGTTTGCACTAATTGCCGACCACACCCCTGACTGTACTGTTTTAGATTATTTAACTTTTTGCTCTTCCACAATGCTGTCTTTGGTTGTCTGCCATTATCCTGACACTATTGAGATTTGTTGCAAGTCTTGTGGCGATTAGATATGAACCCTTTATGTCAACTGAACACCTCAACAGCGCAAAGGTGGACTACTTCTCTGGTGTCTGTAAACAGAACCCAAATCTAGAGAGCCTCATCCTATGCAGGGGTTTGATTCACTAAGGACTTGCGTTGTCCGGGCGTGATGCAAGTTATAGCAAGGCAATCCAAGTCCTTCAATGGGATTTATAAAGCAATGCAAGGGGAGATTTCTACCACCTTGTGTGACTTTGGCATGGCCTTGTAAAGAAATGTGATGCAACACAGTGGCTTGCAATGCATTGTAATACATTTTGTTGGAGTAAGTGTTCCATGAGTGGAGCAAGGGTGTATCCACCCATGGAATTTGATGCAATCCTAGATTTACTAAAGGCAATAAACTTGCTATTGTGCTAAAATGGTGTGCCTTCCACAGAAAGACATAACTAAGATAAATATCTTTATTTCCCCCAGTTATTTATCAGGTTTTTTCCAAGTAAGATTACCATCTCATAGAAAACTGCCAGTTTAATTGTGTGATTACTGTTTTAGTTCTGTTATTGTTTTTCTTTTGTGTTTGGGTCTTTCTACTGCTTTAATACACTAGATATGCTGTACCTATATCTGTCCTAAGAAAGTACTTACGTTAGGCTATCACGTAACTGTGGAGTAATCCATAATGACACTTGTCATATGAAACCATATTCTTAACAAGGTGATTTTGTCAGGCTCACATAGAGGTGGTTGTCTTTTCATTCTCTTTCATTCCTTAAATTCTTTATAGGCTAAAAGCTCCCGGGTAGAAAGGATTTGAATTCATTGGTGGCTAAAATCATACTGAAGCATTCACTGCAAGTCTCTTTTCCACAGGGTTGCATCTTCTGTCTCCATGGTTACATGTAGGCAGGGATGCTAACTGTTGTCTGATTTCACTGATGGCCCCATTACAAACTTATTGTTGATTTTTCATTTCTAAGAGATTACCTGGAGCCTGGAACTAATAATAACTGTAGTATTACCAGTTCTGAATGTAGTTAAACATTTGTGAGGACAAGTGATTGTTTTTGGTGGATAAGGGGCATGCCTCTGCAGGTTTAATGCACTAGCGACATTGCTGCTTGCTGCTGACCAACTTCAAGGTGCTGCAGAATAAAATAATATATGTTTAGTTCTTCATTTATTTACTCACTTGAGCGTTTTCTATAGCACGTACCTGCCCAAGAGTATCCGTGCGCTGTCGAATAGAGAACAATTTTCCACCTTTAAGCGTGGTTACATAGATGCTCTTACTAAGTAACCTATATGTTCTCTTGTACCCCAGTTCAGTACATGTTCCCTCGTCCGAGGGAACATGTACTGAACTCGTCTATACCTTATATATTCCTTAGAGAAGATGCATAACTTAATAGTAATTGGATTTTCCCAGTATGTAGTCGTTTTTTTTATTGAGAAGTAGAGTGAGTGTTTCTGCAACCTGTATGATGTTGAGCCAAGAAGAGTTCTTGTTTGGTTGGCTTGAGTTCTAGAAATAGTGTTAGAATTGAAGTAGGTGGAGAGCGGTGTTGTTGGGGATTAGTAAGGGCTGGAGGCGGAGTGCTCAAATCCCTGTTGTGCCACCCTTTATTTGAAGTTAGTCAGTGGCAGGTTGGTACGTAGCTCTGGTGGCCAGATTTGTGTGTGTTGCCCAAGAAAGAGCTTGCATTGGTCCTTTTCTTCTTCAAGTGGGTGGAGCCAGGAGTAGCAAGTCACTGCTTCGTGGCATGACTTCATATCAATGTTCTACTTTTTTATAAGCACACTCCATTTCTGTGCAGTTGACATTACTATATGTTAATTGGTTAATGTGTCTCTTATAGATTGGTGTGTACCACTTGTAAATCGCAAATCACGGAAGATAAACTAAGCTTTTCATTCTTCCGTTATCCCATAATTTTGGGCTTGGTTTCTAAAGGGTTGGTGTGATATATTTTTTAAAATAAATTCTTAAGGAAAGTGCAGGCACTGTCACCATGGGGATATATATTTCATAGGACAGAAAAGTCTGCTCCCTGTCAGAATACACAGTCAAGTGATTGGTGCTGCTAAAGCCAATGCCGATATAGGACAGACTAATATTTATGGAGCTGATTTAAAACTTGGCAGAGGGGATTACTCCATCACAAATATGACGGATATCCAGTCCACTGTATTACAATCCCCATAAGATACATTAGGATCATAATATCGCAGACAGGATATCCGTCACATTTGTGATGAAGTAACCCCTTTTGCCAAACTCCAAATCAGGCTCTTATGGTCTAAGTTTGATCCAGGCGGTGCAACTGCCAGACCGCTAATACAGCGGTAAGAAGGGGGCCACCATGCCGACAGCCTCCCCAATGCTGCAGCAAATGGAGAATGAGCACTGTCTGCCATGGCGGACAGTGCACATTCCAGGTGTGCTGACAGGGGGACCACTTTACAGTCCACAACATGGTCATGGGCAGTGTAGGGGTTCCCTGGTGTCCCAATCCCTATCTTTCTGTCGGCCTTTTCATGGCTGTCACCCTGCCATGAAAAGGTTGGCTGAGAGGCAAGTCATGATCAGGATGGTGGTGCCGACATCTGCACCCCATGCTTGACAACAACTTGCACTGCTGTCAATCCATTGGGATCAATGATCCTGTTGGTGGCTGCGGTGTCCTGGTGGTCCGACCACCAGTACTTTAATCTGGTAATCAGACCACCAAGATTGCAATGGTCTGATGACCACCGCAAGTACGGCGGTCTCAGGACCACCATACTTGTAGTTAGGCCTTTAGTCAAGATACCCAGAGGCAGTACAGAGTCAAAATAAACCCCAACTTCCCTTTAAGCTAGCCTGTCTATAAAAAATACAGTGGATTATGAGAGTAATTTTTTGTTGGCCCAGTAACTACTCAGCTCATCACTAGGACAGTACCCTCAGAAATACTAAAAACGCTCTCTCTACTTGGCTAAATTGGTTGTCCAGCAATAGAAAATGAGAAAGAGAGAGACACATTCCACCCAGATATACACAAAAGCATAGACATGAGAGGGAGGAGGGGAAATAGAAAGATTAAGCCTGTCTTTTAAGAATTCAGGCAAACTCTTTTAATGCAATCAGACTACATAGGCCATTGGCAAATTTGCTAAAAAATATTTTTAATTACTGCTGAAGCTCTCATTTAATTTGTCCACTGTTATGTTTTTTTGAACACACAGACTAAGAAGAAAATCTATTTCCAGCCACTTAATCTAAATGTCAAGTAGTAACCTAGTGCGGCTACCATAGGAGCTGTGGCATGAATGCTGCAAAACGTCTCCTGTTGTAATCTGCTTGCTATAATTAATTACCTATGTACAGTATTAACCCCTTCACTGCCAGGCCTTTTCCCCCTCAGGTGCCAGGCCTTTTTCTAGCTATTTGGGGCAGTTCGCGCTTAGGCCCTCATAACTTTTTGTCCACATAAGCTACCCACACCAAATTTGCGTCCTTTTAAGCAAGGGTCGCTCCCCTGGGGGACAAATTTATTTTAGGCAATTTCTGCCCCCCTTGGGAGCAGATTGACCTATTTTTATTAGGCTGATCTGCCCCTAAGGAGGGCAGAAACCACTAGACACCAGAGATTTTTTTTTTAACAGATGGGGAGTGACCGCTTAGGTAAGGGTCTCTCCCCTAGGGAGCAATTTTATTTTAGGCCATTTCTGTCCCCATTGGGGGCAAATCGGACTATTTTTCTTGGGCCAATCTTCCCCCTATGGGGGGCAGAAACTACTAGACACCAGGGATTTATTTGTTTTGCAACAATTTCACGCAAGAGAAGCGACCCCTTAAGCAAGGGTCGATCCCCTGGGGATCAAATTTATTTTAGGCCATTTCTGCCCCGCGGGGGTAGAAACCACTTAGCCACCAAGGACTGGTGTGTGTTTTGTTTGGGAGGGCAGCCCCTTGGGCAAGAGTCACTCCCCATGGGGACACATTACAGTTTGCCATATCTGCCCCCCGCAGATCAGGCTATTTTTTGAAGGTCCATCTGCCCTCAAGATGGGCAGAAAGCCCACCAGAGACCAGGGAAGATTTTTTTTTTCAAAAAAAGACGGCGGGTGTGACCATCCCCCCACCCCAAATAAATGGGGCCAAAGTTGTTCTGCCCACCGGTGGGCAGATGGGGCAATTAACTCGTATTCACTCCCTGGGGAGGCAGAAAACCTACTAGATGCCAGGGAATAAAAAAAAATGTGAGGTCTACTCTGCTGCTTTTTGTTGTTGTTTCTTTATCAGTCTTCATGTTTTCTTAAACTTGGACTTCCATCACAAGAAAGCTCCTCCTCTCTATTGAAGATAGTCATTTGATTACAAGTCAGAAATGGATTGCGGAGTAGACCTTTTAGATTTTTTGTCCCACACTCCTGTTTATTCATTCTTGACCCAAGAAGCTGGCACATTAGGTATTGCTGACAATAAATATTTTGTTCAATAGGCATGCTTTCCTTGAACCTAGTCTACAAGGTGTTTCTTTTGTGTCGCTCACTGGCAATGCAAAGGAGCAATGGACATTAATGTGTGACATTGTGTATTTTATAACATCATCCTTTAAGTTATATAATGCAGATTGCCTGTGGCCAGTATTTGTGACTAACATGCACTAATATTTAAGAATTGGTCTACTTGTACTGACGTAGTATGAATACATCTGTATTACCTACTCAGCTCTACTTACATTTCTTGGGTAAGTCAGGCATATGACTGACTCCCAGGACATTCTTGAGATGTCCCTTTATGCAGTGTGTCTTTTAGCAAAAACATAAACCACTCCCTTTGTTAGCTTGGTTTCAAGGACTTAGAGATATTTTGGCCACCCCATCAAAAGAAAAAAAAAGTAAAAGTCACACGAAGCAAGGCTGTATGCAGCTGCAGAAAGCGGGCAAGGCCAATCAAAATTCATAGCTCCAGCAAGTGAGCACACCATAATGCCTTGTAGGGTTATCTGACATCTGTTTGTTTCTGCTTGTGGTGGGCCCAGAAGGACAGAGGGTCCTCCAACCTAAAATTCAAGTATTGTAGGGGCTGCAGGGACTTATGAGAAAGATTTTTAAAAACTACCCATAAATCTCATTAGTCACTGAATGTCTGATCCCAGGATAATTTTGCATTATTCTAAGCATTCCTAAGGGTGGGACATTTTTTTCTACAACTTGAGAGTACAGTGATCTCTAGGGGTTGGTTTTATGGCTGCGTATTATGGAGCCTAAAAGTGTGTATGAAAAATTCAAACACATAAAATGCTGATTTCAATGGTTTAGTAGCAATGTATTGTTGTACGTATTTTTGATGAAAATTGAAATGCTTTATTGATAACAGTGATTGCATTCAAATAAGCATATTGATTTCAGTGTGGATTTTTAACACTTTGTTTTTGGTCTTATATATTGATGTGGTGACCCTGACAAATCTAGTAGGCTTGCCAGATATTATTGTTGTGATGGCACCTTGACAAAGGTAATAGCGCTCCTTTATTTTGATGTGCCCATGTATTATCTGTGATAGCTGTGGGTGGGTGGGTGTACTGGGAGTTAGCAGTTCATGATCCAGTTGGAGCTATATGTGGTTTCAGAATGTCACCTAAGATAGTTCGATCCTCTGGATGTATATATTTGTAAAATAATGCATAGTATTTAGTAGTATGTGTGTGTAATAATTGTACTTTTCATTTTCATAGAAAAAGCACTGACTAGACACTCATTTAATGAGTGTTACTATTCCATGCCTGCCAATGGTGATTACCAGTCCTTAGCATATCAGTTGAGTACGCTTTGGACTGTTCTGATCTATTACCCTGAGAAAGTCAAGTGCTACAATGCTACAGTGGTGGGCTTGGTTCCCAGTAAGGAGAAATTGTGGACTGTTACTAGTGCATCCCTCACATACCTCACATCCCAGACATCTAATAACCTAATTTCTTACAACAGGAAGTCATTAGGAACGGAAGGTGAACTAGATGATCCTAGGGCTGGATCATGAACACATCCCTTGTTGGTTTGGAGGCTTAGAAAGGGTCCAAGGCTGTTTTTGTTTAAATTGTGGTGTTTTCACTATCTTATATGAAATACAGAGCAGTTCCTATTTCTGAGTTGTACTGTGGACAACTTCTTCACTATTTCATACACCTTCTGAGATAATGTATGCACTAAAAATAACAGTGCAGTTTCACCCAATTCAGTCCATGAACTCCTTCAGGACCTGAGCACAGATACCTAAGAAGTTCATGATATGGCCCCTTATCCTTTTCAATGAAGGGATGCTGCTCCTATGGTCATGCTTTGCAGACTATCAAGATGCACGCCTAATAGTAGCGTTTGGTGCACTATTTTATAGGAGGCCATTGTTCTGGAAGCATCAGTACGCACAGCAATCTTTTTTTGCCACACTCCTAATAGCTGAGCATACAGAAAGTCAAACTCTGTCCAACACAGAGGCGTAGCTACCAGTGGTGCTGCCAGTGCAGTGACACTGGGGCCAGGAAGAGGACATGGGGGCCAGTCTGCCCTGCACTAACTGGATTATTTATGATATGTTTACATTGCAGTTATGTGTGCCTGCACTGGCCCGGCTCTAGTGTTTGTTTATTATTCTAATTGAGGCTGAGGGGGAGAGACTTAAATGGACTGGCTTGGGCCTACCATCCTGCAAAGCAAGAGATTGGTCCTAGGCCAGGTAGCAGCACAGTGCGCACCTGCAGGCATATACAGGGGGTTGGAATGCTTCTTGCCTGTTTTCAAGATTAGAACACAGCTGCTGCTCTTCCTATAAATGCTGTTCCTGTAAAAATGCATTCATGACCACAATTGTATTTTTAACATAGTTATTGGGTAAACACACAGGAAAAGAGGACTCGGCTGACCCCTTCACCTCAGGAGCAGGCAGGGTTATCTGTCATTACAGTGCATTTTTACCATCTCTACATTGTGTAATTGGTCTATCTCCATTCTGGGCCACGATTTGGCTCCTGCTCTCTTACTGGCCAGCACAGCTTTCTTGGACAACACACTTTCCAACTTTCTTTTCAAGTAGCACCCCATATATATCAAATATAAGCACAAACTGCATCACTGCACTGAACAGATATATACACCCTTTGCTGCTCTTCATAGTCTCATGTGACCTTTAGAACCATTAACCCCTTTTTCAGGTCAAGTCTAGACTGCGCGCATGCGCTGTCTGCAAGACCTGTTGGATGGAGTAGAGGCAATTGCTCCTGCCTGCCAATTACAATAAGCTCAAGGTAGTGTTGCTCTTGTGCTGCTTCCTTTT
Organism: Pleurodeles waltl; assembly: GCF_031143425.1. Taxonomy (NCBI): domain Eukaryota; kingdom Metazoa; phylum Chordata; class Amphibia; order Caudata; family Salamandridae; genus Pleurodeles; species Pleurodeles waltl. The sequence continues at coordinate 1,424,406,252 of NC_090440.1, read as the reverse complement.
TTCCTCGGTTTGGCAGCCGATACACTTCCTGTACTTGACTGAGGAGCACAACCAAGTACAGTTTAATTACACCTGGAATGTTTTTTTCCGTTGTTTGGACGGACTATTTTTCTTTGTTTCCTGCCTCTCGTGTTTGTCAGTAAGCACATGTGTTCATGCGCGCAGTTCGTGTCCAGCGTCTGCCCATCACTTGGTCCTTACTTTACATAATCAGTAATTACAAGCTTTTGTGTCGTGCGTGTGTTTTGTACTTTTTTTGTTGCTTTATAAAGCACAAAATCGACCTATGAATTAATCCTTAACAGCGGATCTCCTGGCACAGCTGGAGAGCCGATACTACAATATTCACTGCACTCGGGGAACCTCACCCCATAGGGCTTTGCAGGCATTACTTTTACAACACATTTGTACCCATAACTCAGCCTGTGTTGTTCCTATGACCACCACCAAAACCTTCAGAACGAGGTGTTGTTCCATTCAGACCATCTTGTGGGCCACAGAAGTTCAGTGGGAGCCCAAAAATCATAACTTCTTCCACCATTCAATGCGTTTTTAAATTCTCTCACAGCTGAAACTTTTTTTCTTTTTTTTTTTTTTACAGCTGAGAGGAGTTTGTGATATAAGGGGCTTGTTTGTAATAGTGTTCTGACAGCCCTGCTTGGCCTACAGATTTGTAATGTGCTATGCTGTCTAAGGAATACAGAATGATAATTGCTCCAAGGCACTATTAACCCAGGTGGCTCGACAGGGACATCTAGCCACCACCAGTGGTATTGCACCTTCTGCTTATGCACAAACACAGTTTATTTCTGATAAAGTTTTGATGTATGCACGGAAACTCACCCCATAATGCTTTGCCGGCATTTCCTTTTACAACACATTTTTGGCCCTAACTCAGCATGTGGTGGTCCTATGGCAATGGAACCACCACCAAAAAATGTATAACAATTTGCTCTTTCTGTTCAGGCCATGGGTCACACTAGGTACTAGGGGGCCCAAAAATCATAACCTCTTCCACCAGTCAATGTGTGTTTAATTTTTCTTGTAGCTAAGTTTTTTTTTTTTTTTTTTTTTAAACAGCTGAGAGGAATTTGTGTTATAAGGGCTTTGTTTGAATTCGTATTCTGACAACCCTGTTCGGCCTAGAAATGTGGAATGAGCTTTGCCTTCTAAGGGCTGATGGATGATAATTATTCCGAGGTTCTACTAACTCACTTGGATTGATATTTAGCCAACACCAGTGTTACTGCATCTTCTGCTGTTGACTCTACAGGGACATCTGGCCACGACCGGTCGTACTGCATTTTCTGCTGTGGACTGTACAGGAACATCTAATAATGACATTTGGCACTTCACCCTTGGGCCACTGACTCCAAAGTTAAATTATATTTAAAAGGCCTGCAAGGCCAGAAAATATATGATACACTATGCCCTTAAGGGGCTGATTATACGTTTACACTGCAATATTCTTTCATTCTTCTTATGTGATTATGCCCTCTAGGGGCTGAATATATGTTTACATGACCATGTTTCTTCCAAATGGTATTTTTAGTGTGGTGCTCTGTTTGAAATGTTCAGACCATGACAGTCTAATAACAATTGTATGAAGGAATGCATAAACATAGTTTATTTCTTGTAAAGGGTTAATGTGCTGCATGGCTAAATATTTATAAGGTCCCAAATGCGAGGTTGTCATTATCATTTGCAAAGCCAACTGCTCTGACTCTTGCTAATGCGAGACCTATTGCATTGCAAATGCTTGTTTAGCAAATGCTTTTCAGCTATCCAAAGTGATGGTTTAAATATTTGGAGCATGATGGCCAAGACCACTCAGGGGTGCATCAGAAAGGGGTATGGTCACCAAGGGTGGACTTGTGAAAAATAGAGACTGACAATTAACCTACACATATGTTTCCAACAAAGAAATTTGCAACAAGGACAGACATGGTGGTATATTAATTCTGGCATAAGTAATTGGTCACAAAGAGGCTTCATATTAAAATTAGACAGTTAAAGCGACTGCTGCAAAAATCTTTGTGGGCTCAGCAATTTTCATGGGACACCTCTGGTGGTGACTGCATTTGCTGGAGATATCTATATTTTGTCTTATTACAGTTTTGACTCATCATAAAGTAGGACACACGGTTAAAGTGCCTGCAACATAGCATATATCATGCAGATTAAACGTTTGTTTTTTATCTAGAGAACTCAGCAGGATAATGATTTTGCCATTGAGATAATTGTCTTACTTTCAGTTCACAAGTTTCAATAATACTAATGTGGCACTCTGAGTTATGAACATGCAGCAGGGAGCTGTATGCACACTGCAAGGCATAATTTAAGAACCATATACAGTAGTTTTTTTTTCTCAGTCTCTCACTTTTCCAAAGTTTCTAAAAGCGCTCCTTTGGATAGTAACAAATTCTTATTAGCATAGACAATGTCAACAATTGTGCTACATTTCACATTTTGAGTTTGTGTTTCTCAAGACCAAGCGCTCTTAACATTAATGCCTACCAATATTTTCTTATGTAGCATACCCTGAACATTAACATACATACTTGCACTATTCATTGTCTATGCATGCATGATGTAAAGTGGTGTGGCACCCTACATTGAGGTGAACAGTGCTGTTACTGTAACTTTCTTCATTAGCCTATTATTGTGCCTTCCATATTTTTATTCTGCATCCAGAGCACTCAGCATGCGGTGAAGGGTCAGCCCAGATTGTCCATTGCTGACAATCTGAGACTTTGGCTTGCAGCATTTAGCTTTATCACATATGTAGGTAAGACTAAACGGAAGTATACTTCAGTGCCAGTGCTGGTAGTTGAATACTATAGTTTGACAGTCCTTATTTTTAATCATTGTCCTTTTTATGTTTAAATTATATATTCCATTTACAATAATGCTATTAAGAATCTGCTTTCCTCTGATGTGCATTAAAACAAAATAGTTTTTTTTAACCTCCTATGCTCACAAAGAAGCATCCACACTGTTCTACTAAAATGATATCTCATACTTTTTTGTTAATTAACATTTTTTACTTTAAACACAAGTATTAGATAGTGGTATGGTTTCATTTTGCCTTGTTTTCATTTTTGTGTGTGACAAATGTTTGCAATAAAACAATGAAAACAAAAAAAAAACAATTGCATCAGTTTGCTCATCCCAAGCCAATTGACTTTGCCAATGCTTGTTTGTGATTTATATCCCTGGATTTAGTGACTCTTGTCTGCTTGTGTCCTTGCTTCATATGATTTCATCTTCCCTATACAGCTTTTGTTTCAGGTTCTATGAATTATGCAGTGTTATAATTAATTCAATTTACATCATCAAAGTTCCAATAAAAAGTAAAAAACAAAACAAATGCATCCCTGAAACTATTTTGAAATCACATTTGAACTCTTAGTAAAATGTATTTGCAATAGTTCTGTCACTGCTAGATACTTCCTGATAAATGCCTTACCAGTTCCTGATAAAAGCATCTAAAATAATGGTATACAAGGCAGACCTTTGGCCCTAGGCTCAGCCACCACTGCCTCCATTACCCAGTGAATAAGGTGACCACAGGATGCATTTTCCCTCAACTAGCACACTACCCTTCATTGGGACAAGAGGCCTCTGTCTTTCCCTTTCCCCGCCTCCATTTGATATTAGGGGCAGGTTCAGTTAGTCCACCTTGGGCTAGCACATGTCACCCTCATTACACACCATCCTCAAAACCTTGGGCTGGACCCTCCTCACAGCCTTCAACCCAGGGCACATTCCCAGGAGCCTTCCCACCCTCTTCCCATATGAACCACTGTTCTCATGTGGTACATTCTACCTCTAAATTCGGTTCATCCTCCTTGAACTCATTTTCACCCTCCAAATGTGGTAGATTTCCTATAAATAATTTGCTGGGATAAACCACCATGAAAACCTTCCTTTCGCCCAAAAATATTTAATTTATATTGCTTTCAATAGGCTTACCTCTAAAAAACACTCAATCCCAACCTCGTCAGAAATGTAAAAGTTTGAGGTATGTCATTAATTGCAGGAGCAGAAGGTCAGTGTGACAGTCCCCCGCCCTGAAGCATCATCAATGACAGCAGCTTTCCTTCAGTCCCCCATCTTACTCTTCCCACAGCAGATGACATTCATCCATTGGCATCTATTTTTCTGGCACAACTTTCTCCAGTCATCCAAGCATGCCCAAGAACATCCTCTTTCACTAGAGGTACAGAATCATGTTGCAATCCTCTGTTCAAATTATTTTTTAAATATATTGCATTTGTATATTTTGGTAGGTGTAAAATTTTTTTGAGATATTTCCATAATCAATCACTACTTTATTTTAGCGAACATGATAACATGCAATATTTCTTTTTTCGGATAAGAGATCTGCTTAGTGGGATAACCTAGTCATAAATCTGCCGCATTGCATGACTGTGTGCCACCAAGGATCAACTGATATTGATCCTTGTCTGACACTGTGGCATTAAATATTTGATAATTAATTTAGATTCCAATCAGTATATATAAATGCTCCAGTTTCAAATGTACTTTTTGTGTTGCAAGCTATGAAGCAATGTTTTCCTTTAGTATTTTATTGCATTTGCAATATGGAGATCTTGTACCTGAGGAGGAGAAGATAGAGAAGCAACAGATAGGTACAATTACATCCTGATACCAGCACCTTATGTGCCCGTAAGCCTAGAAAATGGAAATACAGGCGTATTAGAATCTGGAATTTGTGTAGTTTGGAGGGGACTCTGAGATTATTCAGTTATCTCCCATTGTTACCCTATATACATTAATAAATTTTGTGGCATAACTAGACCCTCAGCTTCCTTCCACTATAAATGACAGACCATGGAAGAATTTGACTTCCAAGACAATCAGTGGTCTGTGAAGAGATGGTTAAGAAGTTAGAAAAATTAAAAATAGGTCTAGCTTTTTCAAGAAAAGGAGCAAATGCCCCGAGATTTAGGGAAAGGAAATACCTATGGAGGATTGTATTGATTGATTTATTGTTTGTATTGATTGACTTTTGTTAGTAATCTGTAAAAGGAAATCCTGAGCTTGAATAAATGTAATGTCTTCAAATATAATGGGTGTGCTTACAAGTAGTTTTGAGTTACAGTGTGATAAACTTCATGATGTGGGATATCAAGGAGTGGCGTTTGAGTGTAGATGACATCATTGCTGAAGGGAGCCCTTTTCCTTGTATTCACTGGGGTCTATAGTATCCTTGTTACACCACTCATGCCACTACCTGTTATTTACATGACATCACTGAGTACCACTTGCCCTGGAAAGAGAGACATTTCTCAGAGTTCTGCGGTGTACCTACTGCTCACTACAATCCAACATGCAGTAAACGGTGTCCTGAAGTCATGTGAGGTGAGCCATGAGCCCAAGAAAGGTGTGGAAGTATGTCCTAAAGGAGGGAGGGAGGTCTCAAGACCTAGTTGATTGTTGCAAGGGTATAATATGTGACTTAAAAAAAAACAAATTTTCCTCATATCACCTCGAATAAGCACCCTCTTGATCGCATCTACCCCCCATGCTTATAACATACTCAATTTTCAGTCAGGTACGTGACCCTAGGTGCCTAAACCGGCACCACCCACCCAAACTGATCAAGAGGTATAATTATTGGACACAGTAGTCTTCATTCAGTTTCCTACAAGTTCCATAGTGCCCTACTTTCTACTGTACTCTTGCTTTGGTAAATCTTAATGTCCAATCCCCTGAAATATCTCACTGAATTCTACCATTCCCACTAGGTTGCGGTTGTGGGTTGACACCACACTTTACAAATCTGCCTCCTTGCCAAAAGAACCAAATAGAATGTTATCTGGCTTTGTAGTCTTGAGAGGTCGCTTAATCCTCAATCCATAAACCCTTGCTGTTTCACCCTGAACATAATCAAAGTAGGTCTTACCTCCACATCCTGACCCAAAATGCCTGAGATTGTCTTACCCATATCAAGCCAAAACCTTTCTAGAACAGGACAGCTGCCAAACATATGAACATCATCCACCTCTATGTCTCCGCACTCCAGGGTCCCTGGTGAGTCCCACACCAGTGACAAATTGCTATAATACGAAATCCCCAGGAGTGATCTAAAGCCATACCACATTTTAGCTGCAGCCCTCAAGCACTTCAAATACACTTTAAAAAAAACTGTAGGGGCCTCAAATCTGTACAATAATCCATCTTCAGGCACATTATCCAACATGGCACTGTACATAAGGCTTACTGACCTATCAGGGTGAAGAAGGAGCATTCTATTATTCTTTAGTTGATATGCCAAACTGTACAGTTGAAAATCTTAAAGTCCTAATCCACCCTTCTCTACCTTTCTCAGTAACGTCTTCCAGGAGAGTCTAACCCCCTTACTAGCTCATATAAAAGATGTAACTGTCTGTGTATCCTCTCGAAGGATTTCTTATCAAAACAGCATGCTTTCAAAACAATATGAAAATTGAGGTAAAATTGACATTTTAACCAGATTTACTCATCAGTGCAGGGCAAGGGGAAAAATCTGACATCTCCTTAGAGTCTCATCTATCTTCTTATAAACTCTCTCCATGTTTGCAGATGGGACCCTCTCTAGATGATGCCATATCTTTAGCCCCAAGTATCTTAATCATTTTTATTGTTTGAGCATCCCTATAATCCTGATTCATACCATTGTCACAGATTTAGTTTAATTTATTTCATAACCCGACAGCTTCCCAAAGAACTTCACCTCTACCATCAAACATGGAATGGCAGTCTCAACATTTGAAGTAAACAGAATCAAGTCATCCCCATATACAGCTATCTTTCTGGAGAAGGTTAAAGCCACAAATGGCATTATTTCCTTATTTAGCCTCAAACCTTGTCCGTAAACTTCAATGTAAAGATAAAAACGAATGGGAGACAAAGGACAACCTTTCTGGTCCCCCTACCAATCTAGACTAGTGAAGTAAGACTACCATTAAATATCATCTGGGCACAGGATGCGCTGGAGATCTTACACAGTGCATTGCAAATTTGAACCCCTATTCCAAAGTTCTTCAATATGCCCCCTAGGTAATTTCAATTGACATGGTCAAAAGCTTTGGCCACATCAAGTTTCACAACTGACAGGGGGACTCATTGAGTGGTGGCAAGATCAATTGAGCCTATCAAGGTACGCGTCAGCTCTCTCATTTGCCTCCTGCGTAAAAAAACACTTCTGATCCTCATTGATAAGTCCCCCCCATAACCTTACATAAGTGTGTTGCCAGAATACTCTTAAAAACGTTATAATCACAATTCAACAGTAATATCGGTCGATATGACTGACACTGTGTTGGATTCTTACCATGTTTTAAGATCAATGAGATGACTGCCTCATTCTAGGAGACTGGCAAGAGGGATCCCTCCAATAATATAGATTAAACAATTCTATCCAGGCTGGGACCACCACCTCAGCCAACAAAATATATAGTTGATTTGGAATCCCATACGGGCCTGCCTCTTTCCCTCCTTTAAGCTTTGTAACAGCTGTCAGAATCCCATTGCCAGTTATTTCATCACTCAAGAATTGCTGCTGGACTTAGGTAAGTTTAGGCAGCTATTTATCCCACAACCAACTGTTCAACTCATCATCATCCTCCTCAAGAGTTTTTGAGTATAAACTCTGGAAGAATTTATGGAATGCCAGCTCTATCCTAACATGTACAGGTTCTGCCACGCCCTAATCTCTGCAACTATCCAGCACCGTCCCTTGTCAGTTTTATATCTTACCATTTCGACCCCTTCATTACCCTTGAGTAGAATACTCCTTTAGTACATTGTAGCTGGTCTGTGGCTCTGATGCTCTCAATCTACTTTTGTTTTGCAAAAAGATTCCTGCACTCTGACCTCAATAAATGAGTTTCCTGCAGCAAGATTACTTGGACCCAAATATCGCACAGATATTCAAGAATCAGATGCTGCCTTCTCCCTACCCTTATCCGATTCACATTCCAGCATAGGATTGAAAGAGGTTGGCCCCCCTGCAGGTCATCCCTTCCCCCCATAGTTTCCAAAATTGAGCTTAACCACATCTACTCCAATGATGATAACCTTATCTAAACTTCATGAGAACATGTTTTAATTTTTTTGCTCCTCACCCCCTCCCAGGAACCCTCACACTTCTATCTCCTGACATTCTATGCCAACTTGAGCTCACACCCACAGGGACTACTTTAAAGAATTTAGGGGCATATTTATGCTTGTTTTGGGCTAAATTTGCATTATTTTGTTTTACTCAAATTCTGAGCAAAACTAACTTCATATTTAAACTTTGGTGCTAGACCTGTCTAGCACCAAATTTATGGGGATAAAGTCATTTGTTGGACATGGAAACCTACCTTGTGTTAATGAGATGCAAGGTAGACGTTCCCTTGCAAAAAATGACTCTATGGCCTTAGCACCATATTTATACCCATGCTAAAATCAAGCTTGGGGAGGAGGAGGGGTCAAAAAATGGTGCAAAGTTTGCTTTGCACCATTATTTAACACCTGGGTCAGGGTAGGCGTTAGGGCACCTGTGGGCCTATTTCCATGGTGGAACACCATGGGAAAAGCCCACAGGTGCCCTCCCCAGGCCCCAAGGGAAACCCCACCGAACCAGAGGGTCAGCAGAGGATGGGGGTATGTATAGGTAAGTACAGGTAAGTATTTTTCTTTAAATTACATTGGGCAGGGTAGAGTAAAAAAAATTACTCTAACCAGCGTAGTGTCATTTTCTGATGCAAAACCATCCATACCACATGACTCCTGTCTTAATAAAGACAGGAGTCATGCCTATCACCCCAATGGCCAGCACAGGGGACCAGTGACCCTGGGCATGTCCTTTGCACTCCGTACCATGCAGGGTGGCCCATTCCAAGGGAAAAGGCACTGAATTTGCGTAAATAAAATGACACAAATTCAGCACAAACCAAGTATGAATATGCCCCTAAAGACACACACCTTGCTTACTTCAATCACATTCTGGGCTATAAAGTTGTTCACATCTTCTGGAGCTAAGAAATTGTACATTTGTTTTAGTCCACATGCTTTCAAAATTGCTGGGAACCTCAACTGAAGCACTGCTCCCATTCCTCTAAGGTCCTCCATACATTTACTCAACTCCCACTGCCTGCCTTCCGTGTCCCGGGAAATATCTGACTTTATTGTAAATGAGATCTCTTGGACCTGCAAAGACTTTTCCTTCAAAGCTGCAAGAAAATGTTCTCTTTGACCACGTATGACTAAAAATTTACCAATATCTTCCTCGGTCTCTTACGCCCTGGATTCAATTTAAAAGGGTCCCCATTTAGTCTTTGAATTTATCTCCGTAGATCTACAGAAGAGGTCATCTGAAGTAAAGCCTTGGTCAGAGAATCTATTACGAATGATTTAACATCAGCCCCCTATGCTGTTTTCTTAACATCCAAGATTCTAATATTATTCCTTTGTGAACTATCTTCCATTCTTTCTATTCTCTCCAACATGTTCTTTTCCTTTGGGGAACACGGCGGCCTTCTAGAGTGGCGGGTCAGGAGCTCCATCCCCAGGGACAAGGAATAGTGAAGCGCAGCCCGGTTACCTGTACTTCCCATCCGGACCAGCTACTGGACTGTTTCAGGATGGCATCACTGGGTCTTCTGCCTGGGTTTTTTGCTGATGCGCCAATGTGTAAGCGGCAAACTGGGCTGTATTGGTTTGAAGCTGTGAGCACACTCAGTAACACCAGAACAGCTCAGCGCGTCCTCCTCCAATATGGGAGTGGGGCTGGCGTGGGGAGTGTCAACAGAGGCAGTGCTTGAGGTTGTAATCAGGCTGCCAAAAGGGAGGTTTAGCTCTGCACCAGGAGCATCAGCAGTGATAGAGTGAGCAGCGATCTTCGGGCTGCGGTGGGGAGGCTTTGCGTGGTGCCTGGAGGACTGGCAGAGGCAGAGACAGTTGTGCCATCCAGACGGTTGCTGTGGAAGCTCAGCACAGAGCTTTAGCATCAAGTACGGCTAGTGGTGACGGGTAGAGGATTGGACGAGAGGGAAAATCAACAGCAATTAACACTGGAGAGGAGTATATGGAAAAGATCAGGTTGACTGAGGGTAAGACTGTCTCTGAGGGTCTGTTAAAAGCACTTAATACTAATTTTGAGTGAAGACTCATAAGGTGGCTCAAAGGGTCGAGGTGCTGTGCAAATGGTACAGGCTAAGATCCAAACCCTTGTTGTTCAGAGAACCAGGTACTCAGACTGCAGGAAGGAAAGGCAGGTGCAGCCAACTGGTTAAGCAATTAACAGGGGCTAGCCCACGACACATAAAGAAACCATTCAGTAAAGTGACTTTGAGGTCTGACCCTGCAGTCAGGGAAAGATCTATTGACCTAGGTACAAGGCGACCTAGGGTTACACCTTTATTGAGGTCCTATTTTCATGCCATGAGTAGTACAAGTATCTCAGAGGGGGTGGTGAGGCTCTGTGTCTGGATAAGGGCATAGAGGGTAAACCTTAGGAGGAGACAATGGTGGAATACGATGTAGAAACCCCAGGAATACACTCAGCCATACCTATTGCAAAAAATGTACACCCCTCGCTGAAGTGACCATGGTGCAAGAATTTGGGAATGGAGTGGTGGTAGAAAGAAAAGATAGGCCAGGAAAAGATTTTCCTTCATCCACACCATCTTTACTGCCTGATCAGACAGATGCCAGTGGTGGGAGAGAATCTACAGGTGGGGGAGCAGTGCAGGAGATGTTTACTCAGCTGTTACAAGAAATTAAAGACTGTCCCTCTATCTCTGAAGCAAACCAAAAAGAGATACAAGCAACATGTCAAGTTTGGAGGAGAAAATGTTTGGCCCAGCCCACAGACATGTTAGAGAGCAAGGTTCAGGAATTAAGTCTAGCATTAAGTGGGAACATGCAAGAGGTACCTCAATTAAGGCACAGGGAGAAGGAGATATTGGTGTAAGATGTGACTTACAATGGACCTGGTGGGTCTTGGTGGGAGCAGCTATCACATGAAAATACTTACAGCTCTGGCAACACTTACATTGTTTGACACCAGTGGGTGCCAAAGCAGTAAAAGTGTGGCAAATCTAGTGTTTTCAGTTTTAGCTGATTTTAACTGAAAATAGGAAACCCTAATTAAGATGGAACCTAGGGGCTGCCTGATTAACAGTCAACATGTTCAATTTCCTGCACAGTCATTACCTGATACCAGCCACTAAAATGTGGAAATGATCTCCCAGAATGACAAATAAGGTCAAGCATAAATAGCAGGCATGTTTGTCTACCTTGACTAAGTTTGTATCTGCACATATCAGTGACAACTGTAGGGAGCAGACAGAAGCTATCTCATTCATCTTGAAGGGATGTGCATGCTTTGATTCACATAAGTACACATTAACAATTAGTATTATGCTAATGAACTCACATAGGCCAAATATGTTTTTTGTCCTCCAATCACTCAACATATTCAGGAAATATGTTAGGGATTTAAATGGTACTTGGATATATAAAAGACAACGCCTCATGAATGCTTATTAGATATTTACATTGGCGGATCTAACTATAGTTATTGCAAGATGAAGACAGGTATAGGTTTGAATGACAATGTAAACTTTCACAAAAATAATATGAAATTTCACAAACCAAAATTTCACTGTCTTGTTTGAAAATTGAACATAAAAGCTTACCTCATATTCAATTGTAAAGCAAGGAGCTGGTTCCAAAAGAAAATATCTTGTACAAGATATTTTCTTATCAAACCAGTCTTTCACAAATCATACAGCACAACATTTTGCTGCCATAAACGTTATTTTTGCACACAAATTGCTAAACAGTGCATTAACAATAGCAGCCACATGATGGTTGCTGTATTAATCAAAGATGACCTTGTGACTTATATTTCAGTTCAGTTTTCTTGAGCTTGCGAATTTCCAATAGAACATTAAGAAAGGATGGCAGTCAACAGAAGTTCAAAAGGCAAAAAAGAACGGGATGTCAGGTAATCACTGAAAATTGGATAAAATGACATAAGTTGTAGACATGATTGTCTATGGAAGATCCATATTTCCAAAGAACCCGAGAACTGTGATACCATGGTGTAAAACCCTGTGCCTTTTTTGGCAAAAATAATAAATCTCCAGTTTGAGTCTTCTGGTCTCAGCCAGAAGGTATTCTGCTATGTGTGGCACGTTTATGTCTCCGAGTGTGGCAAAGTCTTTGAGATCGACCTTCATTAATAATAAGCATCTGATGGCAATTTGATTGACAGCACTAGGTTATATGCGATTTCACATAAAATGACACGTGGACCCTATCAAGAAAATCTGAAAAGATACTCTCTAAAATAAGCAAGTGTTTTGCAGTGTTTGCATATTTCACAATGTGGAGTTATTGCATTTGGTTGTGGAAACCTCTAACGCACAAGGTGTGTGGCCTAGCTTTATAGGTCACAAATATTGAGACCAACAGAGTAGCAGGCAGGAACATTGCCTGTCCATAGTAAATGGCCAGGATTTGCATTGCTAACGCATCCCTTTATTATAATTTTTTACACATCAGGACTCATTTTAGGCCAATTAATCTTTTGACCCAGTTGAGAGACACCTTAGGACGAGATAGCTAATCAATATGTCAATCAATACGTCAATAATGTCATCAATATTTATTACAACAATACATTTCAACTTTAGTCAAAGAAATTAATCAACACAAGACACCACCATGACCTTGCAGTCATGAATAACCACGCCAGTTTAGTAGAATTTTATGAGGTTTATTCCCTATTGATTGCAATTCTAAGAGCAAGTGTGTTAATTTCAAAAGCAAAACACTCAATAACATTGCCATAATTTGGTAACTCGAATAAGACTTAAACAACGCTAGAAACACAATTATTAGAACATAAAACAGCATCAACATATATCAACTTTAGCAGAGTGGCATTATCGCATCAGTTCAACAAAGCATGGATTCAGTTGTTTGTCTATTTGCTTCAGTTTAGTGAACACCTGACCTAACCACTGATTAGCATTAGCATGTTGGGCTTCATGCAAAACAATTTAGAACACCAATTTGGAAAACATCTAACTATGGTCTCTTTCAAAAGTAAGCAGTTGGTACCTAGAAAGAAAAAGCAAACAGACAAATCACAATTTCATTGTCATAGTTACCCTCCAAGGTTTTGGTCAGCACTCACGATCAGTCTTCGTCTTCAGGACATCAGTTGAATCGTCATCAGTATCTCAGCTCCGGGTAAAGGAGCACTTCCCTCATAAGGAGGCAACTTGTAAAGGGGTAGACTAAGGATAAGGATGGTTCTCAGTAAATCAGCAAAGTCACTAAACAGAGTGACAAAGTTTCTGGATAAAATCAATAGCATTCCCTAACTCCTCTCTAAGGCTCCCCGTGCCAGGGGTTTTATCCCTTTTTCATTGTACAATCCCCTAAAATCTAATTGGCTAAGGGGTTGCACCTCATTATCTCTACCCAATTAACTTTGAATTAGCTCATCAAATTTGTCACCCTACAACAGTTCACAGACATCTTATTGGTCCATATGATCGACGTCTTCAGAGGTAGCACGTCTGGTATGATTTCATCCTTCTGTAATTCTTTGCACATCTTTTGGTCAGTAGCTCCATTGTCTGTACCGGTTTGAACGACCTTGTACATTCATTTCTACAAGCAATATGAATTTCATGAGAACGGATCCACTATAGTTACATTCAGCTTCTAGTTTGAAGAAAACAAGAGGTCATGTCCTTTTGCGAGTCAGCACACTGCACATTTAGAAAAACAAATTTAATATGAGAGCCAGGCAGCTAAGCTTCGGCTCATGCTAACTTAAGGCCTACAAGATTTATTTAGCATAACTTTAATAACATAATCATTAATAATTAGTATAAAACCATTCTTTAATACAAATATTCATAGGCATTAGTCATTTTCATTAGTCCCCGTATACATTGGTGGCCACTCCCCGTGGTCACATTTCAAGTGCACGTTTAGCAAAATATACTAGTACAATTTCTATGCGGCATTATCACACATTAGTTCATAAACATTTCATGTTAATATAGATTTTATAAGCTACGCTCTCCCAGCATCTAGAGGAGGAATAAACAAGTGTGGACTATAATGCCCTTTTCTTGATTTAATATCTCAGCACATCTCTAGTGAGCATCACATTTGCAGTGCAGGCAGCAGCGATTGACTGAGAATACTATTGTCATGCTCGGAGTGAATTAATGGTTGTTCTGCAAGTGATTCTCAAAGTATCCTGCCACAGAATGGCAATCTGAAGACTTGCTTGTAGCCATCAAGTGGTTTTAGCGGATTTCAGGGGATCTATCCGGAATTTTTCAAGACCTGCTGGGATGTCAAGTAAATTGCCGCCTGCCTCCCATACCTTCCTTGCATATTCCCAATATCTGAGAGAGGTTTGGTTTCACCAGTCAGAGAGAGACTCTTCCCCACCAATTTGAACAGATATATATTTCTTTTTCTGTTTGTGGCTGGCCTATTGAAGAAGCTTTAATCACCTAAGTATCTGTCACAAAGCACACGTGCCTTTAATGACTCTAATTGGTTCCTGGAAGGCGGAGACACTGTGTCTGCTCTGACGATCCCTCCACGGTTCATGGGCCCTGGGATTGCTATAAGAAAGGTGTCTTTGAGTGTCAAGCTGTCTAATTAACACAGGAACACATTACTTCAATACCTGCGTTAATTGTGCCTTCTTTACGCACATGAAACTGCAGCTCTTTTTTCAGTTTAAACAATTTTAAATGAATCTATCAAATCTACCTCACACGTATTTTGAAAAGACTATCGCCAGATGTTTCACAATTTAGAGGATCAAAAATATCAGAAGCACTAGTTGATTAAATTGGCAAGGAAATAAGAACATTTCAATTCCTAATGAATTTGTAGTAGATGAATCAATAGTACTTGAGGAGACATGGCTAGGAGTGGCACATGAATGTTCCATTTCCAGCTCTCTTCTCTTTTTTTTTAACAAAGGAACGATGCATCAACTTTGTCAATTCTGATATTTACAATTTGTTAGTAACTGTCAATTTGATCTTCAAATTGTCTTTTATTCTCCTTGTTATTTACACTTCTATTGCAGCAGCAAAAAGCTCAAGTACACCCTCGCCCACATACAGTAGACAGTACAGTGAGTTCGCCACAGAACATCATTGCAGATACTCTCCATTGATGGTGGCATGCACTGCAGTGACATCTCACTCACTTACCACACCACTGCCCCCTCAAATGTCACTAGAATCTCACTCATTCCCTGCCTCTGCGTTCTAAGGCGGACAATAGAGTGTTTTGATGCTCCCAAGCAATTGGCATTAAAACATTTCTATTGAATCTTGCTTAAATCTCAGCTGTTCTCGCCTTGCAGAAAACTAATGCAGTGTTCCATATGCTTTTTATTATTAACCTAATGGAGTATTGTGTGTTACTCATGCCACAGGCATCATAACTAGAATACCACCTCTCTCCTTCTCCACATATGTTACACATTTCAGGGAGTTGCTCTAAATTCCCACATTACTGCCCTCATGAACTGTAGTGAAACTCACCGAGTACCCAAAGGACGCTTTCACTTCTTTCCAACAATATCATCCCAATACACTGCAGATCATTCACACATATCCACCACATAAACCACCTTGCATTCTTCATTATAGTCTTACTCATTCTCCTCTTCATCATAGGCCTCGCACACTTCAACAAAGTATTTCAATGTCCAACAGGGTGGCATCATACACTTCAGCAGAGCCTTCACAACGCGGTCTCTAGTTGCTGCCACTGGAATCGTGCATTCATTGCACTGACAGCCCTCGGAGGGCAGCACCTGCATCACACCTGGCACCTGTCCAAGGAAGGGCATATCAAACTAGTGTTGCAAGTTCCACAAAAATCACACCAGCTTCCAGGCAGCGGTTGGGCTCAGGAGACGGGCTGGCAATACCTTATTTTCAATGTCTCTACAGACAGCCAACCTGCTCTGATTGTTCTAGTAAGTTTGGGTTTCTAATGAGTTTTAATATTGTCCTATTAGCAGCAAGATTATTTAATCTACATTTGAAAGGCAATATCTACCATTTCGCCTAAAGAGCTGTTTATCCCATGACTGGCTAAAAGAATACTTACATGTTATACTCTATAGCGTTTTACAAGTATAATATTAACAGGTATTCCTGGCTTTTCAGTTAACAGCATGCTGCATTGCATAGCTTGAATATTTGTCATTAATTTTTAAATTGCGAGCTCAATAACCGCAGCATAAAAAATGCTAAAGGCCAAAATTCCACAATTGGCAAAAGTGGTATACATGAGGCAGAGCCACTTGTTAGCTGGTTTTAACAATTGCACTAATTGGTCTAGTCATTTTCAAATACTGGTTTATTTGTAAACTCTTCTCACACATTTGTGAAGGTTCCCCCTTTCATTCACATTGTGCACTAAAACAAGCATTAGCAACATAATCGTTTCTCTTATGTGTAGTGTAAAGTTTAGACCTAGCTTCACACCACAGCAAATGTGCAAGATGGACAGCAGCAGCACAAAGGACCCTAACACTAATAATAAGTAATTCTTTCACACTTGCAACACAGGTGCAACTCAATCACCTAACACACTAAAAAGAGAGTGAGAGGAGTTGAAGAACTGTTGCACTCTCTGTAAATGGACACAATCACACAAGAAGTACAAAATCCCTGGAAGAAACAGGCAAAGATGATGAACCCTAATCTAACTAGTGTGGCATGGAAGATCTGGGGATTCACCATACAGCACTGGGGAGCATCCAATAATACTGCTGTTCATTGGCTGTCTTCTAGTTATGGGTCCCCTAGCTTGGGTGAGGTTATGTCGAAATTTATGTTGGCCCTGTGTTAAACGATTAGACCTGCATTACATTTGTGTGTGGGTGAGGTGCACAATGTTTTACATATGGCTTACTATCACAAATTAAAAACGGGAAGTATTGCCCATCAAATATTGTGAAATAGTCACTGGTGGAAAGGGTATGTTATGCAAGTGCATTCAAATCCCCTCTGTTTTTCTTTAATAAAATGAGGAACAGTAGTGGTAACACCTCTTAATCATAGAATAGGTACCTGATAGAAATGGGGTCTTTGGTTGGCAGTCAGGTTACCCCCTGTCCAAGCAAGGACCCTCACTCTAGTCAGGGCAAGTCACACACAATCCAAATGTTCCTGTGCCCGCCCTCTGGGAGATTGGCACAGAGCAGTCAGGCTTAACTTAGAAGGAAATGTGTAAAGTTTTTTTGCAATAAATCATACAATAACACAATATAGCACCACAAAAATATAATATTTATCTGGATATTTGCCGGTCAAAACTATCAAAGATGCAATAAGTAAATGTAGAGATATCACTGAAAAGTGATATTAAGGGGGTCATTTTGACCTCAGCGGTCTTTTTTAAAGACCGCTGAGGGACCGCCGTGCGGAAGACCGCCAGTGGTGGCGGTTTGCCGCTTGGCCTATTATGACCGTTGGCAGCTCTCTGTCCTTTTACGGACAGAGAGCTGCCAACAGCCATACTGGAGGGAGGCGGGGAAGTGGAGGTTGCTCCACCTCCACCGCCATGCCAACAGAACACCGCCCAGCGAATCACGTCCTGTGATTCGCCGTGGCGGTGTTCTGTTGACGGTGTGGTGTCGGCAGAGCTGCCCCCATGGCTCCTGTCCCCTCCCGGAGGATCGTCAGACCAGGTAAGTCGATGGTCCGTGAGGGGAGGGTGGTGGGGGGTTTTGTGTGCTGTGTGGGTGCATGGGGGTGTGTGTATTTAGAGGGGGTGTGTGAGTGCGTGTATGCTTGAGGGGGTGTTGTGTGTATGGGAATGAGTGCATGTATGTCTGTGGGTATGTCTGTATGGATGTGTGCGTGTATGTTTAAATGTGGTTGTGTGTGTCTGACTGTGTGTGTGTGGATAAAGGCATGTATGTTGGCGTGTGTGCGTGTAAGTGTGTAGGTGGTGCCTGCGTGCGTGTCATGTGGGTATGGGTGATGTGATGTTGGGGGTCGGGGTGGGGAAGGCAGGGGTGGTGGGGGGGTAGGGGAGGGAGTCAGGTTGGGGGTGGGGGGCGGGGGAGACCCCTATCAGTGCCAGGGAAGGAATTCCCTGGCACTGATAGTGCTTACCACCATGGATTTCATGGCGGTTCAAACTGCTGGAAATCCACGGCAGTAAGCCAGGTCCAAATACCGCCGGCGGTCTAGTGACTGCCGCTGGGCTGGAGACACAGGTCTCCAGCCCAGCGGTCGGCTCCGCCCTGGCGGGTGGAACGGAGAACCGGCGGATGACCATGGCGGTAACCGCCATGGTCATAATTCCACAAAGTAAGACCGCCAGCCTGTGGCGGTCTTACCGCCGGTTCTCCGCCTTCCGCCATGGTCATAATGACCCCCTAAGTGTCTTAAGTCTTTTTAAAGCAAACAAAGTCTCTTTCAAGCACAAAGTACCTGGTTTGTGTGAAAAATCTCAACAAAGGGCCGCAGAGGAGGAGAAGCGTGGAAACAAAGGGGTGTACGTAGAATTCTCGGGCCGCACACGGTGATGCATCATTCAGTTTCCATGCAGGGACAGCTGTGCATTGATTTCTGATGCTCGGTCGTGGATCCTCTTCGGGTTGCAGGGTTTTCAGACTCCTCGGGTCTGTGCGTGGAATCCTGGGTTTGCGGAGAGAGGTCACTGGCGCTGCGTCCATCCGGTGGGCGTTGCGTGGAATTTTCTTCCACATGGCAGACAATGCATCGATTTCTCCCCTGGAAGTTGGGCTGTGTTGTCCGAGGTCAGCTGTGCGTCGATCCGGTGAGCTGTGCATCGAAGTTCCAGTCGCAATGCAGGCGCCGCGTTGATCTTCTCCTTGCAAAGTAGCACTGCATTGTCACGGTTCGGCATGCAGTGAATTTCTCACCACGGGGCAGGCTGTGCATCGGTTTTAGCTAGCTGTGCGTCAAATTTTCACTGCACAAGGAGTCCAGTTGCAAGAGAGAAGTCTTTTTGGTCCTGAGACTTCAGGGAACAGGAGGCAAGCTCTATCCAAGCCCTTTGAGAACACTTCTTCAACAGAGCCAGAGAGCAGCAAGGCAGCAGGCCAACAGCAAGGCAGCAGTCCTTCACAGAAAGCAGTCAGGTGAGTCCTTTGGGCAGTCATGCAGTGTTCTTGGCAGGATGCAGGGTCTGATTTCAGTTTTCTTCTCCAGAACTTGTCTGAGTTGGAAGGGGCAGAGATCCTGTTTATATACCCTAATGTGCCTTTGAAGTGGGGGAGACTTCAAAGAGTGGCTTGGAAGTACACCAGGTCCCCTTTCAGTTCAATCCTGTCTGCCGGGGTCCCAGTAGGGGGTGTGGCAGTCCTTTGTGTGAGAGCAGGTCTTCCACCTTCCCAGCCTAGGAAGACTCATTCAACATGCAAATGTATGCAAGCGAGGCTGAGTATCTTGTGTTCGGGGTATGTCTGAGTGAATGCACAAGGAGCTTTCAACTAAACCCAGCCAGACGTGGATTGTAAGGCACAGAAATATTTAAATGCAGAGAAATGCTCACTTTCTAAAAGTGCCATTTCTAAAATAGTAATATTAAATCCAACTTCACCAGTCAGCAGGATTTCATATCACCATTCTGGCTATACTAAATATGACCTCCCTACTCATTTCCGCTCAGCAGCTACCACTCAAACAATGTATGAAGGCAGCCCCAATGTTAGCCTATGAAGGGAGCAGGCCTCACAGCAGTGTAAAAATGAATTAAGGAGTACATGTAGGTACATGTCCTGCCTTTTGCCTACGCAGCACCCTGCCCTATGGTTTACCTAGGACATACCTTAGGGTGTCTTATGTGTGGAAAAAGGGGAGTTTTAGGCTTGGCAAGTACCTTTAAATGCCAAGTCAAATTGGCTGTGAAACTGCAAGCACAAGCCTTGCAATGGCAGGTCTGAGACAAGGTTAAGGGGCTACTTAAGTGGGTGGCACAAACAGTGCTGCAGGCCCACTAGTAGCATTTAATCTACAGGCCCTGGGCACATGTAGTGCACTCTACTAGGGACCTATAAGTAAATTAAATAGTCCAATTGGGTATGATCCAATGTTACCATGTTTAAAGAGAGAGAGCATATGTACTTCAGCACTGGTTAGCAGTGGTAAAGTATGCAGAGTCTAAAAACCAGCAAAACAGTGTCCAAAAAGTGCAGGGAGGCAGGCAAAAAGTTAAGGCTGACCACCCTAAGGTTGTCAGGTCTAACAGTACACCTTAGGCAGAAACAGTGTAAGCTTCACTACTTCAGAGGGCAGGTAAGGTTAGGAGAGTAGCAGTTCAACACCTTCCATTACAGGACACATACAAATCTGCCAATAGCAAAGACGTTTCACTCTCTCCCAAAATGCAGAATACATAATCTTCAATTTCCCACCGAACAGATCCAGCAGGGAAAAATACTACAACCTTTCATCATTCATAAAACATGTACAGTTAATGCATGAGAGACATATGTGTTAGAAACAGATCTCCCAACAGGTGTTTCACTCACTGAGATGAATGTAACAGTTGATGAGTGAGTGCATATGCAAGTTCTGACTCTACTCTAACAAAAGTGACATTCCATGTCAACATCCTAAAAGTCTTTTTCCTGTCATTCTGGATCATGCTGTTTGTTTCGATTTTATGGCTTTACGTATATCAAGAGGTAGCTTTAGGCAAGCACACAGGTGTCAACCATTTAAAAAAAGGCCATAAATGTGCATGGAAATAGTGGTGTGCAATAATAGCCTCATGATGGACCTGTTAAAATTGTTAAGGGCTGCCACTGTGGCGACGGATTCTAGTGTATAGACCTAGAAATGGCTTGCCAAAATGTATGGCTTCTATTGGCTCGGAAAGGGCTTAGAGATTGGGTGTTGTGCAGATTGTGGGGGCAGTTCTGTGGTATGTGTCTTTCCTTTTAATGTCACTTATTTGTGCCTAGTGTAACTAGTATTGATACAGACACTACTGCAAGATAGTGGGTGTCTTGATTAGCACAATATTGCCTATTTGTAGGGTGAAATTAGAAGGCTCATAGTTGTACTTTTCAGCTGTAGCTGGTTTGAGGGGACTGGGTTGCCATAAATATAAGGGGTAATTCGGGCTGCCAGCCACCATTTTGTGTGTAGTCCATGGTCAAGATCAGGTTTTGGCCTGCCCAGCAATTCACCTTTCTTAAGGATTGGAAATGTGTTTCTTTGTTTGACGGCATGGATGGATCAGGTACACAGGTTGGGGGTTATGTAACAGGGTTGTCACTGATGGGCAGGTGCTTTACTGTGGTTTGACAAGATGGTTCAAGCTTTGAGCTGGTTTTACTGCTTTTGGGATGGATGAAGCAGTTTGAAAAGGTATGGCGGGTGGGGGTATGCTTACACTTCCAAAAGGCAGAAAGTTAAGCGTTAACTAGGTGCTATTATTTTATAGTTTGGTGGAAAGTTGTTTTAAATCAATTTTCCTACAAGTATGTCATCTTTTTGAGATGTGCAGCAGTTCCCTTAAAGTGGCTTTTTTCACACTACAGTTTGTCAGTGGTATGTTATGTAACTTCTTGCTCAATTAAAGGGCTTAAAGCAAATGTGTCACTGAACATTTTCCTGGAGTCCTCTATAGTGTTTTCCATGCATCATGGAAAACTTTGTAAACAGACCAAGCCCCCTTTTAGTGTTATTGTTTCTAAGTTATTTTCCCATTAATTTTTTTGTCATAGTTGATCCTAAACTGTTGGCTTCTGCATTTAAACCTGTGCAGATTCATTTGTCTCAGGTCTTTATTCTGGTGTTAAAAAGTGCCCTAAAGCCCTTGGTTAGAATGTGCAGAGTGTAAATGCTCATTTGGAATTTCTGTTCCTCACCACAATTTACAGTTTATTTTTTTTCTCGCATTTCTTTTACTTGTCATTGCAACAACATTCGTGGGAAGAGATAAACACTGTACAATCATTATCAACAATTCCTGCTGCCAACCAGCGTAGACAATTCAGAAATAGCTTCAGTTCTGTATCTTTTTCACTGTAGATACCTGACACAGACTGTATTTTTTACAACCACCACCTTTCTAAGTCAGTGCCTTTCCAACCAGGGCTATTAGTGTTCCTGCGCAATTGCAGGAAAAGACATTGGGGATTATTCTAACTTTGGAGGAGGTGTTAATCCGTCCCAAAAGTGACGGAAAAGTGACGGATTTACCACCAGCCGTATTACGAGTCCATTATATCCTATGGAACTCGTAATACGGCTGGTGGTATATCCGTCACTTTACCGTCACTTTTGGGACGGATTAACACTCCTCCAAAGTTAGAATAACCCCCATTGTGCATTAACAGGAGTCACAGAAGCCAAGGGACTAGTATAGAAGGATGTCAAATAAGGCTGAATGTGTACAGCTTCCCGAAAAATACTTTGGTGTCATGCCAGGGTGGAAAGACTTACTTTTGATTTTGCCTGCAGTTCTCAGTCTGGAAGCAAATGAATCTTAGATGTTCAGAGTTGATGTATGTGAATTAATGGAAAAATGAAAACTGAGAAACCACAGAGGAAGAAACAAAATGATAGAAAAACAATTTTAAGGAAAGACAATTTAAAGGAAATACTGATAGAGCAAAATATTTGTAATTCTTTAGTGGCCCAGAAGTCAGCAATAGGTGACTTTATATTCATGTTTAAAGGCCTAATTGAAACGTACTAACATGTATTTTTAAAGTGCACATTTCTTGATTGATGATTGACCTTGTGCCTACCACTGGTAGACATTGTACCTACCGTGGAAGACTTTGTGCTCATCTGTGTTTGATGTTATGAAATAATAATCATTAGAATTAACTATTATGAGTAGAAAATGATTATGATTTATGTTGATTTATATGAGTTATTAGTTTAAAGTTACATGTGTGCAGAGAACATTTCAGTCATATGTAATGTGTTAAAGATTGCAATCAATATTGAAATGCCTTGCATATTTTATGATGTATTATTAATGAGATGATTTTAAAAGTTGTATAATTATGTGTGTTTTACTAATAATGATAATAATGCATTGAATTGCTTGTCTTAGAATGGCTAGGCCTGAATATTCATATTTGCAGCAGCAGTGAAATTCTGAATATTTTTTTCCCTTTAACCTGGATTTTTCCATTAGATTGTTTCACAGGATTGGCAAGGAGTTTTTTTGTATTGTCTGCAAGTTTTATTCTGTGACCTTGAATCTGGTGCTGGAGATTTAGACAATAAGACAGACCCCATTGTGCAGTCGTTTGGTCTCATGTGAACCGCTGGAACTATCGTGTGCCATGGTAAGATGTTGGAATGTATCAAGTAATGTACAGAGTTGCTAGTTATTGCCTGTGTCACATGGAAGGAGAGATTACTTCACACCTACTCTGAGAAAATTTGGAGATGTTGCAAACCTAATGGGCATTTTTAATTTCATTGGATATTTCCCTTTTTATGTGATGTGGACCCATCCAGCTAACCAATCAAATTGTTTTGGACATTCCTAGTTCGGCAGAGACCTTTGCAACTATTAGTCAGTTCCCATTTGATCCCCATGCTGTTAAGTTCTCCTCTTAATTCTTGTATAGCTAAGAAGTCCACACTTGACGCTCATACAGTTAAGACCCTTCTTGGTTTTTGAACTGTTAACTTGTCCCCTGGATATTCCTTATGTGCCGGTCATGTTCTGCACTTTCCCCTGATGATGCTTCTTAAGAACTTTGATAAAGATGCGATCCTCTGCTGATGAACCTGAATTGAATGCTGATCCCAGGAGAGGTATAATCAATTGTAATGCTGTCCCTTTGGTCTGTTCTTAATTAACTTAACTTGCTGATACCTGCTGACTATATTTTGTCTAGTTAGCTAAATTTAATCTGAGATAAATGACTTTTTCAAAAAATCTTTGCCTTCTCTTTCATTTTTGCTTTTGCCCGCATGTGTTAGCCCATTCCCACAATGCTTGTCATAACTTGTGATAGTGGTAGGGATTACCTTGCTCATGAAATCTGATGTAATGACCTGTTAATCTGAATTGGACTAATGTCAACATCACATGATTTGAAATCTGTTTCTGTTCCACAAATGATATCTTTGCTAGTATGCGTAATTCTTTTGGAATGTCTAATGGTATTGATATTAAGTAGATTAACCTTGTTTCGCAGATTTGGCCAGCCTATGGTTTTCATTTAGTTGTATAATCTGATCTTGCACATTATTTACATGACTTTGGCTCTGTGGTTATCATACTCTGTGGTTATGATAAAGTTTTGACATTTTTCATAGATTAGAGTTTTGTTTCTGTGGCCACATTGGTCATGGTGTTGACATTTGTTGTTGTATTGAGTGGGATTGGAAAGATTGCCTGTGGTTAACCAAAGTCCTCACAGGATCCAAGGATCCCATTAACCTCAGTAAAAGTGTTTTCAAATCCTGACCCAGGGGAGAAAACACATCAGCAATAGAAATAAATTGGAAATTAAAGAAAACATTTTAAAGGAAAAATAATTTTAAGGAAAGATCCCAAATTACACACTTGGGTAAAGTTAGGTATAGTGTGGGTTTTGGGTTCAGGGATGGGTGATAGTAAGGGGTGATGGGAGTTGTTTAGAGTTCTTAGGCGTCAGGGATGGATGGACCTTAGGGGAGGTGAGAGTTTTTTAGAGATCAGGCACAGATGGAGTTTAGGGTGGTGAGGGGTATTTAGGGTTCATGGATGACTGAAATTTAGGGGCAGTGAGTGATTTTTAGAGTTCAGGGAAGGGTGGGATATATGTCTGTTGAAGTTTTTTAGCTTTTCTGGATGTATAGGGCTGGTCATTGTTCTTAGAATTCACTAATGGGTAGTTTTGGAGTATGGAGAAGTTTTTAATGTTCAGGAATGGGTGAAGTTTGGGATGGTGTGGGATTTTAGGGTTTCAGGGAGTGGCATAGTTTATTGGTAGAAAGGGCTTTAGAGTTCAGCATTGGGGGAGTTTAAGGGTCATGAGGAGTTTGAAGGATCATTAATGGGTGTTTTTCAGGGGTGGTGAGGTTTTTATAGGGTTCAGAGGTGGTGCAGGGTTTTAAGGGAATGGGTGAGCTTTGGGCATAGAAGGCATTTTTTAGGGTTTAGGAATGGGTGGAGTTTAGGGGTAGTGAGGGGTTTTAGGTTAAGAGATGGGTAGAATTTATATGTAGAACAGGCAGTAAGGGTTCACTTATGGGCGGAGTTTAGGGGACAGAGATGCGGGAGCTAGGTGTGGTGAGGGTTTTTTTTAGGTTTCAGGAATGAATGGTGTTTAGGATTAGAAAGGAGTGTTAGGGTTCAGAGATCAGTGGAGGTTTGCAGTCAGACACAAGTGCACTATGGTGGGGAGACATTTTTAAGGGACAGTGATGAGGGTGTTTAGGTGTGATTAGGGTTCAGTGAATTAAAAGCAGCCAAAGTATTTGTTTGACAATATAAAATATATAAATCCAAAATAATGTTCCCGAAGTAAAAGGTTGAAATAAATACCTTTGACAAAAATGTTTCTGAAAGTTTCATTTACACATTAAAAAAAAACTATGCAGAAGCCCATTTGAAATAAAAAAGGACATTCTGCGAATTGGTTTCTTTGAAGTGGTAACTGCCTTTCAGCCTGAAAATGTCCATTAAACCATTTAGATGAAAAGGTTTGTCAGTCATGGTATTCCATTAAATTGTTTTTCTATGAAATCACATATGAATGTTCACGGTTATATTAAGAGGTCTCAAACATGCTTGCATAGTTCCATAATCTGGCATTTTGACTCTTCAGTGTCCCTGTTTCCATTGATCTAACAACTTTCAGATGTTTTACTCAAAGCAGGCCGTTTCTGAATTGCCACAATGGTCAATAACACCAGGACAGCCTTGCAGCACCATGTGAGCTTTAGTAATAATAGTAATAGTGGTAGTAGTAGAGCTACATGTGTATTGAAATCAATCAATAAATCAACAATTATAAATATATTATGGACATTTGATTTATGTCCTTTAATGGGTAATCTGTTTAAATGTGGCAATTGTGAGAAGGTTTAGCTCAAAAGTCTCTGCTTATGCTGCTATCAGCTATCAAACTGCTTGCACTAGAATGAAGCCTCTTACTTTTGATAAGGATGTATGGCCAGAAATGAATTAATAAATTATCTTACACATACAGAGTAGATGATGAATGCTAATAAGTCATCCTGGTGAGCAGATAACAAGGTGTCAATGGTCACAAAAGGCTACAAGGATTTAGCACTGAGACCTTAATTGTTCCTTTTCCGATCAGTCACAAACAAATATAACTGCTGCATTTTGAGTAAATTGCTGCCTGCCCAGCAGAGCAATTATTTTACATGCAACAAAAAATAGTAAATAGTATTCTGTCTCAAAACAACATATGTTTCTGCATAAACCCTAATCCATAGACTCCACATATTTATACAAAATCTTTGGGCCTGGTTCACAAAGTGAAACTTACTCTGTTGTGTAAGTTTGCTATTTCTTTGTCATTCGCAAACTTTGAGTTTTAAGACTTCAGAGACTCCGCAAATAAAAAGAATTAGGCCTTTTCTCACTTTTCATGTGCATAGTTCTCTGCCTTGACTCTGGAGTCACCTCACTTGTAAAATTACTGTTAGTAAAATTAGACTTGCAGTTTGTGAATATCAAAAAACATAGTGAACTTACACAAAAGTATAAGTTTAACTTTTGAAATCACTCTTTGTGTGTGCCACTTATATGCCATTTTAAGAACTGGTCCATCTGAACCTAAAAACATTCAAAGCGTCTTCAAGTACCACCACTGGAGTGAAACACATCACTAGAAGCCTAGATCCAATGTATGCTCAGAACCAAGGCTGCCTAACACACCCAGTGGATAAACTCACAGGTGCATAAAACACTGTGCATGACACACACCTCACTGCTGCACTTTGAGAGTACTCAACACACAGTAGTCTACAGTAATCTCTAGAAATAATGAGTATTACATTTAAATGTTATATTGCATATTAATATTCCCAATAAAAGAGAAAACAATGACTTTTGTTGAAAAAGGGTGAGAAGGAATAAGAGAGCGAGATTGAGATATCAACCTCAAGGGTGAATTTCATGAAGTGAAACTAGATAACATGGAAGTATTATATCTTTCTTTTTCTTTCTTATATCATATGACCGCAGTTTTAAATGTTTGAGCTCAGGATGCGCACTGTACAAGAACCTCATATTTGATATAGTAGGCAATACTTACTGGTGACTTGCCTCTTATTTCACTAAGTATTTTTTTTTTAAAGAACAACGGTCCCTCAAGTAAGAGTATAAGAATCGGATATCAGATAGAAATCCAATTGGCGCTACGTTCACTATATAAATGTAAAAGTAGAGTCATTTATTTGAATTCAAGACAAATGTAGTGGGGAAACAAGAACATACAGACAATGACAAACAATATGTAAGGAACAAGTTTAAAGAAGCCAGACATTACATATGTGATAAAGATATTACAGTTCAAACAAAAAAGTCACATGTGCAGTATCCTTGCTTGTATACACACACAGAATTGTTTAAAAAAACGAGTCAAGATACTCCAGTCGATGATGGTTCGATCCCTTAGTCCAATACTGAGATCATCATCAGAACATACACTTCATGCATGAGAAAAAAAAGTTTACAGAGCATACAATGCAGTACCTAGTGGTGGAAGAATTTAGAGAAGAAAAAAAGAGAAAGAAAGAAGGATGAAAAAAGCTAGAAAAGTGAAAAAAAGAGAAAAAAGAAAGGGGGAAGAGGCTGTTAATAACGTGTAACAATAATCATCAATCGAAGGTGCTACCTTATTTCACTAAGGGCATTGTCACTGGGGCCAGCCATGAATGTTCTTTGGAACTATCACTTTTAATAAGTTTTTCTCTATGCAGTGATACAATCTGATGTACTAAAGTGAAAAACATCCCCATGTTAAAGAAATACACTTTTTGAATTTTGAAGCATTTGTACCATATTTTTACATTATGTATATGGCACGATACACATGTCAAACATTTTCATGGCTCAGCTCGTACATGGACTCATAGAGCTAAGCCAAAACCGTGGCTTGATTCTGGGTCCTCCCATTAATTTGCTTGCATGCCCTCCTCTATTTGCAACTCAGGCTTAGTACATGGGCCACCTTTCTAAAGGGTGAGTAATGGAAACATGGAGCCCTAGCCACATATACCAATTTGGTAGAGATGAAGAAGAGTGTGTGCGGTGAAAATGCATTTAAAATAAGGGATCCCAGAGCAGGTTATGTGTTGCATGTGACCGTAGTCATATGTTCCCAGGGAAAATTACCAGGCCCCAGTGGACGAGGAGGGGTGTAGCTTCATGAGAGATGTTTGGGATGTGACTTCCCTCAAATACCTTCTTGGTTGGTAGCTGTGTCTAGGAATCCTGAGTAAGGTTTGCAATGTTCCATTCTATTTTATTCACATAACTTGTAAAGAGCATGGCTACTCGTAACAAGCTTCCCAATGCTATCTGTCCTAGCTGAAGTGGAAACGTTTAGGAAGAATTAGGGATAGAGATGGGTTTTCAAATGTTTTCTGAAGTTTGTTGAATTGTCATCTAGTCACAGACTGGTCAGTAAAGAGTTCCAGAGTTTTGGTGCAAGATGTATAAAAGATCGACCTCCATCTGTAGCTCTCTTGATTCTGGGAATGAGGAGAAGATATAGACTGCTTGACCTGAGATCCCTGTTGGTTCGATGGGTAGTAAGTAACTGACGGAGGATACGTTGGTCCTCTTTATATTTTGACCAATGTGTAATACAAAGTACCTTGAGTTGTATTCTACAATTGACTGGCAGCCAGTGAAGAGTTTGGAGTGCAGCACGAGTGGAATGTGTTTTTGAAATACCCAACAGTATTCAAAAGCGTTCTGAATGATCTGGAGTTTTTTAATGACAAACATTGGACTACCCAGGTTAAGTGAGTTGCCATGATCAAGGCACGATAATGTTAGTCCTTCAATGACTGTCCTGCTGGCCTCCTAAGGGAGCCATTTCACGATACTTAAAGCTGAAGCAGCTGGCAACCACCTTCTTTACCTGGGATGTCATAGAGAAATGTTTGTGCAGCGTGATCCTTGGCCTCTTAACTTACAAAATGGGGGACGGTTGCTCTCCTAGGGATGGAGGCCAGTTAATTTGCTCCCAAAGTGTTGGGTCATTACCAACTACCACAACCTCTATTTTGTCTCCATTTAGTTTTAGGCAGCTGACTGCCATCCAGTTGGACACCGTCTCGAGACAGCTGTTCAGTCTTAGGGATATATTTATACTCTGTTTGCACCAAATTACGATTTTTTTTTTTACTCTACTTCAGTGCAAAACTAATTCATTTTTTGGAAGTGGAGACCTACCTTGCCTTCATGAGATGCAAGGTAGGCGTTCCCATGCAAAAAATGACTCTATGTCCTTAACGCCAAATTTAGCGGTATATTTATACTCTGGGGCCTATTTATACTTTGTTTGCACCGAATTAGCGTAATTTGTTTTTTGTAATTCGGTGCAAAACTAACTCCATATTTATACATTGGTGCTAGACCCATCTAGCAATAAGGCCCTGATTTATACTTTTTTTGTGCCGCATTAACGTCATTTTTTTACCCCAAAGTGACGCAAATGTACTAAATATTGGCCCTTATTTATACTTTTTGCTGCAAAACTGTACTAACTCATTTTTGCCCCAAAAAGTTTAGCACCGGCTTGCACCATTTCTGTGCACCAGCCGGGCACCATATTTATGGAATGGTGCAAGCCGGTGCAAAGGGTTGGCTAGAGTAAAAAAAAAATGACTTTAGTCGGGTGGGGCTGGCGGTATGGAAGAGGAGGGTTTAGCACCAAAAAATGACTTTAGGGAGGTTAGAGTAAAAATAAATGACTCTAATGAGATCAGCGTCATTTTATGGTGCTAAACCTACCATGCAACACGACTTCTACCTTAGAAAAGGCAGGAGACATGCCCACCACCCCATTGGCCAGCACAGAGGACAAGAGTCCCCTGGCCATGGCCATTGCATGCTGTGCCATGTATAGGGGCCCATTTCAGGGCCTCATGGGACTTTCAAAAATAAAATGCAATCCTACCTCTACTTACCTGGGATGGAGTCCCCCATCCTCCGCAGTCCCTCTGGTGTGGGTGGGGGTGCCCCTGGGGCTTGGGGAGGGTACCTGTGGGCTTATTCCATGGTGTTCCACCATGGAAATAGGCCCACAGGTCCCCTAACGCCTGCCCTGACCCAGGCTTTAAAAAATGGGGCAAAGCAAGCTTTGTTGACCCCTCCTCCCTCCCTTGCACCATTTTTGCATGGAAGTATGAATATGGCATTAAGGCCATAGAGTCATTTTTTGCACTGGAATGCCTACCTTGCATCTCATTAAGGCAAAGTAGGTTTCCACTTCCAAAAAATGACTTTAACTCCATAAATTTGGCGCTAGACCGGTCTAGCACCAAAGTATAAATATGGAGTTAGTTTTGCACCGAATTAGAGTAAAAAAAATGGTGCTAATTCAGTGCAAACAGAGTATAAATATGCCCCTTACCGTCAAAAAATGACGCTAATCTTGTTAGAGTCATTTATTTTGACTCTCACCTGCCTAACATCATTTTTGTACGCTAGCCTACCCTTTGCACCGACTTGCACCATTCCATAAATATGGTTCCCAGCTGGTGCAAAAAAATGGTGCAAGCCGGTGCAAAACCTTTTGGTGCAAAACTGCGTTAGTGCAGTTTTGCACCAAAAAGTATAAATGGCCCTTAAATAGGTAGATCCTAGATTGGGAGATAGAGAAATAATAATCTCTGTACCTTTGGCATAAGGAACTGTTAATACGTCCCTTTTACTCACTTTGGGACTCGTTTTAGGCCAATGAATCTTTTCACCCTGATTGAAGACACCTTAGGACGAGATAACTAATCAGCATGTCAATCAATATGTCAATAACGTCATCAAGGTTCACAGTAATACGACAATTCAAATTAGTCAAAGACATTTAATAAACTCAGAAACCACCATGACCTTGCAGTCATGAATAACCACACCAGTTTGAGACTATTATTTAAAGTTTATTCCCTATTGATTACAATTCCACTAGCAAGTTTATTAGATTCAAAACCAAGAAACACATTAGCATAGTCACAATATGGCAACTCTGATAAGAATTCATCAAAGCAAGAATCATGAATATTAGAACAGAGCACGGCGTCAACATAGATTATCCTTAGCAGAGCATTATCATCACGTTATTCAACAAAGCATAGATTCCGTCATTTGTCTATTTGTGTCAGTTTAGTGAACCCCTCATCTAACCTCAAATCAGCATTGGCATGTTGGGCTTCATGCAAAACAATTTAGTTACACCAATTTGGAAAAACATCTAACTAGGGTCTCTGTCAAAAGAAGCAGTTGGTACCTAGAAAGGAAAAGCAAACAGACAATTACAATTGTATTGTCATATAGTTACCCTCTGTATTGGGTCAGCACTCAGGTTCAGCCTTCGTCCTCAGGACATCAGTTGATTCGCCATCAGGAATTTAGCAATCGGGTAAAAGAGGGCACTTCCCTCATAAGAAGGTAAAGTGTAAACGGGCAATATAAGGCAAGGATGGTTTTAAGAACCAAACGGCAAAGTCTCTATGCAGAGTGACAAAGTGTCTGGATCATAGGAAATCGCATCAGCATCTCCCTAACTCTCTCTCTCTTATTCTCTCCTGTTCTCTCTAGTTCTGATTTTCTTCATTGTGTCAAGGGTTTTTATCCTTTTCTGCTGTACAGTCCCCTAATTTTTCATTGGTTGAGGGGTTGCACCCCACTATCTCTATCCAATAGATTTTCAATTACTTCATTGAATTTGTCACCCCATAACTGTTCTCACGTAGTTTATTGGTCCTTATGATTGACGTCTTCAGTGGGTAGAATGTCCGGTATGATTTCATACTCTCGTGGTCTTCTTTGCATCTTTAGTCAGTGGTTCCATTGTTTGTACTGGTTCAGGCGACCTTGTACCTGCAAGTAGTCTACACTTCTGCGTTCAGCAAGAATGTTTCACTAAGCTAGTTGAATTTCATGGGAATGGATCTAATACAGTTACATTCATCGTCTAGTTTGGAGAAAACAAGAGTTCATGTCCTTCAGCAAGTCAGCACACTGCACGTTAGAAAAACACATTTAATATGAAAGCCAGGCAGCTAGGCCTTGACTCATGCTAACTAAGGCCTAATGATTTATTAGAAGAACTTTAACATATAGGCTTTTAATATTAGTGCAAAATCATATCCTAATATAATATTTCAACATTATTAGTCAGTTTCATTAGTCGCCGTACACATTGGCGGCCACTCCCCATGGGCACATTTCAAGCTCTTTTTTTAGCAAAATACTTTAATACATTTTCTATGCGGCATTATTACACGTTAGTTCACAAACATTACACATTAATATAAGCTACGTTCTCCCAGTCCCTCCTCTGATGACACTTGTCATCACACAAAACATTTCCCTTCACAACCTCTAATTTTCTTCAAATTTCGCATCTTAATTTCTTCCTTCCTATGGGATCTTTCCCAAATTTCTTTGAACATTTCCTCTTTTTCCTTTTCTTCTTTTCTTTAATTACGTTTTGCCAAATCTCTTTTAATTCTTTTATTAATTTTGCATGACAACCATAGTCCCAATAGACAAATCAGGACAATCCATAGACCCCCTAATATTTTTGCAAGAACACCGTTCCAAATACTACTAAACCAATTCCCTACTTTGGTAATTCCTTTCCCAACCTTTTCCCAAACTCCAGGTTCCTTCAATTCCTTCAAATCTGCACTATCTCTTGTTAAGTTAGTAAGCATACCTCTAATCTTTTTACTGTTATCAGGAATGAATGCACAACAATGGCGCTCATTAACCTCTTCTGTGCCGCGGACGTAGTGGTTACGTCCTGCGGCACAGTGCTGCTGTGCCGAGGACGTAACCACTACGTCCTCGGCACACAGCCCAGAGGGAGCGCTCTCGCTCCCTCTGTGTGCTTCCCCCCCACCCCCCAAAGACAGGGATGGAAGGGGAAGCCCTTCCCCTTCCACCCCCGACCCCCCTCCCCCCCATAATGACGTCAGCGCGCGATCGTGCGCTGACTTCATTATGGGATTCTCGACGCACAGGAAGCCATTTGCTTCCTGTGCGGCGACGAGTGAAGAGGTGAGTTCCTCTTCCCGGTGGGTGGGGGGTTGGGGCTAAAGAGGCACCGGGGAAAAGGAAAGGCTTTTCCTTTTCCATGGTGTCTCTTTGAGCATTCATGCTGCCCGATCGCATTGCGATCGGGCAGCAGGAATGCCCACTAGACACCAGGGATTTGTTTTTTTTGTTGTACTTTCGTGTTTCTGGCTTGCGGGGAGCGGCCCCTTGGGCAAGGGTCGCTCCCCTTTAGGGGGCAATTACTTAGGCCATTTCTGCCCCCTTGGGGGCAGATCTGGCTACTTTTTAGCCAGATCTGCCCCCAAGGGGGGCAGAAAACACTAGATAACCAGGGATTTATATTGTTATGTGCATTTATGTGTGGGGGAGTGCCCCCTTGGGCAAGGGGCGCCCCCCCCAAGGGGGCAGAGAACTGTTGGCCTTTTCTGCCCCCCTTGGGGGCAGATCGGCCTATCTTATTTAGGTCCTTCTGCCCCCAATGGGGGCAGAAGCCACTTAGGCACTAGGGATTGTGTGTGTAGTGGATGGGGGGGCGCCCCCTTGGGCAAGGGTCGCTCCCCTTTGAGGGGCATGTCTTTTACGGCCATTTCTGCCCCCCTTGAGGGCAGATTGGCTACTTTTTAGCCAGATCTGCCCCCAAGGGGGGCAGAAAACACTAGATCACCAGTGTTTTTTTATTTTTATGTGTATTTATGTGGGGGAGGTGCCCCCTTGGGCAAGGGGCGCCCCCCCCCAAGGGGGCAGAGAACTGTTGGCCTTTCCTGACCCCCTTGGGGGCAAATCGGCCTATTTTTTTTAGGTCCATCTGCCCCCAAGGGGGGCAGAAGCCACTTAGGCACCAGGGATTGTGTGTGTAGTGGATGGGGGGGCGCCCCCTTGGGCAAGGGTCGCTCCCCTTTGCGGGGCATGTCTTTTAGGGCCATTTATGCCCCCCTTGAGGGCAGATCAGCCTATTATTTTTAGGCTGATCTGCCCCAAGGGGGGCAGAAACCACTAGAACGCCAGGGATTATTTTTTATGTGTTTATTTTTGTGGGGGGGCGTCCCCTTGGACACGGGGCGCCCCCCCAAGGGGGGCATTGACCTGTTGGCCATTTCTGCCCCCCCTGGGGGCAGATGGGCCTATTTTTGAAGGCCCACCTGCCCCCAAGGGGGGCAGAAGCCACTTAGACACCAGGGATAGTGTGTGTGTGTGTTAGTGGATGGGGCGGGGCCTTGGGCAAGGGTCGCCCCCCACTTTGGGGGCACATGTACCCAGGCCATTTCTGCACCCCTTGGAGACAGATCAGCCTATTATTTTTAGGCTGGTCTGCCCCCAAGGGGGGCAGAAACCACTAGAACGCCAGGGTTTTTTTTTTTTTTTTTTTTTTTTTTTGTGGGGGGGCGTCCCCTTGGTCACGGGGCGCCCCCCCCAAGGGGGGCATTGACCTGTTGCCCATTTCTACACCCCCTGGGGGCAGATGGGCCTATTTTCTTAGGCCCACCTGCCCCCAAGGGGGGCAGAAGCCACTTAAACACCAGGGATAGTGTGTGTGTGTGTGTGTGTTAGTGGATGGGGGGGCCATGGGCAAGGGTCGCCCCCCACTTTGGGGGCACATGTACCCAGGCCATTTCTGCACCCCTTGGAGACAGATCAGCCTATTATCTTTAGGCTGGTCTGCCCCCAAGGGGGGCAGAAACCACTAGAACGCCAGGGATTTTTTTTTATTTGTTTATTTTTGTGGGGGGGCGTCCCCTTGGTCACGGGGCACCCCCCCAGGGAGGCATTGACCTGTTGGCCATTTCTACACCCCCTGGGGGCAGATGGGCCTATTTTGTTAGGCCCACCTGCCCCCAAGGGGGGCAGAAGCCACTTAGACACCAGGGATAGTGTGTGTGTGTGTGTGTGTTAGTGGATGGGGGGGCCTTGGGCAAGGGTCGCCCCCCACTTTGGGGGCACATGTACCCAGGCCATTTCTGCACCCCTTGGAGACAGATCAGCCTATTATTTTTAGGCTGGTCTGCCCCCAAGGGGGGCAGAAACCACTAGAAGGGCAGGTTTTTTTTTGTATTTGTTTTTTTTTGTGGGGGGGCGTCCCCTTGGTCACGGGGTGCCCCCCCAAGGGGGGCATTGACCTGTTGCCCATTTCTACACCCCCTGGGGGCAGATGGGCCTATTTTCTTAGGCCCACCTGCCCCCAAGGGGGCAGAAGCCACTTAGACACCAGGGATAGTGTGTGTGTGTGTGTTAGTGGATGGGGGGGGCCTTGGGCAAGGGTCACCCCCCACTTTGGGGGCACATGTACCCAGGCCATTTCTGCACCCCTTGGAGACAGATCAGCCTATTATTTTTAGGCTGGTCTGCCCCCAAGGGGGGCAGAAACCACTAGAACGCCAGGGATTTTTTTTTTATTTGTTTATTTTTGTGGGGGGGCGTCCCCTTGGTCACGGGGCGCCCCCCCAAGGGAGGCATTGACCTGTTGGCCATTTCTACACCCCCTGGGGGCAGATGGGCCTATTTTGTTAGGCCCACCTGCCCCCAAGGGGGGCAGAAGCCACTTAGACACCAGGGATAGTGTGTGTGTGTGTGTGTGTTTTAGTGGATGGGGGGGGCCTTGGGCAAGGGTCGCCCCCCACTTTGGGGGCACATGTACCCAGGCCATTTCTGCACCCCTTGGAGACAGATCAGCCTATTATTTTTAGGCTGGTCTGCCCCCAAGGGGGGCAGAAACCACTAGAACGCCAGGGATTTTTATTTATTTGTTTATTTTTGTGGGGGGGCATCCCCTTGGTCATGGGGCGCCCCCCCCAAGGGAGGCATTGACCTGTTGCCCATTTCTACACCCCCTGGGGGCAGATGGGCCTATTTTCTTAGGCCCACCTGCCCCCAAGGGGGGTAGAAGCCACTTAGGCACCAGGGATAGTGTTGTGTGTGTTTTTTGTTTTTTTGTTTTTTTGTTTGAGGGCTGTCCCCTTTGGAAAGGGTCGCTCTCCATGGGGACACACTACTAAAGGTATTTTCTGGCTTCCTTGGGGTAGACAGGCCTATTTTATTAGTAGGTCCATCTGCCCCTATGGCAGAATCCACTTAGGCACCAATTTCTAAATGTTTGATGGTGGGGTGTTTGTCAACTGAAGAAGTCTTTGCATTTGTGATAAAAAAAAAAATCCTCCTTTTTGTTCTAGTTCAAAGCTTTTGCTTTATTTGCTGTGGCTCCTTGCGGTTTTGGCGGTGGTTGACCTGCAGTTTGCACAGTTGCATGTTTTAGGTAAGTAAAAACAATTTACTCCAAAGGAGTATTGTTGCCATGCATGAATGACATGTTTGTAGGGGGTGTACTAAATGCAGGATTGTGTGTGAAATTGTCCTTAGGTTTGTGCACAATGATATTTGTTTTGTCTTATTTCTAATTTGCCTTTCTTTCTTTATTTTTAGTGGGATATCATTGGTGATTGCTGTGTAGTTGCTGGTGAATCAAGCTTTTTCAGGCAAGTGAGCGGTATAGTTTTTGAGTTTATAACTCTTACTAACAAAGCTACACTTTGTTACTTGTCTTACACAGTGCTGGTTGTTGGTGGTGAATTTGTCCAGTTAATTTTAGCAGGAGAGATCATGGCTAGCCGCAGGATGACCGCTCAGCAGGTGGTTGGTATGCTTTTTGAGTCACAGTCTGATCATGACTATGAGACGGACTATGCATCTGAGGCAGAGGAGGAAGTCAGAGATTCTGGCAGTGATGTTTCTGTTGGAGGGGAATCTTCTGATGATGAAGCCACACTCAG
This sequence comes from Pleurodeles waltl, assembly GCF_031143425.1. Taxonomy (NCBI): domain Eukaryota; kingdom Metazoa; phylum Chordata; class Amphibia; order Caudata; family Salamandridae; genus Pleurodeles; species Pleurodeles waltl. The sequence continues at coordinate 1,424,369,206 of NC_090440.1, read as the reverse complement.
TGCAGATGAAGGGCCTGTTTTAGAGGAGGACATTGATGTGCCAATAGTGCAGCAACCTGGGGCTGAAAGGTTTCCCCTTATAAGACCTGATGTCTGGGTTGCCCCAAACATGGAGCAGCCAGAGTTGCCTGCCTTTACTGGTCTCCCGGGGTGTAACGCCAATACAGAGAACTTTATCCCTATCAATTTCTTTGAGTTATTCATGGATGATGTGTTTTTGGAAGAGATTGTTGAGCAGACTAATTTGTATGCGTAGCAGCATTTGAGGGACAACTCTGCTAGACTTAGGCCACACTCTAGAGCTGCCCAGTGGATTCCCACAAATTTGGAGGAGTTAAAAAAGTTTTTGGGTTTGACTTTTTTGATGGGGTTGATAAGGAAGCCGTCACTGGCTTCTTATTGGTCTACTAGTCCCTTGATGGCAACAGCTATATTTCCAGCGACCATGAGTCGTAATCGGTATTTGCTTCTTCTTAGGATGCTGCATTTTGTTGACAATGCATTAGCCTTGCCACGAGATCACCCAGATTCTGACCGTCTTTTTAAGATTAGGCCTGTCCTTGATCATTTTGTAGATCGGTTTTCGGAGGTCTATGTTCCAGGCAAAGAGTTAAGTGTGGACGAGTCTTTGGTCCTCTTCAAGGGTCGTTTGGTTTTTAGGCAGTACATTCCTAGCGAAAGGGCACGATATGAAATTAAATTGTATATGCTGTCTGAAAGTAGGACAGGATATGTGTATAGTTTCCGTGTGTACACTGGTAGGGATTCCAATATTGACCCCCCTGGTTGTCCTCCCACTTTTGGAGTTACTGAGAAAATTGTGTGGGATCTTGGTAGACGACTGTTCAAAAAAGGTCACCATTTGTATGAAGATAACTTCTACACTGGTGTGCAATTGTTCAAGGAATTGTTTAGAGTGGGGACAGTTGCTTGTGGCACAATCCGTTCTAACCGGAAAGGCTATCCAAGGGAGCTTGTCTGTAAAAAACTTGAGAGAGGACAGTGCTGTGCCTTGCGGAACGAGGAGCTGCTAGCTTTGACATTTTCAGACAAGAGGGATGTCTACATGCTAAGTACCATCCATGATGAGAGTACTTCCCCTGTGACTGTTTGGGGCCAGGTTGCTGAAGTGCGCAAACCTGTGTGCATTTTAGATTATAATAAGCACATGGGAGGTGTAGATAGAGTTGACCAGAGGTTGGAACCTTATACTGCTATTCGTAAGTCTTACGTTTGGTATAAGAAGTTAGCACTTCACCTCTTCCACTTAGCAACCTTCAATGCTTTTATTGTGTTTAGGGATAGGTCTCCAGAGTCAAAGATGACATTTGTGAAATTTCAGGAGTCAGTGATAGAGAGCCTTATTGTGGTGGAACAGGCCAGAGTTCCTAGAGAAGCAGTGGTGGAGGATGTGGCTAGATTGAAAGATCGCCACTTTGCAGAGCACATTCCTCCCACACCCAAAAAAGACTTTCCAGCTAAGAAATGTAGAGTGTGTTTTCGAAGAGGTATCTGGAGGGAGACTCGAATGTACTGCCCAGATTGTCCTTCAAAGCCTGGGCTGTGTGTCGGTGCTTGTTTTAAGAATTACCACACCCAGAAGAATTTCTGGGAACAACCATGAGTGTAAACTCATGTCTGTTTTGTATTTTCATGTGTTTAGTTTCATGGTTAGCATTTCTGTCATGTTCTTAGTTAGAGCTTTTGTGTTTGTAGTTTTGTAATTCTTTCTACTTAGTTAGGGGTTCCTCTGTTAAAAAAAATAAAAAAAATGATGCCATTGTGGGTGGAGTGGGGCTTGGCTGAGAGTGTACATATTGACTTGCTGTTGGCTACTGCAACACACTGCCAGCCAAACACCAGTCCATACACTCCCATCAGCTGGTGTGATTGTTGTATCAGGCATGTGGGCGTATGTAAGTGATGGGCCCTTGGGTGGCGCTGTCTGTCGATGTGAGTGTTGTAATGTGCTGGGCCCGTGGCTGGCGGTGTGAATGGCCTTGTGTGTGTCATGTATGAAAGTTGTGTGAATGGACTGTAAAGCGGTCGGTGCCTTGTCGCGGCTTTACAGCTCACGAGCTGTGAGTCATTGGTTCAGTTTTTTGCCTTTCAGTTACTAACAGTGCATTTCATTTTTGTGAAAGCTCTTGTTAGTAAAATTTGATCCACTGAACCATCACTCACCCTCGTGCCAAATCCAACCAGTATGTGTGGTAAAAATGACAAAACCTGCTCCGCTGTAATCAGGCGTCGCAGCACACCTGTGACACGCTAGGTGCCTCAGGTGGGACCCCGATGATGAAGCATGCCACCAACTTGGTTGGTGGGTGAGGGGTCTTTTTCACATAACCTAACTGTTTCTTTTCAAAAATTTTGTGTTTGGCACATCACGGACGTATGTGGGCACATCAAAACGATATATTACAAAACTACCTGTGTTTGGGGGGGAGAGGGCACCTATGTTTTTGGTCATGTGTGCGGCTTCATCTAGGGAAACCTACCAAACCCAGACATTTTTTAAAACTAGACACCCCAAGGAGTCCAGGGAGGTGTGGCTTGCGTGGATCCCCCAACATTTTCTTACCAAGACTCCTCTGTAAACCTCAAAATGTGCTTAAAAAAGCATATTTTCCTTACTTTTCTTCGTAGGATCACCACTCCAGCACAAAATTCCTACTCCCCAGTGTTCCCCTCAGCCTCCCAAGTAAAATGACACCTCACTTATGTGGGTCCCCAAAGCAGAGTCAGTCTAAAGATGTATAAAAGAATATGTCCTTATAAACTTGCTGTGCTATCCCCTCTATCTCTACAAGTTTTGGGCCTTATTCTGTTGCAGGCACCTGGCCCACCCACACAAGTGAGGTATCATTTTTATCGGGAGACTTGGGGGAACGCTGGGTGGTAGGAAATTTGTGGCTCCACTCAGATTCCAGAACTTTCTGTCACCGAAATGTGTGGAAAATGTGTTTTTTTAGACAGAATTTGAGGTTTGCAAAGGATTCTGGGTAACAGAACCTGGTCCGAGCCACACAAGTCACCCCATCTTGGATTCCCCTAGGTCTCTAGTTTTCAGAAATGCACAGGTTTGGTAGGTTTCCCTAGGTGCCGGCTGAGCTAGAGGCCAAAATCTACAGGTAGGCACTGTTTTCAATGAAAAAATGTGATGTGTCCACGTTGCGTTTTGGGGTGTCTCCTGTCACGGGCGCTAGGCCTACCCACACAAGTGAGGTATCATTTTTATCGGGAGACGTGGGGGAACGCTGGGTGGAAGGAAATTTGTGGCTCCTCTCAGATTCCAGAACTTTCTGCCACAGAAATGTTAGGAACATGTATTTTTTTAGCCAAATTTTGAGGTTTGCAAAGGATTCTGGGTAACAGAACCTGGTCCGAGCCACACAAGTCACCCCATCTTAAATTCCCCTAGGTCTCTAGTTTTTAGAAATGCACAGATTTGGTAGGTTTCCCTAGGTGGCGGCTGAGCTACAGGCCAAAATCTACAGGTAGGCACTTTGCAAAAAACACCTCTGTTTTCCTTCAAAAATTTGGCTGTGTCCACGTTGCGCTTTGGGGCATTTCCTGTCACGGGCGCTAGGCCTACCCACACAAGTGAGGTATCATTTTATCGGGAGACGTGGGGGAACGCTGGGTGGAAGGAAATTCGTGGCTCCTCTCAGATTCCAGAACTTTCTGCCACAGAAATGTGAGGAACATGTGTTTTTTTTAGCCAAATTTTGAGGTTTGCAAAGGATTCTGGGTAACAGAACCTGGTCCGAGCCACACAAGTCACCCCATCTTGGATTCCCCTAGGTCTCTAGTTTTCAGAAATGCACAGGTTTGGTAAGTTTCCCTAGGTGGCGGCTGAGCTACAGGCCAAAATCTACAGGTAGGCACTTTGCAAAAAACACCTCTGTTTTCCTTTACAAATTTGGCTGTGTCCACGTTGCGCTTTGGGGCGTTTCCTGTCACGGGCGCTAGGCCTACCCACACAAGTGAGGTATCATTTTTATTGGGAGACGTTGGGGAACGCTGGGTGGAAGGAAATTCGTGGCTCCTCTCAGATTCCAGAACTTTCTGCCACAGAAATGTGAGGAACATGTGTTTTTTTAGCCAAATTTTGAGGTTTGCAAAGGATTCTGGGTAACAGAACCTGGTCCGAGCCACACAAGTCACCCCATCTTGGATTCCCCTAGGTCTCTAGTTTTCAGAAATGCACAGGTTTGGTAGGTTTCCCTAGGTGGTGGCTGAGCTACAAGCCAACATCTACAGGTAGGCACTTTGCAAAAAACACCTCTGTTTTCCTTCACAAATTTGGATGTGTCCACGTTGCGCTTTGGGGCGTTTCCTGTCGCGGGCGCTAGGCCTACCCACACAAGTGAGGTATCATTTTTATCGGGAGACGTGGGGGAACGCTGGGTGGAAGGAAATTTGTGGCTCCTCTCAGATTCCAGAACTTTCTGCCACAGAAATGTTAGGAACATGTGTTTTTTTAGCCAAATTTTGAGGTTTGCAATGGATTCTGGGTAACAGAACCTGGTCCGAGCCACACAAGTCACCCCATCTTGGATTCCCCTAGGTCTCTAGTTTTCAGAAATGCACAGGTTTGTAGGTTTCCCTAGGTGGCGGCTGAGCTACAGGCCAAAATCTACAGGTAGGCACTTTGCAAAAAACACCTCTGTTTTCCTTCACAAATTTGGATGTGTTCACGTTGCGCTTTGGGGCGTTTCCTGTCGCGGGCGCTAGGCCTACCCACACAAGTGAGGTATCATTTTTATCGGGAGACTTGGGGGAACGCTGGGTGGAAGGAAATTTGTGGCTCCACTCAGATTCCAGAACTTTCTGTCACCGAAATGTGTGGAAAATGTGTTTTTTTAGACAGAATTTGAGGTTTGCAAAGGATTCTGGGTAACAGAACCTGGTCCGAGCCACACAAGTCACCCCATCTTGGATTCCCCTAGGTCTCTAGTTTTCAGAAATGCACAGGTTTGGTAGGTTTCCCTAGGTGGCGGCTGAGCTACAAGCCAAAATCTACAGGTAGGCACTTTGCAAAAAACACCTCTGTTTTCCTTCACAAATTTGGATGTGTCCACGTTGCGCTTTGGGGCATTTCCTGTCGCGGGAGCTAGGCCTACCCACACAAGTGAGGTATCGTTTCTATCGGGAGACTTGGGGGAACGCTGGGTGGAAGGAAATTTGTGGCTCCACTCAGATTCCAGAACTTTCTGTCACCGAAATGTGTGGAAAATGTGTTTTTTTAGACAGAATTTGAGGTTTGCAAAGGATTCTGGGTAACAGAACCTGGTCCGAGCCACACAAGTTACCCCATCTTGGATTCCCCTAGGTCTCTAGTTTTCAGAAATGCACAGGTTTGGTAGGTTTCCCTAGGTGGCGGCTGAGCTACAAGCCAAAATCTACAGGTAGGCACTTTGCAAAAAACACCTCTGTTTTCCTTCACAAATTTGGATGTGTCCACGTTGCGCTTTGGGGCGTTTCCTGTCGCGGGCACTAGGCCTACCCACACAAGTGAGGTATCATTTTTATCGGGAGACGTGGGGGAACGCTGGGTGGAAGGAAATTTGTGGCTCCTCTCAGATTCCAGAACTTTCTGCCACAGAAATGTTAGGAACATGTGTTTTTTTAGCCAAATTTTGAGGTTTGCAAAGGATTCTGGGTAACAGAACCTGGCCCGAGCCACACAAGTCACCCCATCTTGGATTCCCCTAGGTCTCTAGTTTTCAGAAATGCACAGGTTTGGTAGGTTTCCCTAGGTGGCGGCTGAGCTACAAGCCAAAATCTACAGGTAGGCACTTTGCAAAAAACACCTCTGTTTTCCTTCACAAATTTGGATGTGTCCACGTTGCGCTTTGGGGCGTTTCCTGTCGCGGACGCTAGGCCTACCCACACAAGTGAGGTATCATTTTTATCGGGAGACGTGGGGGAACGCTGGGTGGAAGGAAATTTGTGGCTCCTCTCAGATTCCAGAACTTTCTGCCACAGAAATGTGAAGAACATGTGTTTTTTTAGCCACATTTTGAGGTTTGCAATGGATTCTGGGTAACAGAACCTGGTCCGAGCCACACAAGTCACCCCATCTTGGATTCCCCTAGGTCTCTAGTTTTCAGAAATGCACAGGTTTGGTAGGTTTCCCTAGGTGGCGGCTGAGCTACAGGCCAAAATCTACAGGTAGGCACTTTGCAAAAAACACCTCTGTTTTCCTTCACAAATTTGGATGTGTCCACGTTGCGCTTTGGGGCGTTTCCTGTCGCGGGCGCTAGGCCTACCCACACAAGTGAGGTATCATTTTTATCGGGAGACTTGGGGGAACGCTGGGTGGAAGGAAATTTGTGGCTCCACTCAGATTCCAGAACTTTCTGTCACCGAAATGTGTGGAAAATGTGTTTTTTTAGACAGAATTTGAGGTTTGCAAAGGATTCTGGGTAACAGAACCTGGTCCGAGCCACAAAAGTCACCCCATCTTGGATTCCCCTAGGTCTCTAGTTTTCAGAAATGCACAGGTTTGGTAGGTTTCCCTAGGTGGCGGCTGAGCTACAAGCCAAAATCTACAGGTAGGCACTTTGCAAAAAACACCTCTGTTTTCCTTCACAAATTTGGATGTGTCCACGTTGCGCTTTGGGGCATTTCCTGTCGCGGTCGCTAGGCCTACCCACACAAGTGAGGTATCATTTTTATCGGGAGACGTGGGGGAACGCTGGGTGGAAGGAAATTTGTGGCTCCACTCAGATTCCAGAACTTTCTGTCACCGAAATGTGTGGAAAATGTGTTTTTTTAGACAGAATTTGAGGTTTGCAAAGGATTCTGGGTAACAGAACCTGGTCCGAGCCACACAAGTCACCCCATCTTGGATTCCCCTAGGTCTCTAGTTTTCAGAAATGCACAGGTTTGGTAGGTTTCCCTAGGTGGCGGCTGAGCTACAAGCCAAAATCTACAGGTAGGCACTTTGCAAAAAACACCTCTGTTTTCCTTCACAAATTTGGATGTGTCCACGTTGCGCTTTGGGGCGTTTCCTGTCGCGGGCGCTAGGCCTACCCACACAAGTGAGGTATCATTTTTATCGGGAGACGTGGGGGAACGCTGGGTGGAAGGAAATTTGTGGCTCCTCTCAGATTCCAGAACTTTCTGCCACAGAAATGTTAGGAACATGTATTTTTTTAGCCAAATTTTGAGGTTTGCAAAGGATTCTGGGTAACAGAACCTGGTCCGAGCCACACAAGTCACCCCATCTTAAATTCCCCTAGGTCTCTAGTTTTTAGAAATGCACAGATTTGGTAGGTTTCCCTAGGTGGCGGCTGAGCTACAGGCCAAAATCTACAGGTAGGCACTTTGCAAAAAACACCTCTGTTTTCCTTCAAAAATTTGGCTGTGTCCACGTTGCGCTTTGGGGCATTTCCTGTCACGGGCGCTAGGCCTACCCACACAAGTGAGGTATCATTTTATCGGGAGACGTGGGGGAACGCTGGGTGGAAGGAAATTCGTGGCTCCTCTCAGATTCCAGAACTTTCTGCCACAGAAATGTGAGGAACATGTGTTTTTTTTAGCCAAATTTTGAGGTTTGCAAAGGATTCTGGGTAACAGAACCTGGTCCGAGCCACACAAGTCACCCCATCTTGGATTCCCCTAGGTCTCTAGTTTTCAGAAATGCACAGGTTTGGTAAGTTTCCCTAGGTGGCGGCTGAGCTACAGGCCAAAATCTACAGGTAGGCACTTTGCAAAAAACACCTCTGTTTTCCTTTACAAATTTGGCTGTGTCCACGTTGCGCTTTGGGGCGTTTCCTGTCACGGGCGCTAGGCCTACCCACACAAGTGAGGTATCATTTTTATTGGGAGACGTGGGGGAACGCTGGGTGGAAGGAAATTCGTGGCTCCTCTCAGATTCCAGAACTTTCTGCCACAGAAATGTGAGGAACATGTGTTTTTTTAGCCAAATTTTGAGGTTTGCAAAGGATTCTGGGTAACAGAACCTGGTCCGAGCCACACAAGTCACCCCATCTTGGATTCCCCTAGGTCTCTAGTTTTCAGAAATGCACAGGTTTGGTAGGTTTCCCTAGGTGGTGGCTGAGCTACAAGCCAACATCTACAGGTAGGCACTTTGCAAAAAACACCTCTGTTTTCCTTCACAAATTTGGATGTGTCCACGTTGCGCTTTGGGGCGTTTCCTGTCGCGGGCGCTAGGCCTACCCACACAAGTGAGGTATCATTTTTATCGGGAGACGTGGGGGAACGCTGGGTGGAAGGAAATTTGTGGCTCCTCTCAGATTCCAGAACTTTCTGCCACAGAAATGTTAGGAACATGTGTTTTTTTAGCCAAATTTTGAGGTTTGCAAAGGATTCTGGGTAACAGAACCTGGCCCGAACCACACAAGTCACCCCATCTTGGATTCCCCTAGGTCTCTAGTTTTCAGAAATGCACAGGTTTGGTAGGTTTCCCTAGGTGGCGGCTGAGCTACAAGCCAAAATCTACAGGTAGGCACTTTGCAAAAAACACCTCTGTTTTCCTTCACAAATTTGGATGTGTCCACGTTGCGCTTTGGGGCGTTTCCTGTCGCGGGCGCTAGGCCTACCCACACAAGTGAGGTATCATTTTTATCGGGAGACGTGGGGGAACGCTGGGTGGAAGGAAATTTGTGGCTCCTCTCAGATTCCACAACTTTCTGCCACAGAAATGTGAGGAACATGTGTTTTTTTAGCCACATTTTGAGGTTTGCAATGGATTCTGGGTAACAGAACCTGGTCCGAGCCACACAAGTCACCCCATCTTGGATTCCCCTAGGTCTCTAGTTTTCAGAAATGCACAGGTTTGTAGGTTTCCCTAGGTGGCGGCTGAGCTACAGGCCAAAATCTACAGGTAGGCACTTTGCAAAAAACACCTCTGTTTTCCTTCACAAATTTGGATGTGTTCACGTTGCGCTTTGGGGCGTTTCCTGTCGCGGGAGCTAGGCCTACCCACACAAGTGAGGTATCATTTTTATCGGGAGACTTGGGGGAACGCTGGGTGGAAGGAAATTTGTGGCTCCACTCAGATTCCAGAACTTTCTGTCACCGAAATGTGTGGAAAATGTGTTTTTTTAGACAGAATTTGAGGTTTGCAAAGGATTCTGGGTAACAGAACCTGGTCCGAGCCACACAAGTCACCCCATCTTGGATTCCCCTAGGTCTCTAGTTTTCAGAAATGCACAGGTTTGGTAGGTTTCCCTAGGTGGCGGCTGAGCTACAAGCCAAAATCTACAGGTAGGCACTTTGCAAAAAACACCTCTGTTTTCCTTCACAAATTTGGATGTGTCCACGTTGCGCTTTGGGGCATTTCCTGTCGCGGGAGCTAGGCCTACCCACACAAGTGAGGTATCGTTTCTATCGGGAGACTTGGGGGAACGCTGGGTGGAAGGAAATTTGTGGCTCCACTCAGATTCCAGAACTTTCTGTCACCGAAATGTGTGGAAAATGTGTTTTTTTAGACAGAATTTGAGGTTTGCAAAGGATTCTGGGTAACAGAACCTGGTCCGAGCCACACAAGTTACCCCATCTTGGATTCCCCTAGGTCTCTAGTTTTCAGAAATGCACAGGTTTGGTAGGTTTCCCTAGGTGGCGGCTGAGCTACAAGCCAAAATCTACAGGTAGGCACTTTGCAAAAAACACCTCTGTTTTCCTTCACAAATTTGGATGTGTCCACGTTGCGCTTTGGGGCGTTTCCTGTCGCGGGCACTAGGCCTACCCACACAAGTGAGGTATCATTTTTATCGGGAGACGTGGGGGAACGCTGGGTGGAAGGAAATTTGTGGCTCCTCTCAGATTCCAGAACTTTCTGCCACAGAAATGTTAGGAACATGTGTTTTTTTAGCCAAATTTTGAGGTTTGCAAAGGATTCTGGGTAACAGAACCTGGCCCGAGCCACACAAGTCACCCCATCTTGGATTCCCCTAGGTCTCTAGTTTTCAGAAATGCACAGGTTTGGTAGGTTTCCCTAGGTGGCGGCTGAGCTACAAGCCAAAATCTACAGGTAGGCACTTTGCAAAAAACACCTCTGTTTTCCTTCACAAATTTGGATGTGTCCACGTTGCGCTTTGGGGCGTTTCCTGTCGCGGACGCTAGGCCTACCCACACAAGTGAGGTATCATTTTTATCGGGAGACGTGGGGGAACGCTGGGTGGAAGGAAATTTGTGGCTCCTCTCAGATTCCAGAACTTTCTGCCACAGAAATGTGAGGAACATGTGTTTTTTTAGCCACATTTTGAGGTTTGCAATGGATTCTGGGTAACAGAACCTGGTCCGAGCCACACAAGTCACCCCATCTTGGATTCCCCTAGGTCTCTAGTTTTCAGAAATGCACAGGTTTGGTAGGTTTCCCTAGGTGGCGGCTGAGCTACAGGCCAAAATCTACAGGTAGGCACTTTGCAAAAAACACCTCTGTTTTCCTTCACAAATTTGGATGTGTCCACGTTGCGCTTTGGGGCGTTTCCTGTCGCGGGCGCTAGGCCTACCCACACAAGTGAGGTATCATTTTTATCGGGAGACTTGGGGGAACGCTGGGTGGAAGGAAATTTGTGGCTCCACTCAGATTCCAGAACTTTCTGTCACCGAAATGTGTGGAAAATGTGTTTTTTTAGACAGAATTTGAGGTTTGCAAAGGATTCTGGGTAACAGAACCTGGTCCGAGCCACAAAAGTCACCCCATCTTGGATTCCCCTAGGTCTCTAGTTTTCAGAAATGCACAGGTTTGGTAGGTTTCCCTAGGTGGCGGCTGAGCTACAAGCCAAAATCTACAGGTAGGCACTTTGCAAAAAACACCTCTGTTTTCCTTCACAAATTTGGATGTGTCCACGTTGCGCTTTGGGGCATTTCCTGTCGCGGTCGCTAGGCCTACCCACACAAGTGAGGTATCATTTTTATCGGGAGACGTGGGGGAACGCTGGGTGGAAGGAAATTTGTGGCTCCACTCAGATTCCAGAACTTTCTGTCACCGAAATGTGTGGAAAATTTGTTTTTTTAGACAGAATTTGAGGTTTGCAAAGGATTCTGGGTAACAGAACCTGATCCGAGCCACACAAGTCACCCCATCTTGGATTCCCCTAGGTCTCTAGTTTTCAGAAATGCACAGGTTTGGTAGGTTTCCCTAGGTGGCGGCTGAGCTACAAGCCAAAATCTACAGGTAGGCACTTTGCAAAAAACACCTCTGTTTTCCTTCACAAATTTGGATGTGTCCACGTTGCGCTTTGGGGCGTTTCCTGTCGCGGGCGCTAGGCCTACCCACACAAGTGAGGTATCATTTTTATCGGGAGACGTGGGGGAACGCTGGGTGGAAGGAAATTTGTGGCTCCTCTCAGATTCCAGAACTTTCTGCCACAGAAATGTGAGGAACATGTGTTTTTTTAGCCACATTTTGAGGTTTGCAATGGATTCTGGGTAACAGAACCTGGTCCGAGCCACACAAGTCACCCCATCTTGGATTCCCCTAGGTCTCTAGTTTTCAGAAATGCACAGATTTGATAGGTTTCCCTAGGTGGCGGCTGAGCTACAGGCCAAAATCTACAGGTAGGCACTTTGCAAAAAACACCTCTGTTTTCCTTCACAAATTTGGATGTGTCCACGTTGCGCTTTGGTGCGTTTCCTGTCGCGGGCGCTAGGCCTACCCACACAAGTGAGGTATCATTTTTATCGGGAGACATGGGGGAACGCTGGGTGGAAGGAAATTTGTGGCTCCTCTCAGATTCCAGAACTTTCTGCCACAGAAATGTGAGGAACATGTGTTTTTTTAGCCAAATTTTGAGGTTTGCAAAGGATTCTGGGTAACAGAACCTGGTCCGAGCCACACAAGTCACCCCATCTTGGATTCCCCTAGGTCTCTGGTTTTCAGAAATGCACAGGTTTGGTAGGTTTCCCTAGGTGGCGGCTGAGCTACAAGCCAAAATCTACAGGTAGGCACTTTGCAAAAAACACCTCTGTTTTCCTTCACAAATTTGGATGTGTCCATGTTGCGCTTTGGGGCGTTTTCTGTCGCGGGCGCTAGGCCTACCCACACAAGTGAGGTATCATTTTTATCGGGAGACGTGGGGGAACGCTGGGTGGAAGGGAATTCATGGCTCCTCTCAGATTCCAGAACTTTCTGCCACAGAAATGTGAGGAACATGTGTTTTTTTAGCCAAATTTTGAGGTTTGCAAAGGATTCTGGGTAAGAGAACCTGGTCCGAGCCACACAAGTCACCCCATCTTGGATTCCCCTAGGTCTCTAGTTTTCAGAAATACACAGGATTGGTAGATTTCCCTATGTGGCGGCTGAGCTAGAGGCCAAAATCTACAGGTAGGCACTTTGCTAAAAACAGCTCTGTTTTCTGTGATGTGTCCACGTTGTGTTTTGGGGCATATCCTGTCGCGGGCGCTAGGCCTACCCACACAAGTGAGGTATCATTTTTATCGGGAAAAGTTACAGAGTAAAACGTAGAGTAAAATTGATGTTTTTTTCACCTCAATTTCAATATTTTTCTTTTTCAGTTGTTATTTTCTGTAGGAAACCCTTGTAGGATCTACACAAATTACTCCTTGCTGAATTCAGATTTTTGTCTACTTTTCAAAAATGTTGCGGTTTCTGGGATCCAGCATTGGTTTCATGCCCATTTCTGTCACTGACTGGAAGGAGGCTGAAAGCACAAAAAATCGTAAAAATGGGGTATGTCCCAGTAAAATGCCAAAATTGTGTTGAAAAATTGGGTTTTCTGATTCAAGTCTGCCTTTTCCTGAAAGCTGGGAAGCTGGTGATTTTATCACCGCAAACCCTTTGTTGATGCCCTTTTCAGGGAAAAAAACACAAGCCTTCTTCTGCAGCCCATTTTTCCCATTTGTTTGAAAAAAACAAAATTTTCAGTGTTTTTTGGCTAATTTCTTGGCCTCCTTCTGGGGAACCCACAAAGTCTGGGTACCTCTAGAATCCCTAGGATGTTGGAAAAAAAGGACGCAAATTTGGCGTGGGTAGCTTATGTGAACAAAAAGTTATGAGGGCCTAAGTGCGAACTGCTCTAAATAGCCAAAAAAAGTCTCGGCACAGGAGGGGGAAAAGGCCTGGCAGCGAAGGGGTTAAGTATTTTACAGACTCCGCCACTCTTTGCTAAAAGAATATCTAATGCAAGCCGGTTTTGAAGAGTCATAGCTCTTTCCGCAGCAAGTTCAGTATCCTTCAGGAGTATAGCCCCTGTGAAGTTTGTCAGCATGTTATCCAAAATAGTAGAAAACTTTCGAATCTTTATGGAGTTTAAGGTAACCCCTACTGAAGGAATTATGGCTCCAAATATGTCACCAACGACAGCAGCCGCTGTCTCTCGCTTTTGTCTAGTATGTTGTATTTCAGACATTTTAGGAATTTGTTTTAAGTCATCAATCTCGTAGATCTTTGGGACAACTATTCCCAAATAACATGTCCCATACCATCCCTTTGGAAGACGGTAATCAGCATTAAGCCCATATATATAATAGATCCCGGGGATCGCTGGATCCTGTCCATTTAACATGAATGTCAACTTACTCTGAAACAGAAACACATGCCTACATTCACGCGTTCCACAAATAAAGTGTCTGTTGGAAAATGAGTTATTGGTAGGGCAGGTAGGTACCTACACCTAGCAACAAGCCACTAACCTCCACCTAGGTACAGTTAGGTCTCAGTAAATTAATCCCAGCTCAACCCTTGGTAGCTTGGCAACGAGCGTCAAGGCTTAACTTAGGAGACAAAGTGTAAAGCATTCAAATATCACAAAACAGTAATTAAATAAAACACAGGAAACAGTTTAAAAATCCAAAACCAATTTATAAAAATAGTTTATATTTTTATCTTTAAAATGACACAAAAACGATTAAAATCGGTTCAGGGGAACCGGAGATATGAATTTTTAAAGAATTATTACTTTTCTAGCGCTTAGAAACAAAAAGCGCCAATCGGGTCATCTGGTTGCACCTCGACCGGGGCAAAGTCAAACTTTCAGGCCGACCGCGATGGAGCCCTGCTCGGCTACAGGTCGCAGGAGGCCTCGGTTAAAAAGTTACCTTCTGACTTAGTCTTTATTTTGAAGTTTTTCTTCACCGGGACGAACCTGCCAGTTGAATCCGACCTCCTGGAGCCCTTGTCCGGATACGCGATGTGGGTTTCCTCGGTGGAGACTTTTACCTTCGGACTTAGTCGTTTTTTCGAGATGAAAATCCTTCGACCAGGGTAAACCTGGATCTTGATCCGACGTCCATGCAGCCCTTCTCGGATACGATGGCTGGGAGGTCCCGGTCAACTTTTTACCTTCGGACTTAGTCTCTTTTTTGGATGTTTTTCTTTACCGGGATGAACCACGAAGTCAGGCCGGGTCGCGGTTGAGGCAAGCCGGCTAGAATTTCCGCGGCGGGTCGGTCCCTCTCTGGAGCTTTTTTCCAAAAATTCTCAAATCTTTTCCAAACTTCTGGGGCTTCACCCAGATGTTCTTTTAAGGTTCTTTTGGGGTCCACAGCTCACCCCAAGGGTCCAGAAGTTCTGTGATGGTCCTTGGGGGGTGCGGACTTCAACTCCCAGAATGCACCTGGCGCAAACTCCTTTTTGGCCACTGGACAGTGGTCAGCTGGTCGCTTTTTTCAGGAGTTGGTGCAGGGGACTCTGGTTAGCAATTTTTCACCTGTAGCAAACAGGGAGTCCCTCCTTGAACCAGTTGAAGCCAGGCAAAGTCCTTCTTGTGGTGAAGCCCAAGTGTGCAGCTGGTGCAGTCCTTCTGAGTGCAGGTTCCAGGTGCAGGCCAGGGGTCCAGCAGGGCAGTCCTTTTTCTTCTTAAGTTCTTTCTTCTTGAAATTTGGTGGGGATCTGAGGCGTGGGTGCAGGTCTGCCAGTTTTATCCTTGCTCCTGGGTGAAAAGCAGGGGGGCCCTGGTTCTCCAATCAGGGACAGGGTCGTCCCCTTGTGATGACCACTTCCTGGGAAGTGTGGCAAAAATCCATCCCAGAAGGCAACAGTCTCTAAAAATCCAACATGGATGAATCTGATTTTTGGAGGTTACATCTGGCTGAGCCCACCCACTGGTGTGGCTAAAAATCCTATACACACCCCTCTCCTGCCCTCTCCTAATCTAATCAAGGGGGCACCTAATTGTCTGGGGTTGCAGGATGTGGGGTGTTGCTGGGTGCTCCAAATGTCCTTCTCTGCCTTTGAAGACCAGTTTGGCAGCCCTCCCCCTTCCTGCCTCACCATCTGCTGAGGGGAGATTCTCTCCCCCAAGCACATTCCTTTGTGTGAAGCCAGGCCACTTCATACCTCATCAAGGCAGCCTGGCAGAAGCTGCTGCAGGCTGGCCAATCAGAGCACAGCAGCAAAAACAATGCAGAGCTGAAATTGGCAACTTTTTAGGTAAAGTCTAAACTTTTTACCTGGACAAGTTATATTAAATCCAACAACTGGAAGTTGTGGGATTTATTACAACAATCAATTTGATACCAAATTCTTGGTATGTAACATTTAAGGAGACTTTAAAATTTAAAATAAAGTCTGCCCATTCTAGCCTATGAAGGCCATTTACTTCAATGAGGGAAAAACGAATTTGGCTGTTTTTACCTCATCAGGGCTTATAAATCTATTTTTATAAAGTCCCTGCTTATAGTTACATGGCACCCAGCCCTAGGGGCACATAGGGCACACCTTAGGGGTGACTTATATGTAAAAATAAGGTAGTTTAAGACTTTGAAAGTACCTTTAATTCCAAAGTCCAATTTGCATATAACTTTAATTTAAAAGCAGCCAGCAAAGCAGGCCTGCCTTTAAAATGACACTGGGCACCTCAGCAGTGCACCTAGGTGTGCACCACCTATGCTGTGGTCCCTAAACCTACATGCCCTACCATATACTAGGGACTTATAGGTAGGTTAACTTAGCCAATTATAATTAGCCTAATTTGCATATCCATTTTACACAGAGCACAGGCCCTGGGACTGGTTAGCAGTACCCAGGGCACCATCAAAGTAAGGAAAACACCAGCAAAAAGAGGAAAATGGGGGCAAAAAGTTATGGGGCCTCTGCAATCAGCCCTGTTTTCTCACAGTGTCATGCTCAGATTTCGGCCTATATATACAAAGCCTTCCTATGTGTAATGCATCTATAGCTAACTTGCCCTGTGTCTTTATTGCGGTGTAAGCATAATTATTTGCAAGCGTGCGTTTTTCGAATCCCTTTTTTAGCCTTTCTTTTAATGCTTTCCGTCTATCATCAGTGTGGTCTAAGAAGCTCTTTTCTACAGGTGTTAGTAAGCAGGTTAGATTATTGGGGGGCGCATAAGCTGTCCCAAATGTCAGTGTCGGCTCAAAGAAACCCCTAACTAATTTTATGCTGTGTTCTTTAGCTAATTTATTTAGAAACTCAATCACAGGCATGAAGGAAACACTACATCTAAGTTAGAATAGAAGTATTGAACATGTTCTTGATCATAGAATCTTGTTAACAGCAAACTACAGCTTATCCCGTAAGTTAATGGCAGACTATGATAAGTAACCCCTTCTTGTACTGATGAAGGAATCTTCGTACACACACAGTAATTTTTCGCATCCATTGTGTCAACATACTCATTCAGCAAGGGATAGAAGACATTAGTAGATGGTTCCCCTTTTGGATTAGTTCCCTCATGCAAGTATTTTGTATCCTGCTCAAACTTCTCCCATGGTGTTAGTGTAGCAGTTTCAGGATTTGAAGCAGTGTTAGTCACTTTCTTATCCACCAGTGGCATTCCCACAATCACACCTATAATTATTATTGCACAAACAAGACCCAGAATAGCAATCAACCAACCACACATCCTACCCCTATTACTATTTTCTCTGTAACTCATGATTTGTAAAGAATCAGGTAGCACAATAATACAAAGCAAACAATCAACTTGAGGACAATATAAAATATCTCTTTTTTTTTCTTTTGTGCAAAGTCTCTCTCTTTCTCTGTGATTATTTACAGTGTTTCCCTCACTCCAGGACCCCTTTGTCAAATCAAGTTAGCAGCTTGTCATAACCAGTTTTTCAGAGTCAATTCAGGTTAAGAGTGTCACATCCGTAATTTATCAGTGTTTTTTCTCCGCTTTTCAGCTTTCAATTTCAATTTCAATTTAACACAGTCTCTTTCTAAAGTTTAATTCAGGTGCCGTAGTATTGACCTGGTACCTCTTGATCAAAACAGAATGCCAAGAATTCTTGTTGCCATTCAGCTGATGTTGCATATGCCCATTCCGGACCTGCGTACCTTCTGTTTGCAACTCTTTTTCTTTTCAGTTTGCGTTCACCCTGCAACTCTCCTTCACTGAGATCTTCTTTCCTGGTTGTGTCAACTTCTTCCTCTATTGTTTCATTAGGGATTACTTCCTCTCTTGCAGCTTGTGGCTCTGGCCAATTATCTCCTTTAAGTGTTTCTTTCTGTCTGGCCTTTCAGGACGTTGAACAGTGCCCTCCTCTTGTGCTATGGTGTTTTCTCTTGATGGACCTGCAAGCGGCTCAGTAGGAGTCAGAACATCTCGACTTCCTTCCGCCTCACTCCCTTCGCCTTTAGGGTCTGTTATAGGCTCAACTTCAAACCTGTATCCATCTGCTTCTGGGAGAACCTCTCTTTGTGTCGGTTCCCCTGATTCCCCAGCTGAGATAGGCTCACAGTCACCCCTCTGGATCACGTTTTGAGTGATTAAGCTGTCCTCAGCAGGTTCTCCTTCAGTCTCAGTTCCCCTTTGAATACTCTCCGGCCCTGAGACTTCCTTCTCTGCAGCTGTTGTTTTGGACACTTCAAGTTCCTCATCAGTTGGACATGTCACCTTCTTTGTGTGACTGGCATGTATCCAATTCGGAAGACCTGCACATTTCACAGCAGTAGTGGTTGTCAGTATCACTTGATATGGCCCCTTCCAACGTGGCTCCAGACATGATTTCCTCACGTGTTTGACGACCACCCAGTCACCAGCTTTCAGGGTGTGACCTGGATCACTTATCGGTGGCAATGTGGTAGCCTCCACCTGGTGAGAAAAAGAACAGGCCACGTCAGCCAGACCCTTGCAGTAGTCCAACACCATATCATCCATGATATTCACAAGAACATTTGCAGATACTGTGGGCAATCGCATAGCTCAGCCCATTAGAATTTCATGGGGAGACAGTCCTGTTTTCTTGTCAGGTGTATTTCTCATTGACATCAGTACCAAGGGCAATGCATCTGGCCACTTCAAATTGGTAGCTGCGCACATTTTTGCCAATCACGACTTCAAGGTACCATTCATCTGCTTCAGGGTGATAACTACAATGCAGCTTCTGCTCAATGTTTAATGCGGCACACAAGAGCTTAATCACCTCATTGTCGAAGTGTCTGCCCCTATCTGATTCTAAAGAGATCGGTAATCTGAAACGTGATATTAACTCCCTAAGCAGCAGCTTTGCTACTGTGAGACTGTCCTTCCTACGTGTAGGGTAAGCTTCAACCAGTGGCTGAAAATGCACACAATCACCAACACGTACCTCAATCCTCCACACACAGGCATTTCAATAAAATCCATCTGCATCCTGCTAAACGGACCTCCAGCTCTCCCAACGTGGCTCATATTCACCACAGTCCCTTTCCCTGCATTCATCTGCTGACAGATGATGCACCTGTGACAGATAACCTCTGCAGCTTGTCTGAATTTTGGATTGAACCAATCGATTTTGAATAACCTGATCATTGCGTCTCTCCCAACATGTGCTTGACCATGGTAAAACCTCGCAAACTGTGACAAAAGACTGTTTGGCAAAAACATTTTTCCCTCTTCTGAAACCCATACGTCATCAGACCTCTGTACGCATTGCATTCTCTGCCAGGAACATTTCTCCTCTTTGCTAGCACATCCCTGCAGTGATTTTAGCTCATCTAATGTGTCAACCACTCTTAATGCAAAGTTTAAGCATGTTTCATTTTCAGTTTCAGGTGACAATTCCTACTGATCTCGAAACAATATACAGTTCAATGCACAAAACCTTACGACTTGATCTGCATAGCTGTTTCCCATTGACACAAAGTCTTGTGACTTAACATGAGCATTGCATTTCACCACAGCAATTTCAAGAGGTAACTGAATCGCGTGCAACAAATCCTTAATCTTTTCGCCATTTTACACTGGAGAACCAGAAGAGGTCACGATACCCCTCTGTGACCATAACTGGCCAAAATCATGTACAATTCCAAATTCATATCTGCTGTCAGTATAGATAGTAACTTTCACGTTTTCAGCTGTGTGGCATGCCCTAGTAAGAGCAATTAATTCAGCCACTTGAGCATAGTAGACTCTTTCGAGCCAGGAAGCTTCTAATATACCAGTGATTGTACACATGGCATACCCAGCTCTCAGTACTCCTAATGAGTCTCTCAAGCATGAACCATCAACAAGGATAATATAATCATTTTCTTCAAGTTGGGTATCTTTGATATCAGGCCTTAGTTTTGTGCACAGATCTGTTACCTCAAGACAATCATGTTTTACTTCCTCAGTATCATCAATGTATGCATTATCAATAGGAAGTAAAGTTTGCCGGGTTCAATACAGTACATCTCTTAAGGGACACATTCGGAGACCCCAGTATAATGGTCTCGTATTTAGTAAGACGGGCATTCATCATGTGCTGCGTCTTGGTTCGGGTTAACAAGATTTCAACTGAATGGGGGACCATTACTGTTAAAGGATGTCCCATCACTATTCCTTCACACTGTGTGAGGCTTTGACCAACTGCTGCAACTGCACGCAAACAATCCGGTAAGGCTGCTGCGACTGGGTCCAAAGTAGCCGAAAAATATGCTACTGGGCGGTTTGCACCTCCATGGACCTGTGACAGGACAGACAAAGAACAAGCATCACGTTCATGACAAAACAGTACAAAAGGCTTAGTGTAATCAGGCATACCTAAAGCTGGTGCCCTGCACATACTTTCCCTCAACTCCATGAATGCCTTCATTTCTTTCTCGGACATGGTTATGGCACCTGAGCCATCCTGAACTTCCTTGACTGTCAGTCTTATCAAGGGCTTAGAGATGATCGAGAAGTTGGGAATCCACTGACGACAGTAGCCCACCATTCCCAAAAACATCCTAACATCTCTTTTTGTTGTCGGGGGATTCATCTGCAGTATGGCTGTCACCCTTTCCTTGGATATTTTTCTCGACCGTTTCTCAATCAGGTGACCTAAGTAAACATCTCCCTCTGACAATATTGCATCTTCTTTGCGGACACTTTATGTCCGTTCTTTCCCAAATGGTTCAGTAAGGCAATTGTGTCGTACCTGCAGTCATCTTTTGTAATGGACGCAATTAACAAATCATCAATGTACTGCACTAGGGTCGAACTGAAAGGCAGTTCTAATGACTCCAAGTCTTTCTTCAATATCTGATTGAAGATGGAAGGTGACTCAGAAAACCCTTGAGGAATTCTGCACCAACTGTAAACCTTATCCAGGAATTTGAAAGTGAAGAGAAATTGGCTATCCTCATGAAGAGGCGCTGAAAAGAATGCTTGAGACAGGTCCACAACTGTGAACCACTCGGCATCACACGGAACCTGAAACATGATCACAGCTCAATTTGGCACTATGGGGCAATATTTTACCACAATCTCATTTATTTTCCTCAAGTCTTGCACAATTCGAACTTTCCCACAAGGCTTTTTCAGACCCATTATTGGAGAATTACACGGGCTACCCAGCACTTCTTTCAGAACCCCTTGCTTCACAAAGTCTGCAATTTTCTGTGCTACTTGAATGAGGACATCTTGTGCCATGTGGTAATACGGTACCTGAGGAAACACAGCATTCGGCTTCACCTCTACTTTAACCGTTTCTACTCCTTTTATCAGTCCCACTTCCTTTCCTGTTAGGTCCCACACTTTCTCTGTCACTGTTCCCTGCAACTCGGCTGGTAAATCATTCACTGTAAGCATTGGGAATAGGGTTATCAAAGGGTATTCCTCATTTGCGGACTCCGTTCCTAACTCTGGAAACTGACCATCGTCCCCTTCATCATCACTGTTCGTTTGCACCTCAATCCCTTCATTGGAACAGGTAATCAAACACCTCGTTTTGCACCGTAAGTCTCTTCCCAGTAGGGATACGGGACTAGAATCACAGATTACAAATTTGTGTAATCCCTGGAAGTTGCCAATCTCAACTTGGACCAGATCTGTAATTGGATTTGTCAGGAACTGATTTGCTACTCCTATCACCCTTATGGTACGTCTCGAAAGTGGTAATTTCGGAACCTCTGCACTTCTAACTGTAGAGCATGTGGCTCCTGTATCAACTAAGAAAGAAACCTTATGGCCCATCACCTTCCCCTCTACATAGGGTCCCCTTTGATCTACTTCTAGGGACGCTGCAAGCCTGCACTCCTCACTGTCTGAACAATCATCCGACCATTCATCGTTTATTCCATCCTCACCACGCAATGGGAACTGCTGTACTGTGTTATTTTGACTCATTGTTTGACCTGTGACCTGTTGAGGAAGCATCACCTGTTGCTGTCCCATTGGAGCTAATGGTATCTGCATTTGCTGTCTAGGTACCATGGGAATCTGCTGTTGTGCCTGCTGCATCTGTGCTGGTTGAACACGCGGCATTTGCATCTGCTGCATGGGTTGTAACCCCTGCATCTGTACCATGTTATTCTGAAGTTCTGATTTTGCCCTCTCATTTTTGGACCTCTCACATTCTGAAAGGTACCAACATCATTGCTTTGTTGAACAACACCATCCTGCACCACCATTGGGCATTCCCGCTTCCAATGCCCCACGCCCCCGCACGAGTGACATGGTGACACCTTTTTCATCCCCTGCACATCATTTTGAACCACAACAGTGTGCAAGTCTGGACCACGGTTCACAAAGCCTCCTCGTCCTCAACCCCTTGGTTGTGCCTGAAACACTCCATTCCCCTGCGGTTGCTGCTGTATCACCTGCTTTATTCCATTTCCCTGCATCCCTGCTTGCGCTGCCTTAATCTGCATCACCATCACCTTCTCTTTCAACTTTCTCTGATTCAACTCAATCTCGTCACTACAGTATTTCGCATACTGCAACACCTCATCAATCGGCTTTGCTTACCAACAGATCAAATGATTCTTAATCATCTGGCTACTCTCTGGCCTCAACCCTTCAACAAACCTGAACACAAGATGATTCATGTCTTTTGGCTCAATGACCTCAGTGCCACTGTAATTTTTGAACGCTTTCAACAATCTCTCATAGTAAGCATGAATCGACTCTGGCTTCCTGTAATGTTCGATCGATTTTCTGCCAATCAGTCACTTTCGGCGACACTTTCTGCTTCAAAAACTCAATCACTTTATGATAATATTTCATCACCTTTGCAGACGGTGCTCCAGTAACCTTATCTCTTGCCGGCTCCTCTGTTGGCCAATCTACGCCCCTCTTGCACTCAAGCCATAAGTCAGGTGGAACTATAATCTCAAACAGTGTATTCAAGTCCTCCCAGAGACATTTTGCAAGCTTCACAAATCTGTCTGTCTGCTGATACCACTCTATCGGCTTCTCCCTCAACCTGGGGTAGTCATTTGTGAATGACAAGATGCCACCCCTAGACCACAGTACATGGACTAGCACTCCTCCGGCTGTCTCTCTCATTGGTAATATTTTTATTGTCCCCGTGTCCGGTGCGGCCTTAGCCTGCTTTGGTTCCGGACCATTATCCTTTTCTTTAGCTCTTTTCTTTGCCCATCTGCCTTTCCATTTCTCTAAGGCTCCCCAAATTTGAGCACTCTGCAGTATTTCTTTGAGATGTGTTTTCATTCCGGTAGACCTCATGTGCTCAAAATCTTTAGGCTCAAAGTCTAATCTGTAGCTTCTTTTCAAATGTTTAGTACTCTCAATGTCAATGTTGTATTTATCCGGCAGGTTCGCCAACCTCTGATGCACCTTGCTCATTTCTCCAGTTATTTTGGGGCACAAGTTCCTCAATTCTGCTTCCGTGTATGATTCTAGTCTGTTCACCCCCATTCTCCCTTCTACTAGTTCCATAGCTTCTACACCCAGTCTCACAAAATTCAGGTATTCTTCCCTTTTTGACCTCTCTGCGGTCACTGCAGTAGTCTGCGGAGTGTTGAGTTTGTCTAACCACTCGTTCAATTGTTGCGCTGTTAAGCCTTGCAACAAAATGTTTCCAGACTGCACCATTGGTGGCTGTGTCGTGTTGTTACTCATTACCTGTGGGGTTAGCATTCCCAACCCTGCTTGCCTCATTATCTCCAAAGGAACCCCAATCGGGCTAAAGTCTAACAAAGACCTAGACCTCTCAACTGTCTGTTCTTACTGTAGGTGACCTATGGACCCTCCTCTTATTGCCTCTTGGGTCATTACTCCCTGATCACATACGCCAGGCTTACCCTGCACACACAGCGGTACTGGTGGACCAACCGTAATTGCCAATGATATAGCAGCTGGTGACTGTCCGAGTCCTGAACCCTGTGGAACATTAACTCCCACAGCTTGATTCATCATAGGTGCTGTAGCTATTGACTGCGGTACTGCGACTTAAGTGTAACTCGGAACCAGCTGTTGCTGCAGCTGGGGAAGAAATTGCAGAGTTGGCTCAATCTGCACTAACTTTGATCGCGTATATATCGGATCCGGCGGCACCATCAGACTCGTAGTTGTTTCCAATACTGGAACATCAGGATAAAATCTTTGAATCTGTGGTGGCTGCAACTGTATCTGTGTGTCTGGCGCAGTGGGTACACTGACACCATTTTGTATCAAAACTGTATCACTGGTCTGCACTGTACTTGTGATGCCCTTTTTTTGTGCCGGGTCTTGAGAACCCACAATAGTGCTCTGTACGTTATCATTTATGGCATATGGTGGCGGGCGATCATGTAACAACTGATTAAGAAACTCTTCATCGTCTGAATCATCTGTGTCTGCCCAAGACCTCTGAGTCTCCTTCGGTTTATCTGAACCTTTGTCTGTTTTACAAGTGGCTTTCTTTCCCTGTGTCTCATCTTCTTGTGTTATTGCCAGGAACATTTTAAGTCCGTCAGCTACTCCCTTCTCCACATCCTGCTCTCATTATCCCATCAAGCCTCGGCTAAAGTCTTTTCTGCTCTTTTCATTCTCCTCTCAAATTTCTGCTGTCTCTGTCGTATGGCCATCAATTCCCAGATTGCTAATGCCTCATACTTAGCTGGTCTCGGAGGTGGTTTTTGTACACTTAACATCATTTGCAAGTTCTCCAAAATTCTAGTATTAAACGTTCCGTACTCCTGAAACGCTAAACATCCCTCCTTTTCTGTCAATTTGCACCACTGTTTTATCCAAAGACATGGCGCGACTCCCTTCTCCTCCATATCAATATAAGCTGCAGTACCCTCAGGCAGTGTAGGCTCCCCCACACTCGCTTTAATATATACATCTCCCCTCAAAGCACTCTTTAAAGCCTTGAAAAACTTCATTTTTGTGTCTTTTATTTTGTTTAGAATCTAATCAGGAAGGGACTTTAATTCCCAGAACACTCTTCACCCACCTTGCTCAACCTAATGCCTCTCACGGATGGCAGCCAATCCGTGTGTGACCCCTCTTGGCAACTGACCTATCCCAGCGCGGCACCACTGAAGTCACACTCACACACACTGCGGCTGACAAAGTCTTGCGGCTTGTCCTCCTCACACAAAACGAATGCGATATATTGCGAGCACCTTTAACAACAAAACACAATTTTGCCGGTTTACTACAGGAAGGGTAACACATTCGCTTCAGAACTTTACAGAGATTTTACTTGAAGCCTCGGCCGCTACTCTTTCCTTCTCAGCTCCCGCACTCGCAAGCAGAATTCGACCCGCAAATCCTTATCGACTTGTCAATGGTTCGTTCTAGTGCACTTTAGAACTTGCCAAATCTCCATCAAAGGTTTCATTCACACAATTTGACTCAAACTCGACTTGTCAACCACACCCGATTGACCTATTAAACCTCACAAATTACAACATAAACCCAAGTGTCTCCTACACTTGACACTATACTCCGGAGTCTTAGACCACGAAGGGCCAGTACATCACCAACAACCATGTGGATAATTTTGAGCACAAAGCGCCACGCTCACATGAAGTTTGCCGACTTCCCTACTCTCATACTGTGGAGTACGCCCACTCCTACTAAAACAACATTACCTGACCTAAATCCACACAAACTTCACAAAACACCTGCAATATGCATAAGCTGAGCAAGCGCAAATTCTAAACCACACATACTAAAACGCCGAGAACATACCCAACTCACTTAGGCAAGCTCTGAGATTCCGGGAAAGTCATGGGGAATTTAGAAACGCATCATACCTCCAATTTGCATTATCTCGAAAATAACACTTTAAAACAATGGTCCCTCGTCCTAGGGCCCCAAAGGGCCTAAACCGTCGCTCTGCTACCAGAACTGTTAAAGCGTCCCTTTATGACTAATTTACTCAATTTGGGACTCATTTTTGGCCAATGAATCTTTTGACCCTGATTGAAGACACCTTAGGACGAGATAACTATTCAGCATGTCAATCAATATGTCAATACCGTCATCAAGGTTCACAGTAATACAACAATTCAAATTAGTCAAAGACATTTAATAAACTCAGAAACCACCATGACCTTGCAGTCATGAATAACCACACCAGTTTAGTACTATTATTTAAAGTTTATTCCCTATTGATTACAATTCTACTAGCAAGTTTATTAGTCTCAAAACCAAGAAACACATTGGCATAGTCACAATATGGCAACTCTGATAATATTTCATCAAAGCAAGAATCACAAATATTAGAACATAGCACTGCGTCAACATAGATTATCCTTAGCAGAGCATTATCATCACGTTATTCAACAAAGCATAGATTCCGTCATTTGTCTATTTGGGTCAGTTTAGTGAACCCCTCATCTAACCTCAAATCAGCATTGGCATATTGGGCTTCATGCAAAACAATTTAGTAACACCAATTTGGAAAAACATCTAACTAGGGTCTCTGTCAAAAGAAGCAGTTGGTACCTAGAAAGGAAAAGCAAACAGACAATTACAATTTCATTGTCATATAGTTACCCTCCGTATTGGGTCAGCACTCAGGTTCAGTCTTCGTCCTCAGGACATCAGTTGATTCGCCATCAGGAATTCAGCAATCGGGTAAAAGGGGGCACTTCCCTCATAAGGAGGTAAAGTGTAAACGGGCAATATAAGGCAAGGATGGTTTTAAGAACCAAACAGCAAAGTCTCTATGCAGAGTGACAAAGTCTCTGGATCATAGCAAATCGCATCAGCATCTCCCTAACTCTCTCTCTCTTATTCTCTCCTGTTCTCTCTAGTTTTGATTTTCTTCTTTGTGTCAAGGGTTTTTATCCCTTTTCTGCTGTACAGTCCCCTAATTTCTCATTGGTTGAGGGGTTGCACCCCACTATCTCTATCCAATAGATTTTCAATTACTTCATTGAATTTGTCACCCCATAAC
Organism: Pleurodeles waltl; assembly: GCF_031143425.1. Classification (NCBI taxonomy): domain Eukaryota; kingdom Metazoa; phylum Chordata; class Amphibia; order Caudata; family Salamandridae; genus Pleurodeles; species Pleurodeles waltl. The sequence goes on along the minus strand of NC_090440.1, from coordinate 1,424,342,716 downwards.
GGTTCTCACGTAGTTTATTGGTCCTTATGATTGACGTCTTCAGTGGGTAGAATGTCCGGTATGATTTCATACTCTTGTGGTCTACTTTGCATCTTTAGTCAGTGGATCCATTGTTTGTACTGGTTCAGGCGACCTTGTACCTGCAAGTAGTCTACACTGTTGCGTTCAGCAAGAATGTTTCACTAAGCAAGTTTAATTTCATGGGAACGGATCTACTACAGTTACATTCATCTTCTAGTTTGGAGAAAAACAAGAGTTCGTGTCCTTCAGCAAGTCAGCACACTGCACGTTAGAAAAACACATTTAATATGAAAGCCAGGCAGCTAAGGCCTAATGATTTATTAGCAGAACTTTAACATATAGGGGGTCATTCTGACCCTGGCGGTCATCGACCGCCAGGGCCAACGACCGCGGAAGCACTGCCAACAGGCTGGCGGTGCTTCCTGGACAATTCTGACCGCAGGGTAAAGCCGCGGTCAGAAAAGGGAAACCAGTGGTTTTCCGACGGTTTTCCCCTGGCCAAAGGAATCCTCCATGGGGATTCCGACCCCCTTCCCGCCATCCTGTTCGTGGTGGTTCTTACTGCCAGGAACAGGATGGCGGGAATGGGTGTCGTGGGGCCCCTAGGGGCCCCTGCACTGCCCATGCCACTGGCATGGGCAGTGCAGGGGCCCCCTAACAGGGCCCCATAAAGATTTTCAGTGTCTGCTTTGCAGACACTGAAAATCGCGACGGGTGCCACTGCACCCGTCGCACCCCTTCAACTCCGCCGGCTCCATTCGGAGCTAGCTTTATTGTTGAAGGGGCTTTCCCGCTGGGCCGGCGGGCGGCCTTCTGGCGGTCGCCCGCCGGCCCAGCGGGAAAGTCAGAATGACCGCTGCGGTCATTTGACCGCGGTACGGTCTTCTGGCGGTTCCCGCCAGGCGGGCGGGTTCCGCCGCCCGCCAGGGTCGGAATGACCCCCATAGGCTTTTAATATTAGTGCAACATCATATCCTAATATAATATTTCAACATTATTAGACAGTTTCATTAGTCCCCGTATATATTGACGGCCACTCCCCGTGGGCACATTTCAAGTGCTTGTTTTAGCAAAATACATTTAATACATTTTCTATGTGGCATTATTACACATTAGTTCATAAACATTACATATTAATATAAGCTACACTCTCCCAAAACCATTGTGAGACCAAAAGAGCAGATGAGATCAGATAGAGGGCGGATGTACAGATTGAAGAGCGTATGGCTCAAGGAGGAACCCTGTGGTACCCCACATTTCAACTGATGATTTGCAAAGAAAAAGAAACTCTCACTAACCTGAAAGCTCTGATTCTCCAAATTGACATAAGTCATTTTAGGGCTCTAACTTATGTCAGCTTTTCCAAACGGTAGAGAAGATTAGGATTGGAGACCATTATAAATGCCACACTTAAATCAAGAAGAATCAGTGCTGCTGACCCATCCTGATCCAAAGTCTTTTTAGGATTTTCGGTGGCCAACAGGGGCTCTGTTTCTGTACTACATCCTGTGTGAAATCCTGTTGGTGTGGAGTGCAGGATATTGTTGGCTTCCATGTATTCTGCCATAAACTTGTTTATAATCTTCTCTAGGATTTTACTAATAGCTGGGAGTATCAATATAGGCCTATAATTTCCTACCACCTCACGGTCCAGAGCAGGTTTCTTCAGTAAAGGGTGTTCTATGGCATGCTTCCATGCATCAAGAACACTAGCACTGTTTAAGGAGGAATCATCGAGCTCTGCCAAGATGGAAAACATCAAATCCCCCTTTCAATAGAATATCTTTTGGGGCAGGATCAATGGGTGAACCTGACATAACTGTGCTTGTCACAGCAATTACTTCCTTTTTATCTTCTTGATGAAACAAGAAGAGTTCAACTTTAGTTATGAACCTCTCGTCTGCTTTGTAATGATCTGCCAAACCCAATAGGGCATTGGAAATGCTCCTTACTTTATCAAGAAAGTGATTGGCAAGTAATTGATAGCGTACTTCAGATGGGGGGGACCAGATCCTAATACCTCAGGTTTTAAAAAGGCATTTATAACAGTGTAAATTTCTTTTGAGGGTTTAGAGGATTGGTTGATCCGCTCTCTAATGTTATTGATCTGGGTTCCAGCAATAGCATCCTGATAATTTTTCAAGGCCTTTTTGTAGGCCTGTTTACATGTGTTGTCATAATTGATCCTTCACTTTCTTTCACTTCTTTTGCCTCCTTTTTATTTAGTTCTCTTAATTACTGTGTAATCCATTGAATTTTATTTTTGGGCTTGGCTTTCTGGCTGTTTTCTAATGGTATTAAATAATCCAGGAACATGCTGATCTAGTTTTTAAATGCTGCATAGGATGTAGAAACATCACAATCTTGTGTTGGGTTTGGCATTGAGCTGCATAACGTCAGCTTCCAGCTGGCTATACCATTGCAGTGTGATCTTAGAGTGTATTACTTTACATGTAGGCCCTCCTACTTTTGGAATAGAAAACAGAATCAACTAATGGTCTATCCAAACAAGTGGCATTGGGGGGTTTAGTGCTCTGTTGGACAATTGCATCCAATATATGACCCTTGTTATGCATTAGGCAGGTAATCAGCTTGGGAAGATGAATCACTAAGGGCTCTGCAGATAATTAACAGCCTGGATGCATGCAGTATCTTCAAAATGGATGTTTAAGGCTGTCTGGAGACTGTGGGCTGCCAGAATATCTGGCATAGTTTGCAGAAACTCTGTAGCAGAACCTGGTTGGAGGTAAACAAGCATCCCTGAAACAGTGTACGTGTGAGAGAGCTTGATAGGGTATAACCGGCTGTCACTGCCTGGAAATGAGACTGGAGTGACAATCTGGATCTTTTTTTGTATTTTTTAGTAATTACAGCAACTCTTTTGTCCATGTCAATTCTTCTTGGTCATATTTCACAAAGAGATTTTACAATGTTCATTTTCTGGATCTGGGTCTTAAATATACATAGTGTCCTTGTTAGAAATGGAGTCTTTCATTGGTAGTCACGTTACCCCCAGTCCAAGCTAGAACCCTCACTCTAGTCAGGGTAAAGGGGAATCAACCTCAGTTAACCCCCCTCTCACCCGCTTGGTAGCTTGGCACAAGCATGCAGGCTTAACTTCAGAAGCAAGGTGTAAAGTATTTGTACCAACACACACAGTAATACAGTGATACACTACAAAATGCACACCACACCAGTTTAGGAAAATAGATAATATTTATCGAAATCAATCAAGACCAGAATGACGAAAATCCAACATACACAAGTCAAGATATAAATTTTAAAAAGAATAAAACTCTTAATCCATAGATAACAGTGAGAATGCGGTTGTTACACAAAGTACTTGGTTAGTGTCAAAAATAAAGGTGCACAGGCGAGCGTGTGTTGAAAAAAGGCTAGCGATGCGTCGATTTCTCACTTACAAGCGAGACCGTGCGTTGTTCCTTCTCCAGTCAGGTCAGTGTGCTTCATTTATTCTCTCCCGCAAGAGAGCAATGTGCTGATTCCCCAGCAGACACCTCGGGTCCTGGCACCCTTTGTGTTGATTTTTCATGCCCAGCGATGTTGCATTCGAAATCTCGTCACACGATGTCACGAAACTGCACTGCGTAGAGCTTGCATCGTTATCAGCACTGGCGGGTGTTGCGCATTGTTTCTCCAGCTACAATGCATCAATCTCCCAGCCACGATGCACGTGGAGCATAGATTTTTCGCTGCGAGGCCGGCGGCGCATCGTTTATCAGTCGCGTTGCGGATGAGGTGTTAAAGATTCCCTGTACGGTGGTCTGTGCGTGGATTTCTGTCTTTTTCCACCAGCTTCACCTTTCAAGGGCCCAGAGACAAGTTAGGGCACCACTTAGCAGGGCAGGAGTCTTAGCAGAGAGTCCAGGTGTTGGCAAAGAGTAGTCTTTTATGTCCCTGAGACTTCAACAACAGGAAGCAAGCTCAGTTCAAGCCCTTGGAGATTCTTCACCAGTGGGGAGTCACACAAAGGTCAGTCTTTGTCCTCTTTCAGGCATAAGCAGCTACTGCAGGCCAACCCAGAAAATGAACGGTCACAGGCAAAGAGGCAGTGCTCCTCCTCCAGCTATTCAGCTCTTCTCCGTGACAGGGGTTACGCTTGGTTCCAGAAGTAAACTGATTTTCAGGGGTTTGGGTTCCATTACTTATACCCCTTTCTGTCTCTGAAGTAGGCCTACTTCAAAGGAACATCCCTGTTATTCACAAGATCCTTCCTTGCCCAGGACAGGCACCAGACACAGACCAGGGAGTTTTAAGACTGCATTGTAAGAGGGCAGGCACAGCCCATTCAGGTGTGAGTGACCACTCCTCCGTCCACTCTAGCACAGATGGCTCATAATGATATGCAGGCTACACCACAGCTCCCTCTGTCTCACTGTCTAGAGAGGATTCACAAACAGCCCAACTGTCAAACTGACCTAGACAGGCAATCCACAAACAGGCAGAGTCACAGAATGGTTTAAGCAAAAAATGCCTATTTTCTAAAAGGGGCATTTTCAAACTAACAACTTAAAAACTAACTTCAGTAAAAGACGCATTTTTAAATGGTGAGTTCAGAGATCCTAAACTCCAAATTTCTATTTGCTCCCAAAGGGAATCTGCACTTTAATTAAATAAGCGACAATTGTATAAAATGTATTCATTTCTAAAATATATTGAAGGTGGAGCTATAGCTATAACATTTTCCTGACTTATCAGCACTTTTCAAAGAGTAAGAGGTCTAGAGCAAAATGTATTCTAATAATAGCGAGCACTTTAGCTTGCATATTTCAGAGGCCAATGAAAAGAGCATCAGCTATACTAAGGGAGTGCTTTATATTTAGTAACAAGTGAGTATATGCTTTACAAGTACACAGGAAGGTTTATGTGAAAGGGACAGATGTACTAAGGCATTTGCGGTTAGTTTATGTAAAAGGGCCAGATGTATTAAGGCATTTGCAGTCACAAATGATCTGATTCACAAAATCGGACCCTTTGCGACCACTAAATGACCTATTGATTTATGCCAAACACAAAACAAGTTACCAAATCCCAACTTGAGTTTGCAAATACTTATTGGCCACTATTTTGTGACCTGTGTTTAGTATGTCTGGTCAAAGTTGTTTTAAAGTATGAAACCTTATGCAAATTTCACCCAGACACAGAGCATAGCAAGGCATAGCTTGCAGGAGGCATTTTCATTTTTTTCTGCGGATGTGTGAAAATTAATTAGGATTTAAAGAGGTCTTTTTGTTTTCAATTAATACACTTTAGCAATAAGATCTCATTTGTTTAGATGTATAACCTCTACAAATTAGGTAAGGGCAACAGTACAAGTGATGGGAAGAAAAAGTGAGGCTAGGGAACTGCATAGATATGTTTGACAGATGTTGGTCCATGCTAGACTTACAAGGCATGATAAGGAGCACTGCGCAACAGGGAAGGGTTGCTAATGTCAGTGTTCTGGTGGTCAGTGCCGCACAGGGCTGACTTATCGACAGGTCATTGTTGCTCAGAGCAGTTGTGCTTGTTGAAACATGAGATTGTAATTGTATTTATCTAGTGTTTACTACACCTGATGAGGCATTGAAACACTTTATGCCAGACAGCATGCTGCTCCGGAACCCAATGTTAGTGGTTAGTCAGGTTTTATTTGGTATTGCTGCTTATTGGAATTAGTCTTGTATGTACGAAAACCATACTTTGCATTCACTCCAGTTTCTTTGTTGTAGATTAATTTAATAGTAGCTAGGTGTGATTATTAGTGAGGGGTTTTATGAGTACAGGCTGGTGGTTGGCAATGTAATAGCTGAGCAAGAAAGGATTAGGAATTGTTTGTTTGCAGGGGTATGACTTTCAAAAAAGGATATGTGGTGACCTTTGAAAAGAGTTGTGGGCAGTTTCCAGAAATACATAAAGAAAGTTCAAAGCAACCATGCATGTGATTTAGAGAAGGTTGTGGTCAGAAAGAGGAGGCATGTAAAGGATGGAATGGAGTACCATTTAAGAGAAAAAAGGAGAGGTGTCAAGAAGAAGTTTTAAGTAATGGTCTGTTTTCATCCTGCATTTTAGAAATATAGAGGATGTTATTGGACTAACATGTAATGTGAGATGCAACATTACTTGTATGTAAAGATAGTGCTATACTAGGTCCTTCGATAGGTACTAGAATACTGTGATTGTGGGTAATGAAAAATATTAACTGCCAGAGCTGCCAACTTTGGAGCTGGGGTTCCTGGTCAACATTCTGTGATTCCAGCCAAATCACTTAGGGCCTGATTTAGACATCGAAGGAGGGGAATACGCCATCACAAACGCAATGGATATTCCGTCTGTGGTATTAGGATCCCATTATGCACTCAGGGGATTGTAATAGGGCAGACAGGATATCCATCACGTTTCTGATGGAGTTTTCTGTCCACTGACATCTAAGGCAATTAATCTCCCTGTGCCTTCAAAGAATTATTCTGTTCTTTTGTAATATAACTGGTGCTCATTAAAAGCGCCTCAATATCTTCATGTAGAATTTTTACATTATAAAACTGCAAAAAAAGAATAATAACATAGTAGATGATAATATTGCAAAACGTGATAACAGTAACATGCTTATAGAATAACCATGGATTTATTTTTCAATTAATATGAATATTACTCTTTGATGATTGATTTACCATTATTTCATGTATTATTATTATTATTGTATTCCTTAACGCTGATTTAGGTGGACAAACAACAAAACGTGAACAATATCCTTGGAAATGTAGTAAAATGAACTCTTGTGATTTAAACACGTAAACCACTAATTTATGTTTGTATGTGTCACATATTAAGAGTTCATCCAGAAATACATTCAGCAGGTCATACAAATAATCTGATGGGGGACTGATTGGAACAAGATTATGGGCCTCATTCTGACCCTGGCCGGTGGCGGCAGCCGCCGGCCTGGCAGGGCCCGCCAGAATACCGCTGCGCGGTCAAAAGACCGCCGCGGGTATTCTGGGTTTCCCGCTGGGCTGGCGGGCGACCGCCAGAAGGCCGCCCGCCAGCCCAGCGGGAAACACCCTTCCATGAGGATGCCGGCTCCGAATGGAGCCGGCGGAGTGGAAGGGGTGCGACGGGTGCAGTTGCACCCGTCGCGATTTTCAGTGTCTGCATAACAGACACTAAAAATCTTTGTGGGGCCCTGTTACGGGGGCCCCTGCAGTGCCCATGCCACTGGCATGGGCACTGCAAGGGCCCCCAGGGGCCCCACGACACCCCATACCGCCATTCTCTTCCCGGCGGCCAAAACCGCCAGGAACAGGATGGCGGTATGGGGGTCGGAATCCCCATGGCGGCGCAGCAAGCTGCGCCGCCATGGAGGATTCCCCAGGGCAGCGGGAAACCGGCGGTACACCGCCGGTTTTCCGTTCATGACCGCGGCTGTACCGCCGTGGTCAGAATGCACCTGGGAGCACCGCCAGCCTGTTGGTGGTGCTCCCGCGGTCGTTGGCCCTGGCGGTTTTTACCGCCAGGGTCAGAATGACCCCCTATGTCTCAATAGATACACAATTTGTGCAGTGACTGCATCCCGTGGCTGAAGTGAGCGACCTAGACAACACCTTTGAACTGGGCCAGCGATTACACACTTATCCACTTTCTCAACTTACATGAAATACCACTCTCAAAGACTTTACATTTTGGCTCATAGTTGTTTTCCCTAGTACTTGAGTTTGGGAACTCTTTCTGGCATCATCCCTAAAAAGCAGGACTTTAAATCCTGTGGTTCTCTGGAAAACAGCTTTTAAGTTATGTATGCATTTCTAGATTAAGGGCGATTCTTTCCACCTGAATTTGTTTCCACTGCAGTTTCTGGACTCGTCTGTGGGGTGAACATGCAGTGCTTAATTTGAAAAACAATGGGGCATATTTAAGAGCCCCTAGTGCCTCCTTGTGCCACATTACCATTACTTTTTTTTCCGCTAATGTGGCCCAATGAGGCAAGAATCTCAGCCCCATATTTACAAAGTGGTGCACTGCATGCATTGCGCCACTTTGTAACCCTTTGCGCCATATTATGCCTGCGCCAGACATAGGTGGTCATTCTGACCCTGGCGGTCTTTGACCGCCAGGGTGGAGGACCGCGGGAGCACCGCCGACAGGCCGGCGGTGCTCCAATGGGGATTCCGACCGCGGCGGTAAAGCCGCGGTCGGACCGGCACCACTGGCGGGGTCCCGCCAGTGTACCGCGGCCCCATTGAATCCTCCGCGGCGGCGCAGCTTGCTGCACCGCCGCGGGGATTCCGACCCCCCCTACCGCCATCCAGATCCCGGCGGTCGGACCGCCGAGATCCGGATGGCGGTAGGGGGGGTCGCGGGGCCCCTGGGGGCCCCTGCAGTGCCCATGCCACTGGCATGGGCATTGCAGGGGCCCCCGTAAGAGGGCCCCTACATGTATTTCACTGTCTGCTGTGCAGACAGTGAAATACGCGACGGGTGCAACTGCACCCGTCGCACAGCTTCCACTCCGCCGGCTCGATTCCGAGCCGGCTTCATCGTGGAAGCCTCTTTCCCGCTGGGCTGGCTGGCGGTCTGAAGGCGACCGCCCGCCAGCCCAGCGGGAAAGTCAGAATTACCGCCGCGGTCTTTCGACCGCGGAACGGTAACCTGACGGCGGGACTTTGGCGGGCGGCCTCCGCCGCCCGCCAAGGTCAGAATGAGGGCCATAATGTATGCAAAAGGGGCATTCCCCCATTGGGGGGGCTTGAAAAATGTTGCAAGGAAATCTAACAGATTTCCTTGCGTCTTTTGTTTTGGCACTTGTAACGCCTGCTCAGAGAAGGCGTTAAAAGGGGGTATACCATTGTTTACCATGTGTTCCAATGTACTCTGCAGGAGTAGCGCCAAACTTTTGGCACTACTCCTGCAGAGTACATCAATAGTGTCACAAAAAATGACACTATTGCCCTGTTCCTTGCACCATGGTGTGCCGTATTTTTAATATGGTGCACACATGGTGGCGGTAGGGGACGGTAAAGGATACAAGAAAAGTGCTGCTGCACTGGGTGCAGCAGCACTTTTCTTAAATATGCCCCAATGAGTTCTGGTGCATATATCTCTGTACAAAAGCCCTCATGGGTAATATTAAATTCCCACCTGCCAAATACAAAGCCTGCATATTCAGAGCCTCTTTAATCCACTAACAGACATTCCTATCCCCTTTTGCTCACTCTTGCAGGTACTTGCTTTTTCCACCAGTGAAGGGTATTCTGTCTTTCTCTTCCTCCATCTTTTCCCTTTGTGTGTTTTCCCTCTCTTGATCTTGGCAATGTCGGAAGAAGAAACCTAAGTGGCAGTCTCCGAAAATTAGTACAGGTGGGCCCCAGCAACAACCACCGGCTCAAATTAACAATTGAACATATCTGCAGCATTGAATTTTAGTATAACCGTGAGAGTATACTGCAATAAATTGGTAAACAGAGACTACCCAACAGAGCCAATAATTCATTTCAAGGCCACTTGCTTTGGAGATTCCTTAAATTTAAAAAGTAGCACACCCAGAAAGACAAGTGTGGACTGTTCTCTTAAAACTAGAGGGCACAAGCTTTCAATTGTGGCACAAAATGTTGTCTTGAAATAAATGTCTGTTTCACCCTATGCAAGAAATGTACAAGTCAACTTTTTAAAAAGTGGTGGTTGGATTAGTCACTTTTGATCATGACCATTTGGGAACCGAGGGCCTCGTTTACGAGGCCCTGCGGGCACACTGCACCAACGGAGCATCATATTTTTTTACACTCCAGTGGCGCTGTGTGCCAGCCCATATTTACAAGGCCACGCAAAGCCACCTTGCGTGGCTTAATCTAGCCTTGTAAATATGGACTCCTTCCACGCTTAACACTGCGTGAAAGGGATGTTCCATGGGTGTTGCTTAGGGTGTCCCTGATTTACAAGTCTGATTTACAAGTCTGGGAATCTGTCAGATTCCTATGCCATCTCAGGGGTGATGTAAGAATGATGCAACAGGGAGAAATATCTTTTTGCCATTTTCTGCATTCTGCAGCACACTTAGAAAGAGGAAAATACCTCTTTTGATTGTTTTTGTGCAGGAACGTTTACCTTCCTGCACAAAAACAATCATCCCCACGACACAGGTACCCTTTCACAATGGTGCAAGGGTGCCTGCATTGAAGCATGGCAGCAACTTGTGCGCCAGCGCAGGGTGAGTTGACAGATATGTGCTGTATCTTGTAGATACTATGGGCCTGATTTATACTTTTTTAGCGCAGCATTTGCATAATTTTTTGACACAAAGGTGGCACAAACTTACAAAATATAATTGAATTTTGAAAGTGCACGCCGCTTTTGCGTCCAAAAATTACGCAAATGCGGCGCTAAAAAAGTATAAATCAGGCCCTATTTATTTCTGCACTTTCCCGGTGGCTCAGGGCATGCAGCAAGGCACTTGCTGTACTGCCCTGCACCACTGGCCTTGTAAATGAGGCCCCGAGTTCCAGCTACAGTTGTCTTCTCTGGACAGCTCTATAGGCAGGGACTACAGCAAACGGCCTTTATGGGCCATACAGAGGATAGGACGTGCAGATGCTGCAGAGGTAGCTGAGTAGGGAAATAGAGAACATGCACAGGGGTTCAATGATCAAAGAGTCGGCTGTCTTTTATTGGGAAGACATCTTTTTTAATCGATCACGTTTGATCTTTGTTGCTACTCCCGTGTATTGCTTTTTCATTTAAAATGTAACGCGCTGAATAGTTCACACAGCTAGGTTCATGTGATATAAATATATTTATCACAAACAAATACAAAATGCTGTTGATATAAATATTTTCAACTCTCATAAATGGCAGACACAACAATGTGATGAAATCATTTTGTACATCTGACACTCGTCTCGATTAGAATGACGTGTCATATAAGGTCACAGCAGTACCCCATAAACCGTTTCTTCTATCTTTCTGAAGGTCGAATTTTTATTTTTTGGCTTGAGATTCCATTACCACAAAGCAAACAAATCAGAAATTTGAAATTGAAAGGATTGTAATTACAACACATTTCTGTTCAACTTTGCATGGGAAATTCTATTTCCCATTGCCTGGCGCATTTTCATTAGTCATGGATCAGAACTTGCCTTAACAGAATGCCATGGTTTTAAGTACCCCAAAGCATATATAAATATGGATTAACGTCCAGTTTTGATTTTCCCTGCTTCTCTACACAAGCATGTTTTTATATTGAAAAGATATTCTTAAAGCAAAATGTAACTGATTTACATCTGAATAAATGGTGCAGCCATAAACATTTAGATTACTGTGAGACATGGCAAACCTAGCAGCGAAAAGTAACAATGGAAATCAAATGCAGTGTTAAAAGGCCATTAAGTCTTTCCATTTCAGAAACAACACGCCCCGCTTTTAGACTTATTTGAGAATAATAAAAATAAATGACTTGGCGTTAGTCAAGGCCATTAGATTTTACTAAAATATATATAATATATTTACATATAGAACTTTTCAGCCATCTATCGTCATCCATTGTTCTGTTGTTGTGTCACTCACATTTTGCTTCCACCCACTACACCATATATCATGGGGTGAAGGGTCAGCCTACTTAAGTCACTGGTTATCATCATTTTGCTCTCTCACAAGGAGCATATCCGCACACAAACTAGTTCCCTTCTCCCAGTGATTTTGCTTAAATTTTATAATTTTTTTAGCATTGCCTTTTTATTTAGAACCTAATGTGACAGTTTGACACTACAGATCCCATCTATAACAGATCCCATCTCCTGTCAACGCTGTTGTAAATTCCTTTTGAAGTGTTCTGCTTTTCTGACTGCTGCCATTTCACAATATAGCAGGTAGGATTGTGTCCCTTTGAAACAGTTATGTTTTAAGTTATCCCCTTTTACTTTATTTCTATTTCCCCTTCTTTCATTTTCTTTCCTTTTTTCTTTATCTTGCCTTTCACTCCTGCCTTTTTAAATTCCCTTTTTTCTCTTTCCTTCTGTATCTTTCACTCTTTCTCGTTCCTTCTCTTTTTTCTGTTGTTTCTTTCCTTCTCTTTTCCTTTCCTCCTTTTTCCTTTCCTTCTCTCTCTCTCTTTCATTCTCTTTCTTTTCGTACTTTGCCCTCTTTCGTTCCCTCTCTCTACTCTCATTCCTTCTCTCATTCCTCCTTTCTCTTTCCTTCACTCTTTCTTTCTTGTCTCCTTTCTATCTATCCTTGTTTCTTTCCTTCCTCCTTTCCTCTTGCAGCCGATAGCAGACTGATTAACTTTTTGGGGTTTGTGTTTGCCAAAACCTTTTTATTGTAATTAAATGTTCTATATAACATAGATAGTTATAGGATTTTTCAGCCATACTTCATCCATTCGTCTGTGATTTGTGTCATGAAGTTGTTTTTTTCCCACCCAATCCAGTATGCATTACGTGTAACTGTATTAGCCTACTTCAGCCATTGGCTGGCTCCACAATGAGTTACAACTGGCTGTACTTTTTTGTTTGTAGCAAATGGTTTGTTTGATGAGGGCCCGGCATATTTCCAAACAGTAAAGTTTTGTAAAAACCAGGACAAAATTAGATCTATTGGTTTTGCCAATGATCGTAATTTCTTGATTCTTTTCACCTTTAAACTTTGAAATTCTATGTTTTCCTTTATGGATGTTTACCAGTTTTATCGCATTATTTATTTATTCTTTTTTTGTTTGATTAATTTGTATAGTATCATTTAGATGTATTACTTTATTACAGTTTTTGTGCTCCTAAAATACTATCAAGCATTTCTCTTTGGAAAAGCCTTCAGGTCACGCCATGGCTAAAGGTGCACGTTTTTCTCATATGAACTGCGTTTGACCTATCAAGGTATGGGTTGGATACCACCTTCCACATGAATAATTTAAAATCGCACAAGTAAGGTATATTAATAGGTGACATTCAGCGACTCACAACTTTGCATTTTTAAAAATGTACAAGCTTTGCTAGGTGTATATCTTGATATTGATTAAAAAAACGGATAATAGCTGTTCAGTATCTCTTTGCAGCAAAGAGAAACTGTTCCTACTGCCACAAGTAAGTTCCTCATCAAAACCCCCTAACCTTGGCCTATCCTCATGCACACTCCTCACACCTTGCATTGAACCTATCACTCTGCTCTCCATTTTTTTCTTGCCAGGGGATATACCAATGCGGCTTCTGAACCCACTGAAGTCACTGCCATTTCCCATCCACAAAGGGAATAAACAGCATAAATAAACAGCATTTGGAACTATTTCCCAACTGCAGGATAACGAATGCTTCTGTTCTCCAGGCCTGTAAGAAGAGACCCTTCACATTTAAAGCCACTGGTCAACAAACTGAGTACTGAAATCAGACAGGTTTTCAGTATAGGGACAGTTAACATGAATAAGTCAAATGTAGGTAAAAAAATGTAAAAAGAGATTATTGGCATTTGTATTGACGACTCTGTCAAGCTGACTTGATTTTACGATAAGTGGGCTGACATGCCCCTCTTAATTGTGGCTGTATAATAAAATCACAGATGCAACTCTCACTGCAACATGTTTCTGCTTGAAAAGTCACATTAAGAGTCTTGAAACTGATTAATTCAGAAAACAACAAAAAACAGTGAGTGGAACACTTGAATTACTCCGTTATATTGACTGGAATTCATGACATCTTTTTACCCACTGTGTCACATCAGACAAGAAACTTGACCCTGATCCCATATGAACTGTCCATCCCAAAATGCCAAGCCGAGCCCCCTACACATGGGAATAGAAGCAACTCAGACCTGTGGCAGGCTACTTAGTCATGGCCAGTGAAGTGCAGCTTGAGTCGTACGGCACAGTGAGCATTGGACACACATATGGACTTGCAAGTCACACTTAAGGCATCTCTCTGAGCAAACATAAAAGTGATTAAAATAATCCCAGCCACTGATAGTTACTGAGGCCAGATTCCAGTACAAAAATGTACAGAATCATAAACATAATTTCATTATAATGTCCTCACTGGAAAATAATCTCCGTTCACCACTAAATATAGAATAGTGACTACTACAAATCATTAGCTTCATCATCTGCTACATGTCATAAACTACCAATTTCCTGCATCATTCGTATGCGCCTGAACACACAAAACTGTTTCCAAGCAGACCTTGCCTTCGAATGGTGCATCACAACAATTAAACATAGTTTCAAAATACTAGACCAGTGCAATAGCTTTTTTCAGACTTTCCACACTGTACTTTACAAAGCCTAAAAAAGTTATAAATCTTAAAATCCCAAATCTGTTCGAATTTCTTCACAGATTCCCTTAATTTCATTGGCACCCAGTGTGTGATACATTCCACAACCACAGAGGAGGCCCTCAGTTGTCCCTAAGGGCACGGTCTGTATCAGAGTTTCAGATCAATCCCTGATATGTGAATGATTCTCATTTTGATTTATCTTATTAAAGTGCATCTCGCCTGAATATCCATAACTGTGACAGAGTCTGAGAGTGGGCCGAATTTCCCCGATCCACAAATTTACAGGTACCCTTAGAAACTGTAACTCCTGGGATGGAGAAATTCCAGTTCATATTCCGGGCCAATCATATTGAGTGCCCTTGTATCATTATGTATTAACTGTGTATTGTAAAGAACTTCATTCAATACACTACGTGGCCGGGGCCTGCCAGGGCTGAGTCAAACATTGAAGCAGGCCTTTGGAGGCCTTACATTTTTCTCTCTGACTGTAAGAAAACCTCTTTACATGTCACACCTTAGTGCTCAAATAAGGCATGTCTGGAAATCACTTTTGTTAAACTGGGATGAAGCAGAACTGTGGATACTGTTGGAATTCTGTTGTTTTAAGAACGTGTTTGCATCGTTTTAGTGCAGAAGCCCTTTTTTGCTTTGAGATGCAGATCCCCCTTTAGCTTCTCATAGGCATATATTTCTTTTTACCTTCTTTGAGGAGCAGATCCCTTTTGCTTCCTTCACATCTAACCTCCTTTAAAGCAGATACTTTTTTCCTTGCCCAGAGGAGTTTAACTGATTGATGGGCAAGATGCCTTCTCCGCTTGCTATAGTTGTTTTATATATTCTGCCTTTCAGTGGCTCTCCACACTGACGGCTTCTACTTGACTTCTCCTAAACCTTCCTCAACTTTCCCTAGCTAAGCTGATTAGGAATGTCCCTTTATGGGACAGCTGAGTCTGCTTTTATTTATTTTGGGACAACATTATAAAAGTTAATCTTTGTATTTAGGATTTTGACTTGCTTTGAATTATATCGACTAGTGTATTCATGCATTGGCTATTGTCTTACAACTAATTTGATGATTTGAATTTGAATAAATGCACAGCTGTGCACGTGGAGTGAAGGAGACCCCGTATGTCCAGGCTAGAAAACAGCATAAAGTCTCTGTCTCTCATTTGGCCTACCTGATTGCCACCCAAGCTAATTTTCCTGATGCAGCACCACGCCAGCACTCCGTGCATGTACTATCACCCGACACAACAACTGGGGACTTGGACTCATGGCTGTTCTGCGGTATGAGTAGTTTAAATCTAGTCAGTAGCTGTGACGGGGAACACGAATGTCAGTGAAAGGCTGGCCAGTCATCAAAGCTTGCTGAGCTGGTAGCACAAGCAGAGCAAGTGCCTTGCCCACAGAAGTAGTGTTTCAGCTATGACCTTGCCAGGCCTCTGCAGCAACACTGAAACCCAACCCAACTAGGTGTTGTTGGAGCTCCACCTCAGGGGACACTTGTAAGTGCTTCTGCTTATCCATTTTGGCAGCAGCTGCACTTTCAGGGTCATGGTAATCCTCATGCTTGCTGCGCTCATGAGCGCAGGTTTCCCTTCATCAAAGCAACACACTACAGCGGAAGAAAGGGACATATAATGGTAATGGTTGCTTGTGTGGGCAAAACTCAGTGGAATCTCTCTGCGTTTTTATGTAACTCAGCAGAATTCCGTGGAGAACAACTTTGCGTGTTCTGCCCACCCCTACGCAGGATTGTATAAAGGTAGACTCAGTCTCTGATTTCTGAGCATCTTCGCAGTCAGTCTTAACATCTCCCCAAAGCCTAAGACATTTAGGGCCTGATTTAGATCTTCATGGTAACGGTCCCATTGTCGTTTTTCTGGCTGAACACCCACTCACCGCCATGATGGTGTCTGCCCTAATTAGATGTTAGTCGGAGCCTGGGTGAATAACTGCAGATGGTCCACAGTCACCAACAAGAATCTTCAATCGCGCCGATTACACCATAGGCAAAAGTGACTGGCGGCGGGACGACAGCCCTTTTACCGCCAAGCCAAACAGGATGTACATTCCAGCTGACACAACAATGGCGGCTAAAACCACACACATGAGATGCAGGATTGGGAGGGATAAAAGGCGAAAACTCCCCTTTTTCTGAGTTTTCCTATTTCCTGCCACCATTAACCCAGTTGTACCAGTCTTGCCTTTGCTGCTCCTCCTGGACAATGATGGAAATGAACCCCACCATCGCTGGAAAAAGAAGGTAAGTTACGATCATCCTCAGAATAGTTGCTGTACAGTAGCATTAGACTCATGTATGTGTAGACATTGTTTTACAAACAACACCATAATGTTGCACAATGCGTATGTGTTGTATGTTGTACTTAGAAAATGGATCATAACACTCCTACACATTTAGGCCCATATTTATACTTTTTTAGCAATGCATTTGCGTCATTTTTTAAAGCAAAATCGGCGCAAACTTACAAAATACAATTGTATTTTATAAGTTTGTGCTGCTTTTGCATCAAAAAGTGAAGCATATGCAGCGCTAAAAAAGTATAAATATGGGCCTTAGTAGCACCCACCAATCTGGTACAAACTGCTTTCATTGAAATGGACACCTACACAAAATGTCACAGCAATTACAAAAAGAAATGTGCTCATACAGGTGTCTGCAATAATTTCCAGATAAATTCCATATCACAAACATAAACATTATCGCCAACAGGAACTACTCAATCCCATGATAATGTAGCAATTCAATTACAACATGCTACAAGAGGGTGTAACTAGAATATTCTACTATTCTTACCTCTAAACTGCAAACTTGACAGAGATGTATGGTCACATGTTTCCTTTAGTGTGTCCAACATATATGTAAAAAATTAGATGTCACTTAATGGTAAAGTGCCAGGTTCCCTGCATAATGCATGCGTGCATATCACTGACACATAGGGGCATATTTATACTCTCTTTGCACCAAATTAGTGTCATTTTTTTAACTCTAATCCAGTGCAAAACTAACTCCATATTTATACTTTGGTGCTAGACCCCTCTAGCGCCAAATTTATGGAGTTAAAGTAATTTTTTGAAAGTGGAGACCTACCTTGCCTTAATGAGATGCAAAAAATGACTCTATGGCCTTAACGCCATATTTAGGGGCATATTTATACTCTGCGGCATATTTATACTCTGTTTGCACAGAATTAGCTTCATTTTTTTTTACTCTAATTTGGTGCAAATCTAACTCCACCCGTCTAGCACCAAGGCTCTGATTTATACTTTTTTTGCGCCGCATTAACGTCATTTTTTGATGCAAAAGTGGCGCAAACTTACAAAATATTGGCACTTATTTATACTTTTTGCTGCAAAACTGCACTAACTCAGTTTTGCACCAAAAAGTTTAGCACCGGTTTGCACCATTTCTGTGCACCAGCCGGGCACCATATTTATGGAATGGTGCAAGCCGGTGCAAAACGTAGGCTACAGTAAAAAAGATGACTTTAGTTGGGTGGAGCAGGCAGTATAGAAGAAGAGGGTTTAGCACCAAAAAAATGACTTTAGGCAGGTTAGAGTAAAAAAAAATTACTCTAACCAGATTAGCGTCATTTTATGGTGCTTAACCTACCATTACACATGACTCCTGCCTTAGAAAAGGCAGAAGTCATGCCCACCACCCCAATGGCCAGCACAGAGGATAGGGGTCCCCTGGGCATGGCCATTGCACCCTGTGCCATGTATGGGGGGCCATTTCAGGCCCCCCTATGGCACTTTAAAAAAATCTTACCTTTACTTACCTGGGATGGGGTCCCCCATCCTCCGCAGTCCCACTGTGTGGGTGGGGGTGCCCCTGGGGCCTGGGGAAGGCACCTGTCGGCTTATTCCATGGTGTTCTGACCCAGGCTTAAAAAAAAGGGGCAAAGCTTGATTTTTGACCCCTCCTCCCTTCCTTGCACCATTTTTGCATGGGAGTATAACTATGGCGTTAAGGCCTTAGAGTCATTTTTTGCACAGGAACGCCTATCTTGCATCTCATTGAGACAAGGTATGTTTCCACTTCCAAAAAATGACTTTAGCACCAAAATATATATATGGAGTTAGTTTTGCACTGAATTAGAGTTAAAAAATGACGCTAATTCAGTGCAAACAGAGTATAAATATGCCCCTTAGCGTAAAAAAATGATGCTAATCTGGTCAGAATCATTTATTTTGACTCAAACTTGCCTAACGTCATTTTTTTTAAGCTAGCCTACCCTTTGCACCGGCTTACACCATTCCATAAATATCGTGCCCAGCTGGTGCTAAAAAATGGTGCACGCCATTGCAAAACATTTTGGTGCAAAGCTGCGTTAGTGCAGTTTTGCACCAAAAAGTATAAATAAGGCCCATAATGTCAAAGTGAACACACATGAATTATCCAATCACAATAACACAAACACATATAATTTTGGTGTAAGTGTCCAATTAGAAGATGAATGCTCACACCCAAATTCACATCTCCTTCACAAATGTACAACACTAATGTATGCATCATACATTTCTCGAAGATATACAATCTGTGCTGTCACAAATTAGAGTAAATTCATGGCACATACATTAGCAGAAATACCATCATCAGCAAACAATTAGTAACACTCACAACAGAAGGCCAGGACAAAGGCATTTGTTTTCAAAATACAAATATTTTATATGAATGATATAGTTATTTCATAACTAAATGAAATGATACAACAAGGAAACAAACAAAGGCACTTGACCATTGGTCCATACTATGGGTGGAATGCCCACAACTTGCCTCCTAATGTCACCAACCAAATAAAAGTCCTCTGGATGGGGCATCTATGGGACAGAAAGCAGGCACCTCAATGATGTTATCGGGGGGAGTCCTTGGATTTGGGAGGGGTGGGTTGGGATTTGGACAGGATGGCTTGGGTTTGAAAGGGGTGGTTTGGGTTGTGAAAGGGGTTGAAAGGCATTTCGAAGTGGTATGTTTGAGAGGGGTGGTTTGGCAAGTGGAAGGGACCAGGATCAGTGAAAAAAAGGATTTCTTTGGAAAAATGGGTAGGCTGGTTGTCAGGGAGTTCGGTTGGGAGGTAGAGGGAGTGGAAGTGTTTGATGTGTTTTTGACTGTTGAAGTAGTGGGTGCCTGAGGGTCTTGAGAATGTCCTGTATGTTGTGCTTTTTGTTTCTTACTGGGTGTCTGTTGAATATTTGTGTTCAGTATGCGTATCTGTGGATGTCTCCATTATGGAGGTGGTGTGTGTTGTGGTATCTGTGAGTGTGCTGATGGTGTGTGTGGGTGTTGGTGTAGTGGTGGGTGTGGTGTTTGCGGTTGTGCTGATGGTGTCTGTGGGTGTTGGTGTAGTGGTGGGTGTGGTGTCGGGATGTGCTAATGGTGTGTGCGGATGGCTGTGTCGTGGTGGATGTGGTGTCTGTGGGTGTGCTGGTGGTGAGTGTGGATGCTTGTGTCATGGTGGGTGTGGTGTCTGCAGGTGTGCTGGTGGTGGGTGTGTGTTTGTGTTGTGGTGGGTGTGGTTCCTGTGGGTATGTTTGTGGTGGTGATGGGGTGTGTGGTGTCTGTGTTGTCTATGGCTGTATTTCTTGCTATGTCGGTGTGAGTATGTACTGCTTGCAATCGTTGAAGTGGGTGCATGCAAATGTTTGAGTATACTTGGGATAGGCCTGGGTGGAGGAAATGTGGATAGGGAAGGGGTGGGAGTCTGGGCACGAGGTTTGGATGGGGGGCGGCTGTGCTCAAAGCGGAGGTCAGACACTGGAATGACCGCAGTAGGCCACTTAGGGCACTGTGAATGCCATACAGGTAACCCAGCATCTGGGAATTCTGGCTTGCCAGCCCCTGGATGGCATACAGTAATGCATTCTGGACTATAGTGATAGTCCTTAAAAGATCTACAGTGCCCTGATTGAGCATAGCCTGGGACACCAGAGAAGAGGTGGAGGGGCCTACAGCAAAGGTAGCACCAACTCTTTTAGGGGGGTGGCTACGGCCAACTAAGGGGGAGCAAGACAGAGGGTGCAGATTGGAACTTGAGTGGCAGATGACGACACAGGTGCAACAGTCGCTCCAGTGTCCTCCACCACTATGGACTGGTCTTCATTGGAGACCTCAGAAGATGAAGAAGTCGGGTCACTCATGGCCTCCCCTCATGCCAGTCCCCTCACTCTCTGTGCCACTGGGTCCCTCAGTGTCCGTGGTGTGCACACCTCAGCCACAGTGGCCACTTTCCTCCCTGCCAAAGTGGCCACTTTCACCTTAGCCTTGCCCAACTGATGCTGAAAAAACAGATACAACAGTGTATCAGTGTATATACAAAGGGACATGAACTTTGATCACACATCATTTTCTTAAATTATAAAAAAATGCCACAATAAATGCAAAAACAGTCTTGTAATTTGTTTCAAAATAAAATATTTGCATGACACAAAGGAACAGAAAGGTGTGTCAAATGATGAGAAAAATGAACAAAAAAATAAAAGTCTATCATGGTGGATGAACGTATGGTAGTAGACTAAAAAACAGAGTTCAATGTACAAAATACAACTGTCCTAAAAAATGGTAAATGTGTCCATGAAATAGGCCACAGAGTGAATGGTAGACACACACTGGAGGAAATTAGGATCTGTGTCTCTTGGAGGTAATGGTGGGGGTCTTGCCATCCTCTCCTAGTGGTCCTGATGACCGTCTCATCCAGGGTGGAGATGCGGGCAAGGTGCAGAGACGGGGTGGTAGAAGCATGCTCCTCCTGTGGCAGGGCCTCCCTGTCTGAGTGAAGTTCGTGGGCATCTAGCATGTCCATGATATGTGTACTTTGTCCAAATGCAGAAGAACCACCTCCAGGGGCAGATGATATGGGAAAAGTCTAGAACAAATGAATATCAATGTCAAAAAGCACTTTAGTCAGGAAGCTCATTTTGTTGTAGTGATTACATATTTCCAACATGAGCTCCATGTTCACCTCCTTGATCTCCTGGAGCACAGCAACAACTGGGCCCATCACATCTTGGGGCTGTTTTACTGCTCCTAGGACTTGGTCTACGGTGCTCTTGCTGATAAAAACACCAATAGACTAATTTTCCTGGCCCACTGATGCCCTCCCACGACTTCTACCCCCACTACCATATGCCTGGAGGCACTGTGCCCCATCCCACTGGGTCCTGCAGAACTGCTGTTGTCTCAACAGGAACCAGGACTGGGGGTCACAAGATTAGTTTGATGTTCCTGTGGACACGGGAAGTGGAGATACCCAGTGGCTGAGGTGTTGTTTCAGCTGAGGTGGGAGGTGCAGGTGTGGGGTGAGTGCATCTCATTGGAGCTGAGCGGATAGACATACAAAATAGATCAGCTGGCTTTCGATTATCTGGGTTTGCACGAGTGGAGTACTCACTGAAGGATTGCTCCTGGTCTGGAGTGGCGGTGTCTTGGGTGGCAGACAGCCGTCCAGTGGCATGGGGGGATTGGACCTGAGATGGATGCAGAGAATATGCAATTAACATCTAGCATGTCCATATGTGTCTTTATCTACAAATGGGGCAACCTAAAAAGTGAAAACAGACTGATGAGGCCTGGTGTTATTTTCATTGTTGTACACATTCAGGCTGATTTACACAGATGCAAACTCCAGTGATGACATTGTACAGCTGCCCTGAAATGCAAAAGTGTTATTTCTGAATTGTAGAATACATATATCAGACATTCAACCCAACAAGTGGTGAGTAGATTGGAGTACAGGACCATTCCAAGGCCTAGAAAGCTACAAAACATTTGAAAACTGTGGTTAAAACTTAATATTGAAACTGTCATTGGTCATCATATCGACAGTGCAAAGTCATTTGTGTGTGGCCACTACTTCTCTTCGGCATGCCATATAACATTGTGGGAACTCTTGTATTTCAAAGACTATGAATTATGTGAGCATTTACATCACTTCAATGTAGCAATGATAAGGTGTCAACATGGTTGAGATTCACAACCAGTGACATTTTAAACCATAGGATGATATGGTGACTGCCAAATGCACAATCCTTTGAGATATGTGCACATATGGAAGTAAAAAAAGGTGGAGACACATTATTATTACATTGCATTAATGTTTTCAGATACACAAACAGGGCATCATGGTAGTTGTAGTCATCTGCTGACACCTTATGCAACACTTGTTCAAAAAGTGAGTTACACATCTATTTCAATGACTATGGTGGAGAGGAACACACATTTACAAAATGAGCACACATATGGGTATGGTGTTAATAGGTGAAAATACCACTTATAAACACTACACCTTCCTGTGGAAATGGATGGAGTTTTGGACCTGTTTTTGGGAGAACAATAACATACACTGATAGAAGCAGAATGAGCAAATGCAAGAGAACATCCATGAGAAACAACACACATTTTTACTAAACATATTGCACATTGCTCAAAAGAGATATAAGACCATGATGCTAGTAATTGATATGAAACTAATTATTTTGTGGAGTCAGGTTTAGATATGTCTTTTTGATGAGGGTGTTGAACCATTCTAAACATCTAACATAAGGGCAGGACTCCATTTGTGATTGTTGAGTCAGTTCTAAGTGTAATTTATCAGACTCTACTCCAATCCATTCCAGTCCAGTCCAGTCAAGCCTTAAGGATGTTGGATCTGAAAGACCCTGTCCTCTCAGGAAAAAGAGTTATAATGGGGGGAGCTGGAAGAACCACCAGGCCTCTGAGCCTCCAGGTAATGCTTTGAGGCCAGGGAACGTACTCTCCCCAGCAGTCCTTCCACCTCTTCCTAGTTTCCTTATGTGTGCACAGATTTGTTACATACACCAGTCTCTCTGTCAATTATTCTAGACCACATTTGCCTTTTCTGAGATTTGATTGTATTTTGTAATTGTGCTCCAAACAATTGTGGCTCTACTCTAATGATTTCATCCACCGTGACAGACAGCTTTCTCTGTGAAATGAGGATTTCTCCTCCCTGTCATTTTGATTTTTTTTTAACCAAATCTAGGGCCCAAACAATAAAGCAATATTACGTCAGGTGGAACACTGTCGAGATGACGGTCTTTTCGGGCCCGTCACCAATGTGGCATGGTGGCAACACCATCAAGATCTAAATCATGCCTTTAGTTAGCTCTGTGTTAGAATTCAGGCCCTAGGGAAGCAATAGAATTGAAGTAGGGAAGAGAAAAAGACACCTCAATACTAGTATGACTCTTTGTACCCAGGACCCCGTAAAGGACTGAAATATTATTAGGCATGCAGCAAACAACTAGTATATGAAGCATTCATTGAAAGGTAAAATCAGTAAATAATCACTGATCACCTTTCAGGTTGTGGGAGGAAATTGCCATTAGCATGGTAAATAAAGTACAGCACTACAACACTTGGAGCGCACAGCTACAGCAATGAGTAGTGTTGAAGTCTTAAAAAATTAAGCAAAGCTCTCAGCAATCAAATGTTTCATGGAGGAGTGAACCCAAGGAACTCAACCAACACAATTTTGTCAGGTGATGTGTACCTCCGTGGGCTGCTTTATGCTGCTGCTGCGATGAGAGTGAATAATAGCATGCACTGCTATAGGATGGGAAATATGTGTCCACAGATGCATGACATGCTTGAATTGAGATAGATACATCTATTTTTGACAATTTTTCAGTTGAGTGAAGTTTATGGGCTGGTTCAACTTGTTTTATATTGGCCCACATTTATGAGTCAAAATCAATTGTTGCTTTCTTTATGTATTTCAGGCTATACCCTGTATTTTCCAAAGAGCTTTTTATGTTCTTGAATAACCTGTTGAATTCATTTTACTGGAACAGAGTCAATATTAACGGAGATTTACAACATTATAGGGAGGAGGGAGGTTGGTTTGGATGCCTGTCTTTGGGAGCTTATCAAGTAACAGTTCTGAAGTGTGTGGTGGACTGCTTCCATTCACTGGAGCAATCCAGTCAAATTTTGATGTTATGAATGCACTGATTGTCCACTCCTGTAATACCTCCTACCCTCCATCCATTTTCTATCTGTTTATCCCCTGACTATATTGTGCATGTCCATGCATTTTTCAAAATGTTATGAATTCATACCATATAAAAATACTTCTGGGTTTGATTGTAGAATGGGCTCAGTCATGCAAGTGCCTGTCCATCAAAAACTGGATCCCACCCTGTCCAGGCGGAATCCCGTTTGAGCTATTAATGGCCGCTTTCATTAACACGTCTCTGTTTCCTGCCACTGATTGATAACTCGCTCCAGGAATCTTCTGTTGCTCATTAGCTAGGTGATCATTCAGGTGTATACCTTAATCCCAGATATTTCTAGCAGCTTCTACTTCCGATTAAACATCTAATCTCAGGGTTTATGTAGCATCCACAGAATCAATATTTTATTTGATTACATATTTATGGGTGAAAGGAAAGGTTCAACAACTTTCAATCAACCACAAGAACAAGCACGAGAACAAGGACGGGGTGCGAAAAAAAGCAAGTGGGTGCATCACACAGGGTGCACATGGGAGGAGAGTGGGCGCAAGTACTGCAGGGGTGGAGACACTTTTTATATGTTAGCACCTATAGAGCTCCACATTCCAGAAAATGTCAGACACCGTAAACATATGACAGCATATGGACAGCTCCAAGCCATTTACCTGCAGGCACTGGCAGTATTAAAAATGGTAAATCTGCATATGTAGATTTACTCAATACTCACATATAGATCTACTTCTGCATAGGTGGGAGTCCACCCTTTTTCGCTAATCACCAACTCTGTTACACCGAAGTGTAGACTTACAGTTCTCCATGCCTTTAGTTCAAGAAATGGAGACTAAGATAGAATATATAAGGGTAAAGTAACTTTCCATACACAGGTGAAGAGCAGCACCACTTTGCTGGAGATCTTTTTCTGGTAAAGTACAGGGATATTAATAAAGTTTGTTCATTCTTAAAACATATTAAAAATAAAATGAAAATGTAAATACATTTAAAATGATCAGTAGTAACATATAATTGATAAAATAAAATATCACCACACATTAACCTAATTAACTAAATGTTTATTAAATAATTACCTTCAAAGATATATTAATTATTTTATTTATGTTCTTTTGAATAGAAATGCTATACATCAATTTTCCCACATTTTAATATTTAAGTAAAAGTTAGCAAATGTAATTAAATGTTATGAGTGTAAAAGTGTCATTTAATTATTCTTTTAAAAAACAATGTTTTCATGTAATCCAACTTTTTATTTCTGAAAACAATTTATATGTATTTAAGGTAAAAGTCAAAATAATTTAATGTATCTAATGTTATTTTCTAAGGGGACTTATGTTATGTTCATGCCACCATTATTTCCTATGAGTATGAGTTGTGTTTGTTAGTGATCATGTGTGGTGCTAGACTCTTAGAGAGTTCTCTGTATCAGCAGCCAAGACGCACTGTGAAGACAGTTCAGCACTAGAATAGCTCGCTGTGCCCATGGCCATCCACTGCCTAGTCGCTCAATATTATGGTAAATCTGACCCACCACCATCCAATTATGAGTTAAACACATTGGAATGGGGAGTTTCCACATGGGGTCATATTTTATGTCATAAAACGACATTGAGTTCCCAATTCCATCAGTGTCAAACACTGTGTATATACTTTAATACCTGGATTTATCCCTGTGTCTGTGACTGCCACACCCTCTTCATATCCTACTGCACTTAAACACAGAGAAAGCGCTCACCCTCCAAACAACTGTGATTTCTTTTTTGTTTATCAAGCTGTGTGAGGCAGGACTCCCTATCAAATCAAGCTATTGTGATAAAGCACAGGTAGAAGGAGAGCTGTCAGCACAAATATGTTGCTCCATTGCAGCCCCAACTTCCTCCCCTTCCCCTTTCCACCATCTCTTTCAGCGATTCCTTAACATGATACTACTTGAGAGAATGCTGCTTGTAGGTCTGTCAGTATTAATACAACAATTTATACATATACATTTTTAAAATCTAACTTAATTTTAATTTGAATGTTTAAAAATTACAGTACTATTGTATTTGTCTACTTTATTTTCATATAATAAATCAAATTAAAATATTTTATATACTGTAACTTTAAATTACCCTTCATGAACCCTAAAAGCCTCTTCTTACAGCTTAACGCTTCACTTCTTTGTACCCCAAAATACCCTTACTACCCCTAAATGCTACCTATTCCTGAACCCTAAAAAACGTGTTACACCTTCATGGTACCCTTCCTTGAAACCTAGCCAGCCTTATTATCCCTTAATGCTACTGATCCCTGCATCCAAAAAACTCCTCACTACCCCTCATCGATATGCTTCTATGAACCGTAGAAAACCTGTACTACTCATTAACACTACACTTCAAAGAGTTTCCTACCCAATAACTCCACCATTTCTGAGTGCTAAAAACCCTTAGAAACCATAACGGATACCCATCCCAGAACTCTAGAAACTCTTTACTCCCTCTTAACACTACCTTTCTCTGATCTCACAAATGTTACTATCCCTTAATACCACTCTTCCC
Source organism: Pleurodeles waltl (assembly GCF_031143425.1). Lineage (NCBI taxonomy): Eukaryota > Metazoa > Chordata > Amphibia > Caudata > Salamandridae > Pleurodeles > Pleurodeles waltl. The sequence continues at coordinate 1,424,315,906 of NC_090440.1, read as the reverse complement.
TAAATCAGAAAACCCTTCCTACGCCTTAATGCTACTCCTCTCTGAACACTAAAAACACCTTACTCTGCCCCAAATGTGATCCTTTCTTGAACAATTAAAATCACAGTCACCCCCTTTAACTCTACCCATGTACAAACCCTAAGAACCCTTACTACCACCCAAAGATTACCACTCTGAATCTAAAAACCCATTACTAACACTGAACATTACCCTGTCATAAACCCTAAAAAGTCCTTACTACTCCTTATTGTGGCAATTCCCTGCCCCCTAGTAAACCCATTACTACTGCCAACAGTACACTTCCCTGAACCCTAAATATTCATCACCCCTCAATTCTGCTCTTGCTGGAACCCTAAAATCCCTTCTTACCCCTTAATTCTACCATTCAAAACCTTCCTTATCCCTATACTCTACCCATTCCTGAATCCTTCAAAACCCTTACTACCCCTTACAGCTACTTATCCTTGCTCCCTAAAACCCTTTACCACCTTTATGCTACCTTTTCCTGAACACGAAAAACTCATGACAACATAATGCTACCCTTTCCTGAAATCAAAACCACTTATTACTCCTTAACCCTGCCTTTCCCAGAAGCCTAAAAATCCCTTACTCTAACGCTTAACACTACCTTCCCTTGAACCCTCAAAATACTCCTAAGTATTCCTTAAGTTTACACTGCTGTCTGGAAGATGTTGCCAGTTCTTCAAAATATGTTTAGCATGGGGTTTGATCGGGTTTGACCTAGGGAACGATTTCTCTTTCACCTCTTCCAATGTATCATGGTGCCTTCCAGGAAGTGCTTCCATTAGAATGCATGAAGAATCGATTTCTGAAAAATAAAGTCAACTATACTGATTACCATATTCAGTTATTTTTCTCCTACATGCATTCTACACAGAAGGCAATCGTTTTTGCTAGATGCAAACAGCATATACAAAACCTGCAGGGCAGACTCAATTTGATAAACAACCTTTATGTGTACCATACACACAAACAGCATTTTTGAATACCTGTGCTTACATTTGTTCAATTTATCCCTTTGTCTATGCTTGTTTTTGGCTGTTGTGTCTTTGTGTTGCTTTATTGCAGTGGGAGTGTGTTTTCTAGTACTGTGTTTGTTATGATGAATTCTATTTTGGCTATTTCTTGTGATACACTATGGCCCATATTTATACTTTTTGACACAAAACTGTGCAGGCGCAGTTTTACGTCAAAAATGTGAACACCGGCTAATGCCATTTCCTTGCGCCATCCGGGCGTCAAATTTATACTTTGACCCTCGGCGGCGCAAACCACTGGTTAGAGTAATTGTTTTTTACTCAAACCAATGCACCACGTCGTAAAGAAAAACAACGGTGATGCGGCGAAAATGACTGTAATCCGATTTACGATGTTGCAAACCGGATACGGGCCATTTTTTGCTGAAATAGTGTCAAAAAGCGGTGCAAGCACAGCAAAATGTGCAAAAAGAGCCCGAAAATGGATCCCAGGAGCCATGAGAGACCCCAGAAAGATGACAACTGACCAGGAACCAGCCAGGAGGACCCACACAAGACCTAGGAGAGGGAGAAGAAGAAAAGAAGTGTTGTTTCAGTGCAGAGGAGCATGAAATACTGGTGAAAGAGGTGACAGAACACCAACACCAACTATTTGTCACCTCCAAATTGCCAATTGGGAGGAGAGAGGCAATTTGGTAACAAATTGTCGATAAGCTCAACAGTGTGGCAGAAGTACGGAGAACAGTCACCGAGTGCAAGAAGCGCTGGCATGACTGCAAGCGCAGGACAAATGAAAAGATGGCAAGGAACAGGAAGGCAGCACTGCAGACTGGAGTTGGGACTCCAGCACCGCAGGAGGCCCTGGACCACATGGAGGAGATGGTGGAAGCTGTCATCCCTGAGGAGATCGTCACAGGGATTCAAGGACAGGACAGCGCAGACTACCAGGATACAACACAGATACAGAGAAAGTGGCATGGGGAACACAAATGACTAATTGTTAATTGCAAAAGGGGCATACCTCTCACACAATGCATGTCAGACATGATAATCAGGTAGTGGAAAGAGCAAAGGGGCACGGCAAGGGTGCAAGGGCTGGGCATGGCAAACCTGGGGCACAGCACATCACTACACCAACAACATTTGCATGGTGGTACTCTGCCATGCCAAGGATGTTTGAAAAGCAAAGCCAGTCCAGGAGGGTATAGTACAACGTAAAAAAGGCCTGCTGTCACATGATAGCTGGTATTGTCACTACATGAACTAGGGCTCAATTTCCAGTCTCAGGCCATATCTGCAAGTGGTATTTACCAATGACAACAGTGCCACTACCACCTCTGCTGTGTGTGCAGGTCAAGTAGCAAATGGCAGTTACGTGTCCATGGATCAAACACACCCAAAATAGAGGATTCAGGATAACGATGTTATCAAGCCCCTGTAATTAATAAAAATGAGCAAATCCTGTCAAATGCCCATGTCTATAGGCGCTACAAACATCAGGTATGTGTTGCCCTTTCAAACCCACCACCACCAAGAGCAGAGGAGACAACACACACATCAGAAGAAGAAGACATGGAACAGATCACCTTCACCCGTAAGAGTACCCGGTAGCACAAGTCCATGCCAAATGGGCGCTTATATCCTAGGTCCTGTGCTTGTTAACATGCCAGGCTTGCAACAACTGCTCACATGCACTGTTCTCCAGCCCACTGTTTACCTTGACACTATGCTCTGTGATGGACTCTCACTACGTCATTGGCAATTCATGTTCCTCTGCACTGTATTATAGTTCACCCCAGCATGTCTCATTTCACCTGTGTAGTATCTCAATCGAATGGGTCACTGTAGGAGGCTGGCCTGGCTTGTAGTGGGTACCAAGGGGTACTTACACTCTATACCAGGTCCAGTTATCCCTTATAAGTGTAGAAGAGGTGCTTCTAGCAGCTTAGGCTGATAGAAGGTAGCTATAGCAGAGCAGCTTAGGCTGAACTAGGAGACATGCAAAGCTCCTACTATACCACTGGTGTCATATGCACAATATCATAAGAAAACACAATACACAGATATACTATAAATAAAGGTACTTTATTTTTATGACAATATGCCAAAAGTATCTCAGTGAGTACCCTCAGTATGAGGATGCCAAATATACACAAGATATATGTACACAATACCAAATATATTGCGCAATAGCAAAAGGAATTAATGCAAGCAATGTAAAGTTACAGTAGATTGCAATAGGAGCACATAGGTATAGGGGCAACACAAACCATATACTCCAAAAGTGGAAAGCAAGCCACGAATGGACCCCAAACCTATGTGAGCTTGTAGAGAGTCGCTGGGACTGTAAGAGAACAGTGAGGGTTAGAAAAAGAGCCCACCCCAAGACCCTGAAAAGTAGGTGTAAAGTGTACCTATATTCTCCAGAGAGCACAGAAGTCGTGATAGGGGAATTCTGCAAGGAAGACCAACACCAGCAATGCAACCAAAGTGGATTTCCGGATGAGAGTAACTGTGGAACAAAGGGACCAAGTCCAAGAGTCGCGACAAAGTCGAGATCGGGCAGATGCCCAGGAAATGCCAGCTGAGGTTGCAAAGAAGCCGCCACCGGATGGTAGAAGCTGTGGATTCTGCAAGAACAAAGAGGACTAGGAACTTCCCCTTTGGAGGATGGATGTCCCACGTCATGAAGAAGCTTGCAGAGGTGTTCCCACACAGAAAGACCGCAAACAAGCCTTGCTAGCTGCAAGAGTCGAGAATAGGGTTTTTGGATGCTGCTGTGGCCCAGAAGGGACCAGGATGTCGCCACTTGGATGAGGAGACAGAGGGGGCGCCCAGCAAGTCAGGGAGCCCTCACAGAAGCAGGCAGCACCCACAGAAGTGCCAGAACAGGCACTATGAAGAAGAGTGAATCGGAGCTCACCCGAAGACACAAAAGGAAGTCCCACGACACCGGAGGACAACTCAGGAGGTTGTGCACTGCAGGTTAGAGTGTCGGGGACCCAGGCTTGGCTGTGCACGAAGGAAATCCTGGAAGAGTGCACAGGAGCCGGAGCAGCTGCAAATCACGCGGTACCCAGCAATGCATTCTAGCGTGGGGAGGCAAGGATTTACCTCCACCAAACTTGGACTGAAGAGTCACTGGACTGCGGGAGTCACTTGGACAGAGTTGCTGAGTTCCAGGGACCACGCTCGTCGTGCTGAGAGGGGACCCAGAGGACCGGTGATGCAGTCTTTTGTTGCCTGCGGTTGCAGGGGGAAGATTCCGTCGACCCACGGGAGATTTCTTCAGAGCTCCTAGTGCAGAGAGGAGGCAGGCTACCCCCAGAGCATGCACCACCAGGAAACAGTCGAGAAGGCGGCAGGATCAACGATACAAGGTTGCAGTAGTCGTCTTTGCTACTTTGTTGCGGTTTTGCAAGCGTCCTGAGCAGTCAGCGGTCGATCCTTTGGCAGAAGGTGAAGAGAGAGATGCAGAGGAACTCTGATGAGCTCTTGCATTCGTTATCTAAAGAATTCCCCAAAGCAAAGACCCTAAATAGCCAGAAAAGGAGGTTTGGCTACCTAGGAAGGAGGATAGGCTAGCAACACAGGTAAGAGCCTATCAGGAGGAGTCTCTGACGTCACCTGCTGGCACTGGCCACTCAGAGCAGTCCAGTGTGCCAGCAGCACCTCTGTTTCCAAGATGGCAGAGGTCTGGAGCTCACTGGAGGAGCTCTGGGCACCTACCCTGGGAGGTGCAGGTCAGGGGAGTGGTCACTCCCCTTTCCTTTGTCCAGTTTCGCGCCAGAGCATGGCTGGGGGATCCCTGAACCGGTGTAGACTGGCTTATGCAGAGATGGGCACCATCTGTGCCCATCAAAGCATTTTCAGAGGCTGGGGGAGGCTACTCCTCCCCAGCCCTGACACCTTTTTCCAAAGGGAGAGGGTGTAACACCCTCTCTCTGAGGAAGTCCTTTGTTCTGTCTTCCTGGGCCAGGCCTGGCTGGACCCCAGGAGGGCAGAAACCTGTCTGAGGGGTTGGCAGCAGCAGGGGCTGCAGTGAAACCCCGGGAAAGGTAGTTTGGCAGTACCCCTGGCATTGGGGTGACAATTCCATGATCTTAGAAATGTTACATGGCCATATTCGGAGTTACCATTGTGACACTGTACATAGGTAGTGACCTATGTACAGTGCACGCGTGTAATGGTGTCCCGCACTCACAAATTCCGGGGAATTTGCCCTGAACAATGTGGGGGCACTTTGGCTAGTGCCAGGGTGCCCACACACTAAGTAACTTAGCACCCAACCTTTACCAGGTAAAGGTTAGACATATAGGTGACTTCTAAGTTACTTAAGTGCAGTGGTAAATGGCTGTGAAATAACATGGACGTTATTTCACTCAGGCTGCAGTGGCAGGCCTGTGTAAGAATTGTCAGAGCTCCCTATGGGTGGCAAAAGAAATGCTGCAGCCCATAGGGATCTCCTGGAACCCCAATACCCTGGGTACCTCAGTACCATATACTAGGGAATTATAAGGGTGTTCCAGTATGCCAATGTGAATTGGTGAAATTGGTCACTAGCCTGTTAGTGACAATTTGGAAAGCAGAGAGAGAGCATAACCACTGAGGTTCTGGTTAGCAGAGCCTCAGTGAGACAGTTAGTCATCACACAGGGAACACATACAAGGCACACTTATGAGCACTGGGGCCCTGGCTGGCAGGGTCCCAGTGACACATACACTAAAACAACATATATACAGTGAAATATGGGGGTAACATGCCAGGTAAGATGGTACTTTCCTACAGTCACACTAATGGACTCACAATCCTGGACTATGTAAATAGTGCACTACAACACTTTAAAATAAAAAGTACTTACACAACCATTTTGTTTCTGTGTAATGTGACACATCAACTGTGTAGGAGATTAGTGATGTATGTCACATGTCAATAGCCATAGAATATCAATACAACAGTGATGAAAGAATGTGGCCTGATAACTATGCACTGGGGTCTGGATTGTGTCATCATCTGCGCTTCCTGAGGGTTATTTCTGTAGTAAATAACTAACATTATAATGCTGTGTTGGACTCAAAAAGTCTGCTGCTTCAAGGGATGTTTAAGCAGAAAATCAATGTGTTGAAAATTCCCTTCTAGACAATCTTTATGTATGTGACATCTGACTATAAACTTTCTTCACACACACACACCATAAAGCAGGAATGGATGTGTGCGAGTGCATGGACAAATAAGTGACCTGGGAGTACAATGTGAGAAATGATAGGTGTGAGTTATGTATACAATACTACATAAGATTATACCATCACTCACCTTATCAGGGTTCACATGAACATCAGGCCTCAGGCAGATGCACCACAGTGCCCAAGATTCCAAATCAGGTCTCAAATGATGACAGATTGAAAACACACATCCAAACTTAAAAACACATTGGGAACCATAGTAACCTTGAGTGTCTGGGTGCAATGTATGGCAGATGAATAGAGAAATCACTTTGGTTTAGCTGCCAATGTGACAGCTCAATTGGAATTGGGAATAACCATGTCTATAATTGGGATTTGGATACAGGATGGAACACAAATGCAAATACTAAATTGGCACTGTTCACCCATACCAAGGCCCTGATCCCCAAGCATATGACACATACTGTAAAGGAGTACCTAAATATTTATTTTACAGTAAAAAAGGATAGTAAAACTAGGGGAAACACCTTAACTAACCTAACCTATCCTAACTACACATTACCCGTAACTGGCCCTAACTACCCTAAGCTAAACTTATGTTTCACATTTAACTAAACACTCTAAACATCAACCCCACAAACCCCTTATATGACGGGACGCGTGTAGGACAACATATACTAACCTAAACACATACTAGCTTATCCTAAACAATTATATATATATATATATATATTTTATTTTTTTACACACAAAAACTCCATCATCCAACACCCACCCACCCACATAAAATACACATGTAAAAATAGAATCCTCTCCACCACCCTAACCACGTATACTAACTAAACAAACAGCCTACTCTAACCTTACACTAAGCCCCCTAAACTCACTAAATATAAGAACCAGGAAAGAGGAGGGAGGGGAGAGAATCATGGCTGAGGGTCCAACAGTTACAAGTTTGCCATCCGAAGGATCTTCTTTATCCCACGCAGTCTCCTGCTATTGAGGGACATCTCCTGCTGCAGCCTGTCCATCCTGCGCAACATCCGTTGCATGTCACGTTGCATGTTCATAAATTCCACATTGTCAATGACTGCAGCAGGCGTGGTCTGTGTGCCACTAGTGGAGTGTTGTGCTGGTGCTGGTGTCATGCTTGGAGGGGGAGGTGCAGGGGCTCCTGTTAGTGGTCCAGGAGTGGATGATGTTGAGGGACCTGCAACGGTGGCTGTCATCCTTGGTGCCACTTCGGTCGGAGTGGTGGTGCTGGTGGTGACGGCTGTTGTGGACACGGATAGGCCCCCTTGGGCAAATGCCCTCCAGACCCCTGTGGCTCTCTCATGGCGATAATGCTGTGCCATGTTGCAGAACCCAGACTCCACATCCAGAATGTGGTGGTAACGCATCACCTTCCTCTGGAATTCTCGGATCTGATTGGCATCCATTTTGGCAGCTGTAAAAAAAGATAAAGCCAAACATTAGTTACATCATTGTGTGATACACCTACTGATGATATTCAAACAAATCCTCAAAATTAGCTTAAACAGGCCAAATCAAAGTACAGATCATAGATTGTCCCTGAAGAAGTACATGCCAACGCAGCCTACACATCTCCTTTCTAACAGCACAGCAATGCTCAAAAAGATGTGTACCTACTTAAACGATCTATGCATCATTGTTCTGCCATTAGTCACATAACAAATGCTGCATGTACTCCACATGTGACAGGCCAACTAATGACTATCCTCTGGATGACAATCAAGGGGCACAAGATCTGAGATTTGTCATTGGAATTGCCAGGATGGTATGCAGTTGCTAATCATGAGGGGGTATCCTAAGTTGGAACAAATGATTTTTTGATTTACATTCCTGTCTTCTACACTGGGATCCTCATACCTAGGTACACATATTTCATAACCCCAACACTGTGCCTCAGGGTGTGATAGACATGCAACACATACTTTCAAACGCCAAGGACAGCCAAGAAGCTGTGGACAGCTGTCCATGGTTTTTGTCAGTCCACCACAGGTAAAGAGGGCATCCAACTAGGATAGACACAAAAACTGGACAATCACATCCACATGTATGTTCCTAATTGCGAACAATTGCCCACATCATTTGATATCACTAATACCGTTCCAAAAACAGGCACATAGATGCAAGCACCTATCTGGGTTTGAGCTGCATGCACACCTATGACATTCTACTCAAGTGCCACATAAATGTAGCACAACATGTGGAGCTAGATGCTGCTAGGAAGTCAAACATACAGTCCTACATGTTCGTTAGTTAATAGGGAGGCTCAAGTCTGTGGGTAATACTTTGGCATCACTGCTCCGTGTGAATCAGGGTATGACTTGCTGACTAAATCATGAAAATGGCTACCTCCAAAATGTACATTAGAATAAATGTAGCAACAAATATCACCCTGTTCACCTGCCCATGACAACAGTGTAGCACTAGATTCCAAAAATATGACTCTCCGCCACTGATTGTCCAACTCAAATATGGAAAAACAAGTCAAACTCCAGTCAAGTCACATATCTGATCATGTGCCAGCACATCATTCATTGCTATTTGTCTGACACACAGGAGTCAATCACATAACCGCTGCAAACAAAACACAGAACTAACATATCAACACTTACTGGATATGTCTGGGTTCGCAAATCGAGCCACTTCTCCAATTGTGTAGGGGGCTGGTCCACCTGTAAAACATGGAAGGGTGAAATGTGCTCAATGTCTGCGCACTGTACACTTGGAACAAAAACTCACTGTGTGTGACGTTATATATGATGGACCAGCACCTCAGGCATGTAGAAAACCCAACAGACATACCACTCCAAACATGTATTGACCCTGTCACTCCAGTGAGTGATACACACACATATGCACACATGCAGTGGCACTAACAATCATGTGGTGACAAACAAGATTACTCAATTGGGTGCAGATTCATTTGTAGAGGGTACTCCATTTCTTCATTTGTTGTTATGAGAGACATACAAATCCACATTGCACTGCAATACCAGTCACTCAGGTATTGTGGCTTGTGCATCAAGGGACAATCAGTTACTGTGTGATGCTCATATGGGTTGAGTTTAGCTCATGAATTATTATGCTTTCTATGGTCCATTATATGTGTGCCTTTGTTGTCTGTAGGTTACATATGTCACATTGCCAGTGTACCCAGAGCTGGATATGCCCCCTATGACACCATGATGACAGGGATCCTGTGTGTTAATTGATGACAATCTTACTCTAAACATGGATTGGCCATTTATCTAAATCAAAACAACAACAAAATACATGCTGACAGTGTCTATTTTGATCATCCGTGACAGAATGCATGGGCACAGGTGTAGTCATTGCACCTGAAATGTGTTACTCATTGCCCTGTGTACCTATATCGGGTATAGTAAATCACAGTTAGCCACATTCATCATCTTACAGTAGCCAAGTTGGGTGATCTGTGGGTATACAACAAACTGACACTGTCCCCTAATTGAAACATGGTTTAGCAAATGTCCTACTGTGGCAATCTTGATCAGGTAGGTCTCAATTTGTATGCACCTTGGGAATGGCAGCAGTCACAGGAATGCTGGTCTGCTGATCTTTGCTTACACCCATGTCTGTGATAGCCTTCGTACTGGGAAGTTAACTATTGTACATATGCTGCACTAGATCAGCAGGGGTGTACTAGCAAGCTATTTCATCACTTTATATGTATGATGTAACTGGTCAAGGGTCCCTTGCCCTACATCATGCAAGTAATAATTTGTGTCCATGCACTCACCAAGTTCAGGTATCCCATGATGACCCATTAACTTATGAGAATTGCATGGCTATAAAGTGACACAGATGGCAAATGCATCAGCTCTGTTCCAGCAATTGTGCCCAGGGCAAATCAAAACAGACAGGAACAATGAACAGAGGGACAGATATTTTTTTTGTCAATTTGTAGCATTTGCTTCATGTTTTATGCTACAGCTACGGAAAGTAGCAACAAACATTTAGATATTATCCTGTGTGAATTACTTTGGCATCCATTTCTAATTTAAATGCTGCACAAACCAAGTCAAAGTAGCAGCCTAAGATATTACCAGAGGTTAGGAAGAACTTTGTACGTATGGCCATGAATACAGTTCAGACATGTATTCCAAATAATTGGGGACTAAGTGCCAGATGTAGGAACGCAAAAAATTGTGAGTCGGGAATAGCGACTCCATGCGAATCGATATTTCCGACTCACAGGAGGATATGCCAGTAAAAATCACTATTTCAAATAACGATTCGGTGTGGAGTCGCACCACAATTCACGACCTCGCTTTTTGCGAGGTCACTATTTGTGACCTCCCAAAAAGCGAGGTTGCAAATTGCACGAAGGGTGTGGTCCGGTGTCGCAAATTGCGACTGACTCACAAATTGCACGCAGGTGAAAATTAAACTTTTGAAAAACCCACTTCCTGGTTCTGAGTGATGACATCAGAACCAGGAAGTAACCCCATGGAACAAATTGCAGAGCCGCACCCAGGTGAGAGGAGCTGCAGCAACAATGGCTACACAGGAGAAGGAGACACCCAGTGGAGGCAGAAAATGCAAACTTAAGTTTTCTGAGAAGGAGTTGGTGGTGCTCACCGAGGAGTGCTGCCTGCACCATGAGGAATTATGTGGCAAGGCAGCAATGAGTGCCACAAAAAGAAGATCTGGCAGGACATCCAGAACAAAATTAATGCCATTGGTGTCAGCCACCGCACCCTGGATGAAATTCGCAAAAGGTAGTATGACCTTCGCTCCAGGAACAAGGAGAGGGTGGCGGAGCGCATGAGGGCCATCTACTGTACCACCCCCTACAACCATCAAAACCATGGTGGAGACAACTCTGGAGATGGAGGCTGTACTGGGCATTGGAGACCTAGACAGTTCTGCACCAGGAACATCAAAAAGTAAGTGCCAACATTAATGTATTTACACCAGCCTCTGCACTATGCACACAATCACAGTACACATCAGCAGGCACCTCCAGATTAGCTCCATTCACAGTTTTGCAACCTATAGAACAGTGCATTATGGGCAATGTAGTACAGTAGTCCAAATAAAGGGAAATGTTTATTTTGAGGCATCAAACATATGTGCGATACTGACTGTGTATCCCCTATGTCCCACAGGTCTCCCACAAGGCCCCTACATCAGCGCCAATGTGCAGGGAGAGGATCATGGCACAGACACACAGGAGGAGGCTGCCACAGACACCGCAGGGGAGTGCAGGACAACACCACCCATTCAATCGGCACAGGAGACCATGCACAATCCTGCTCTGGGTATGGAGGCAGCCACTGGGATACCAGGGCCAATGCCTAGGGAGAGCCAACCACGGAGATCATCTGGCGTGGTGCGTAGACGACGACGCACAATGCAGTCTGTGCATAGGAAGGATGTTTCCAATGAGGATTTGTTGGGACTTGAGGCATCCTTATTGCAGAGTCAGTCCCTGCAAAATAGACAAATGCGGTTAATGAACCATAACCCTCAAGACTGCAGAACACAATTACGCATGGGCTGGCAAATATGGACAACCAGTTCACTACAAGGAACACTCACTTGGGTAACCTGACTACCTTCATAGACAATTTGGTCAGGGAACTGGTGGCTGACAGGGCTCAGGCACACGTTTAGACAGGCTAGGTGTGTCCATAGGGCAGCTGACTATCAATACAACCTGCCTGTCAAGGCGCACTGTCAGCCTGCAAGTGGAACTAGGGCATTTTGCAGGAGATGAGGCTCGAGGACTTGGCCGCATCAGCCATGTGGTGGACCTGCTGGAGACCAGACAGGCAGCAAGGGGCATTGTCACGTGTGTTGCGTAGTAGCAGTGCACGGCAGGGCTCAGGGGACCAACCTGGAGTGAGCCATGGTGGCCAGTCGCAGGAGGCTGTGAGCTACTGACATGTAGTGTTAAAGAGGCACATGGACATAATGTGTAAGATTACACTTTCTTTTTGCATACTGTAGTATAGTTGACAAATATTTCCACATTATAGTCCTACAATAAAAGGATTAATTTGTTGAACTACACAACTGGGCAATGTGTGTCTTACATTAGTGAGTCTTGTCACGGTTGCCACGTACCTGCCGAAGTAGTGGGTTGCAATGTGTTTCCGTCTCTGTCTGCCCTCCATTGCGATGCTTCTATCCCCAGGCTGTCAGTGTGGTAGCTCTTGCTCCTCATCCTCCGAATCTGTGTCTTCAGGGGTGAGATAGAGCCCACGTCTGCTGGCAATGTTGTGTAGGATGGCACAGGTGGCAACTATCTTGCATGCTGTTTCTGGGGCAAACTGAAGTGCTCCTCCACTTTTGTGCAGGCATCGGAATCGTGACTTCAACAAGCCAAACGTCCTCTCACTTACAGCTCTGGTCCGCTGATGTGCAATGTTATATCGACTCTCATTCGGATTGCCAGGTGTTAGGTATGGGGTGAGTATCCATGGTCTCAGGGCATATGCACTGTCACCTGTTTGACAAAAGAGGCACATTTAGCAGGGCATCACAGGGTTACGCAGTGACATGTATGTAAGGCTTCAGAGTGTACTCGCCAGTACCTAATAAATATCCTTCTCCAAACTCCCCACGTTCTAGGCGTTGGTGTATCCCACTGTGCCTGAATATGTATGCATTATGTGTACTCCCTGGATATTTAGCCATGATGTCAGTAATGACATTATGGGCGTCACATACCACCTGGATGTTTAGTGACTGGGTACATTTCCTATTGCGGAACACATATTCCAGAATTGCTGGTGGGCAAATTGGTATATGTGTCCCGTCCACGCACCCTATTACATGGGGGAAGTTGGCAAATCTGTAGAAGTCCAACTTGGTGCTGTTCATTTCTGCCTCATTTCTGGGAAGGTACATATATCTGGACATGTGTGCGAGTATGGCATCTAGGAAACGTCTGAAGAATCGTGAGAGTGCACTTTGGGATACCCCATCTGCCACTGCAATCACCCCCTGATAGCTACCCGAGGCCAAGAGGTCCAGTGAGCAGAGCACTTGCACATGTGTGGGGATGGCGCTGCCGCGTATTGTCTGCGTTCGAGCTGAGGTTTCAGCAGTTCAATTATCTCAAAGATAACAGCGCTGCTCAGTCTGTATTTCTCATACATCTCCTCCTCAGTTTGTTGAAATAGTGTCTGCCTGCTTCGGTATATCCTCTCCTGTCTCTGCCTCCTCCTCCTCTGCTGGACAGCCTGGACTCTCCTCCTCCATGCAATCACGTATAGTGCAGCCATTTGGAGTAGCCCTGACGCCTTCTGGGTCTCCTTTTATAATTTGGTTCTGGTTACCTCCTGCTCTGAATCAGTGGTAATCTGGTGTGCAAAATGGGCTTTTTGCGACTAGTCGCAATTTGCAAAGGGCTTTTGCATACGGTTTGCGACTTGCAATTTGCGACTTCCTAATTGTGGGTCACAAAATCAGGTCGCAAATTTTGGAAGTCGGTAATGGGTTGCATCGCTATTTGGTACTCCGAAATGGGATTTGAACATCCCATTTCGCATTTTGGGGGGTCGCAAATAGCGCTGCGACCCATTTGCAACTCGCAAACATTTGCTACATCTGGCCCCAAATTTATTCCTTGCTTTAGCATGTGAAATACATCTCATTCCTGGTACACTCACAGACCATGAATAAAGCATAATTTTGATCCGCATTACTATCATCTATTGACATCAAAGCAGCACTAATTGACAAGATCAAGTTGTGTTTTGTAAGTTTGTGCAGCTTTTGCGTCAACAAATGACGGTAATGTGTAGCAAATATTGTATAAATCAGGGACTCTGAATATTTAACTTACATTCGACATGTTCCCAAACATTGCATGCAGCATGTTAACAAATCTGCTACTGTCACTACAGAGCATTTAAATGTGCACATTAGTCTGAATTGTACTCACCAACAGGGCCACCAATCACCACACCCAGGTGGTCCAGCAGGTCTTGCTCTCTGGCAAAAAGGTCAGCCCAGCGACACTTGAGTTGGTGGTCGTTACGCTGAGTGTTGAATATTCTCTTCAGATGGTACAGCACCTTGGACCACCTGAGCCTCCTCGCCTCAGTGTGATACCCCTGTATCACCCTGCCACCAGCCTCTAACATCAGGGGTAGGAAGTGGCACACCAGCCAAATTAATGCCCCCAGCTCCTCCTCACCCATTGTCCCCAGATGGGGCCTTCCCAACATGACAGAAAGAATAGGGATAGGAAAGGGTAAAGAGTAAAATACAGGGAAAGGAGGGAGTAAAATGAAACTTAAACAACCCACAAACAGCCCAACAATACCCCAACTAACAATACCCACTACACACTCCCAACAGTACAAACACAAAATTAGACACCAAAAATGACAAAAACACACTTATACTGAATTACTGAGACAATTACAAAAACAACAGATGACAAATAGAAAGGCACACAGGAGACAAAAGCACAATTTGGTCAGACAAAACTCTTAGCACAGCCACACAGTCTAGAAGAATCAGACTGCAAAGTGAAAGTGAAAGTACACCCACTGTACCATTTCTGTAAACAGAATATCCTATTACATCACTTCCTGTCTCAAATGTCTCAAATGTTCTGATGCGTGAAATGTTTATGACGCTTACGGGCTTTGAGTCAAAAACGTTTTACGCAAATGCTTAAAAATTGCCTGCATTCAAATATTGATATATTTTTCAGGGATAAACAATTTCATGGGGTGCAGTGTTGGACTTTCTGCTAGGGACCAATGGATGTCTAATGGCTGTGAGCATCATTTTTAAACGCATATGTGGCAAATTTTGATGCATCTTTTTTGACGCATGTGCACCGAAATATCTGTCTTTAACTGTATTTCTGTCATTTTTCAAATTTTTAACGTATATGAAAGCTGTACCTATACAGAGATAGGCTGTTAGGACCTGCTGTGTGTGCTCCAGTGTTTGGGCACATGTGGCAGACCACTCTACTGCAGACCATAATACTCATGTTGTTGTGCCGGATGAGCACTCTTGACTGATGCAACAGCAACCCAAACATTTGGAATAAAAATTGGGATTCCCTAGTTTGAGCAGGTGGTGCATCAACAGAGGATAGGAAGGCGAAGCAACTTGATACATTCACTCATGGCATGTGTATATGTCTGTGAATTGGCTATTTCAATTGTTGTTGTGCCTCTGTGTGAACGTCACAAGACGTGTTTTCCATAATGCGCTTGTATGCATGTGTTGTAAATGTGGATAACCCTCAGATGCCATTCATTGTGGTACATCAGTCAGGATATGTATTTGTCCTACCCGTAGCGTCTAATGCTGTGTGAACTTCCCTGACTTGGGGGACAAAACATCTCCCATGACAAACTATGCACAGGATAGATAGAGGACGGTTGATAATGGCAATGTTACAAGGGTCAGACATCACGTGTACTGGAATGTTGGATACCACTTCATGGTCACTTGTTTGTATACTACCCATGAGTCAGGCATTTGAACATGCTAGGTAGGTACAGTGTTTGTGACACAGAGTTCCAACACCAATCCAAAAGAGTTATGGTACACCACAGTTTGAGTCAAATAAATGACCTGTGTTTCTGGTTATGGGTCTGTGGAGCCACTGCCTGCATTAACTGAGTATCCTTCAAAGCAGAATTGACATAAATGCAAAGATAAATTGATGACACACATGGGGATAGTCCAGCTATGGCACTGCAGAACTTTTATAAGGCTGACAACAGAGCAACCTTGGTGTGCTTAAAAGCTTTATGGATCAGTAATAGGAAACAGGCAGGTTTTATCACAACATTTGTACACAGGTTGGCCTCTAAAATTCCCAGGGCAACAGGGACCATCAGTGCCTCTGTGCTGATTAATCTCACAGCTAGTCACCACGCAAGTACCATCAATAGGTTGCAGCCAATGTGAATCTGTGTGTGGACCGTCAGGGCACAAACATGTTTTCTTCTTTCATACACATTGGCAAACGTTGTTTGCTGTGCTGGAGGCACTGTACCAAATCCATGTATACAGCCATAGTACACTGTCACTGTTTGTCTCTCATGAATACATGAAACTCAGACAAGGGATGGGGCTGGATTAGGCAATTTGAATACATGTCCCAGACCATAATACGATAAGCAAACTTATTAAACTACTGTATACTATAAATTTGAGGATTCATTGTAGACCTACCAGACACAATACCCCAGGAGGAAAGAGAGGGCATGGAAAGCAACTATGAGACATATGTAGCCACAGGGAACCTCAATGGTAACGCAAAGCCAAGGACCAGTCAGGCTAAGAGGATGCAGGGTCAGTCCAGAACAAAAATGGGAAATACACAGTGAACAGACTCTGACTGTGAAAAGCTGGAACAACACTGTGGGAACTAAAAACTGTACTTGTGCTGTGGGCTACAACGTTACACAATAACCCAAGGCCTGTGTTATACAAGTGATTTATACGGCAATGCAAAACAAGGATTTTCATGAAATGGCAGCTTCTAAGCAGTTCCAGGCAGCAGCGATGGCAGTGCAGGTACAAATGGCTGGTCTGCATGAAAGTGCTTACAGGTGTGTGCAGCTTCAGTCTCTCACAATTCCTGTAGGTTAGAATCAAGTTCAAAGGGCCAACAGTACCTTTCAAATGGGAAGCAATGGACAGGTAATTACAGGTCCTACCGACTACCAGGCAGTGCTTTATCGGACCTGAAGTCCATGCAGACAGATGAACCATGACTATGGTATGCCATACTAAAGAGGGAAGCACACAGGAGTCAGAATGGGAGTCTGGGTGTGTGTAGATCAGGGTTAACAGGGTACAAATGGTCCGTTTCCCGGGCCCCCTAGAGAAGGGTGTGGAGAGACTGAAAACTTGGGAGTGGCAGGACTTATTACCTGGGATGGACTGCGCAGGGCATGTCTTGTGAGCAAGGCTTGTCATACCTGGGGCACTTGTGCTATCCATTTTCAGCTTAGATGGACTTCTTGTCACACATGCTCCATGCAGATATGGCTGATGTCACACTTACTGCTGTAAAGGGTCTGGTCATACATTCATGTCAACAATACAATTGCACATCCACTGCCTCATGTGTGAAGCACTTTTTTAACTTACGATTGATGGTATCTTAGTTGTGTGTCATTTGCTGCAATGGACCATGTTGGCAACATGTATGTCTCATAGCTGTGGTCCTCTGATATTGCCCTTCAAATGTGAAAGAGACAGGATATATGTCATCAACACTGTGTGTGATGGTTGGTGTACATTCATACCCATCAAATGTGATGTGGCTTTTTCAGTATCCTCATCTGTATTTTTGCAATGCTCCAAGAGGCTAAACTCTGATTATGATTCCTAGGGATCATGTGATGCATAAATAAATTACCTAGACCATGATTGAGTGGTGAAGTGAGGTGTTTAATGGCATATGGTAAGAAAGTGGTGATGGTGACTAGAGTTAAAAGAAGTTTTGTACAATGTGTTGTCTCCGACCCAATCCTGCTGCAGTGTTTGGATGGTCCCCCTCATGTTCATGGACAGCATCCTCATCTTCCTCCTCTTCAGGCATTTGTGGGTCTGGTTTATAGAGGTGAATGTTCCTTCCTATACATATGTTGTGCAAGATGGCACAGGTCAAAATGATCTTGCAGACCATTTCAGGTAAATATAAGAGGCTGCTTCCGGTGATGTCGAGGCACCTGAATCTTGACTTCAGGATGCCAAAAGTCCTCTTTACTATGGTGCGTGTCCTCCGATGTGCCTCATAGGCACGCTCTGCTGCTGTGCTTGGGTTTGCAAATGGGGTCATGATCCATGGCTAGATCCCATACCCCTGATCAGCGGAAAAAGAAAATGAGTGTAAAAATGTGAATGATGCTTGCACCATGATTATAACTTTGCATGGCAGTTGTTATCTAGTGTCGTCTGTGACTCATCTGTGTTTGTGTTATTGTGTGGAATCCTAGGCTTCTAGGATGTTCTATCAGCATTGGGTTGTTTATTTATCTAAACTGGTGTTTCGCTGATTGACCGGATAGCAGCGGTATATTTGTAAACTTGCAGTATATTGTGTATCTTCCATGTATTATGTCATGTGAAAGAAGTGTCCATGTGTCTTCACTGGAGGTGACATGATACTTCCACACACATAATTGATTCCATTGTGGTGGTAACACGGTTGCACTATGTGGCCTGAAAATCCCCTCCAATTCAACATATGTAATAGCATGTGAAAAACAACAGTGAGGCCCTTTGATTTGGCTAGGTGACAATGTACAACACATGTCCATAAGTTTGCAGCACTGAAGTGTTGACAATTGACAATGCACATATATCCATGTGTGACAAGTTCTATGCAAACCTATTTTTGTACCCTCAACTAGTTGGCTCATGTGCAAACGTGTACCTACACTACTGTACCTGTTCCAGGTAAGCTGGCTAACTTGGTTGTGGGGGTGAAGGTTTAATTGTCAGAAGGTCCATATGCCTGTACATCTGTTGTGTATATGTGTAATTGTCTCAATATGTTTGTGTAACAATGTGCACTTTGCAATAATGTCACATCAATATGTGTTCTTAGCACAGTCCACTTCCTTATTGGTAGCAGGCAATGTCACCCCAAGAGTGATGTGAGATGTTGGTACTGCCTCAATGATTCCATGTCTTCATTAGAGTCATCATCATCATGCTAAGTGTCTCATGGTGTTTGACCTGCAGCAACACACATTACACACCCCTTACACAGTAAGTATTGCTTGGAAGGGTGTGTGATTGAGTGTTATTGATGTGATATTGTAAGATTCATCTTCCAAGTTGTACTACCAGTTAAGGCCATGGCATTGTCACTGTGTGGTTTTAAACTGGTCCCTTGTGGCTCTGGAGTGGCATCTGTTGTGACTCACATCTGTCATTTGTCCATAGGTGTGCATCCCATTGGGTCAGGATTTCAAACATGACTAGCAGTGTCACAACCTCAGTGTCTTCCGGGCCACGTGTCAATGTAGTGATGTATGTGTTGTGTGTCCTACAGGGTTGCTGTGCTGTGTGTATATAACAAGGTTTCTGTACTTACCAACAAGTAGGCCATTTCCATATCGTCCATCCTGGAAGTGTTGATTGATGGTGCGGTGGCGGAAGATGAATGAATCATGTACACTCCTAGGATACTTGGCCACGATGTTGGTGATCAATTCCCGGTGATCCACAATGGCCTGCACATTGATGGACTGTGTGTGCTTTCTGTTGTGGTATAGATGCTCGGTTGCTGCAGGTGGCACAATCTGTACATGTGTGCAGTCAATGGCACCAAGCACGTGTCGGTAGAAGCCCTGTTTGGTCTCCTGCTGCTTCAGTTGTGTGTTGGGGAAGCTGATGTGGCGGGGTGTGAGGGAGATGATGGCATCCAGTACCTTAGGTAGGAAGGCAGAGAATGAGGGCTGTGAGATCCCGGCAACCAGGGCACCAGTGGTTTGAAAAGAGTCACTTGCCAACATGTGGAGGACAGTTAGCAGCTTGATCTCTGGTGGAATGATGTGGGGTGTCTACAAGCTGGGTGCCAACTGTGGCTCAACGTTGTGCAGCAGATACTGTATGACTTGCCAGTTGAGTCTGTACCGCTGGATGATGTCATGTTCCCTGAGTCCCTGAAGGGTTGTCCTGGTCCTGAATATCCTCTCCTGCCTTCTGTGTTGCCTTTGGGGTCCCTGCTGGTGTGGTGGAAGCTGCTGGTGTTGGTCCTGTGCTCTGCATCTTCATGCATGCTGGATGAATAGCACCTCCATGTCTTCCTTTTGGAGCTCTGATGTTGCTTCTCTGTGTTTTCCTTAAGTACTGGTGTGTTTGCCCCATTTTAACACCTGCCCTGACCCACGCGTTAATTTTTTACGCAAATCGGGCTGTGCTCCATATTCCGAATCCGTCTCCCAGCCATGCGGCATTTTTGCGTGAGTGGATAAATATGGAGCACGGGTGTTTAAATCATTTTCATTTTTTGGATGGGAACGCCTACCTTGCATGTCATTAACGTAAGGCTGTTTCACGCATCCAGAAAATGATGCACATGGAGATATTTTTACTTTAGTGGGGTCTAGCGTCAAAGTATAAATATGGTGTTAGGTTTGCGCCGAATTTGCATCAAAAAAATGACGCAAATCCGGCTCAAGCAGAGTATAAATATGCCCCTTCGTTTTTTGTGTTGCTATGTTGCATTGTGTATGATATTGGGTTATATTCTGTTGCTAACATTAGAAATGTCAACATATGCTTCTATATTTTCAAGCACAGGTAGCAAATGGCTTGATAGTTCTTTTATAACTAACCATTTACCTTAAGCTAAGGTGGTAAAATAGAGCTGCTGCAGTTCTTCAACTATTTAAGACATTTATCAGCCCTAAATCGTGGCAGAAACTTTTGCCTAGTTTTACAGAATTCATGCAATGCAGCACAGCAAGTAAAGATCCTGCCCTGCCTTGCGTGAACGAAAGAGGGACGAACCGCACCAGTTATAGTGTCAGTTCTGCTCTCTGCTTCTGCTAGTGTATACTTTAGGCAGCAATTCACCAATGCAGACACCCTCACACGATAGTGCAAAAATGTCTGCATTATTGTCAGCATAGTTTTTGTGCAAGAAAACATTTCTCCCTGTTACCCATGCTTCTGGTAGGCTCAGGATTTTGGCATAAATCCATGTCTACAAATCTAGAATGCCCATCCACTACCCATGCCCCCTTGCTTCAAAGTAACACAACAAGTTATGCTGTCTTGTATAACTTTAGGATACAATCCAAAGTAAATCTGGATTATAAATCCACCCATTAGACTTTGTGTCACACCTGCATTCAAAAACATAACATAAAACTGAAGCAAAGTGTTTGTGAAGTGGGCCTGGATCTTAATTTAGCACTCCCAGTACACACTTAGGCCCAAATTTAAGAAATGTTAGCGGGCCTTTGTGCCGTTTTATTTTAATGCAAAAGCAGAGCTAGTTTAACAGCATATTTATATTTTGACTTAGCAACACCTCACCTCGCGTCGTTTAACAACAATGATATGCAAGGTAGGCGTTCCCTCCTAAAAAATGATGCTAGGCCGCTAGCACCAAATTTAGACCCCAACAGAAAAATTATGCACGCAGAGAACTGGGTCCAAAATATGACACTAAGGCCCATATTTATACTTTTTTTGCATCGCATTTGCATCATTTTTTGATGCAAAATGCAATTATATTTTGTAAGTTTGTGCCAAAAAATGGCACAAATTAGACGCACAAAAAGTATAAATATGGACCCAAGTCCGATGAGCGTCAATATTTTAACACCTGGTCAGACCAGGCATCAAAATGAGGCCCACACACTTCTACATAAGGGAAACACACAGAAGGAGCATTGGAAAGCAACTGGACACCATGGAACTGTTAATCCTACAGCTCAGCACCTGTAGAAGATGATAGCGGCGATGCCACCAGCACCACTGTAGCAACCCCAAACACCACCACAGCAGCCACAAATGCTGTGTAGAAGGCGGAAGAGGATCTTTCACCAGCATGCAAGCATCCTGGCCCTCAGGGAACAAGAGGTGATCAGACTCTACCGTCTGAGGCTGCTCTACCACATTGTGCCAAACATCACGGCAAGAGTGCAGAGTCACACAAAAATTCCACCCATGAGCAAACTCTTGGCTGTCCTCCACTAGCTGGCATCAGCTGCATTCCAGATGACTGCAGCACAAGTGGGTGGGATGTCCCAACCATCCCTCTCTGCCTTCCTTACCAAGGCCCTTAACACCATTCACAGACTCACACCCCACCACATCCGGTTTCCCAACATCCAGCAACTGTAGTAGGAGATCAAGAAAGGTTTCTCCCAAATTGCTGCCTTCCCGCATGTGCTGGGTGCAATGGATTGCACCCATGTCCAACTTGTTCCATCTGCAGCAGCCGAACATCTCTACAGGAACCGCAAGCATACTCACTCCATCAATGTGGCCGCCATCTTGGACCACCGTGGAATTATCACAAACATCCTTGCAAAATATCCTTTGAAGTGTCCATGATGCTTACATCTTCAGGCACTACACTATAAACCAACAATTCCAGCAGGGACAATGTGGCAAAGGCCTACTTGTAGGTAAGATACCATGCATAACACACACAACACACCAAACTTGTGGTACAAACCTTACAAACACAACGGCAAACATACATGGACAGGGAAACACAGATGTATAGGTCATAAAACGTATGCCACATGCCACATTACACTGCATGCAATGCACATCACCCTCACATGTGCCTATATCTACAAGTCCCTGGCACCACCTGACTGACACATTGCTGGATGGACAGGTGGAGCAATGTCCACTCTGAATACAGAAGGTGGACTCAAACAAGTACATTTGTCCACAGTTTGGTTCACAACAAAACATACATCCTTCACACATAACACTTACCAAGCTCTGCAATGTGAATTGCATTGGCCATTCAAACGTCAAACAACTCACAGAATGCCACTGCCCCACATTTACTATGCTGTAGAAATCTCAATATTAAATACAACACTGCCCTACAGGGGAATCCAACCTACATTCACATATCATAGAACAACATAGGTGAAAATCCAACAAACTTTTTATTCATATACATCTACATTAAAAAACATCTTCCTATAAACATCACATGGGAACAACCCATCTCAAACATAAAAACCAGAAGGACAAACCATTGTAGGAAAAAGTGCTTGTGATAGATAATACAAAAAAGAATAATAAATATCCCAACGAATTTAAGAACTGTATAAAAATAAAAAAAGTTGGTTGGTTCTTGTTTACTGCAATGAGTCCATTCCAAATCATTGAGGAGTATAAATCTCTTCTTTCTGTCCTTCTTTAATATCCTATGCAGTAACCAATCCGAACTAAAAACATGTACGTCGACGTTTCGACCCCTTAACATCCTGGGCCAAATCAATGCTCCACAATGGGTATTCTTCAGGACTATCTGATGGGAGTCCCTAAAACACATCACCAAGACTCAATCAAAATATAGAACCTTCTAACCTTATCACCTATGCTGACTTGCAATATCAAACTATGCTTACATTGTTGAATCCTCTGACACCGTCACTTGTTACATATTACTACCTGCCAAGCAATTGAATCTGAAAAAGATAACCAAATAAAAGCATTCAGACATTCCACACCTATTTTATTTACCAAACTAAATACCCTTAGGAATGAGAAAACTTACCTTCAATCCAACCAACTCACCTATTTCTGTTTTTCCAAAATATCTCCCAAATACACCATCTCAAACCTTACTTCCATGCAATCTAGAAATACCAATTACAATACATTACCACTGGCCACTCAATAACTGTTAGCCACTCCTAATGTCCTCTTAGTATCTTCGTTACAAAAGACTCTAAAACTACAGCACATTAATGAAATAGCCTTATAGCGCGCTTTTATTGCTCTCCTGCCCTTTAATTATAACATATAAACACCCATTATTTCAAATTTCTACAACCCAGGGCCTCCATCTCAAATAAAACATAAACAACTTCAAAATACAAATAAAAATCTCACTTGGTTTAGTATCTTCCATACACAAATGCAAAACGAAAAAAAGAAAAAAAGAGAAAAAAGGAAAACCCTTAATGTTATTTCAACCTTAGAAAGAGCAGACAACCATCTTAAACAACCACATACAGCATATATACTCCAATTCAATCACTATAAAAATGTACCTTCATACTAATGTATGCCCTCATATCATCGATCACTGTTTGAGCAAACCGCAGTATTTCAAAAGTCACATAAAGCTCCCAAACCTTCGTACTTCGAGCGCTCCACGCAATCACTTTGAAAAATGCAGACCAGCTGTCTGCTCCCTCCGGTGATAATTAAGTTAATTCATAAAGCCCGGTTTAAGAATGACGCCGCTTTCAAACTGAAAGTGAAAACGGCACATCACACAGGCTGCACTCTATTTACAAATCATTACACACTGTTACCCCGGCATTGTGCACAGAACCATCTCGTTTCAAAAACAAAAGCACAACGTGCATATTTACAAAGCTTCATATGCCATAATCATTTCAAACAGCCATCCCACAGACAGCAATCTATTTATAGAGCTCGGCCAACACTCGCTGTTATGCATTGTTACAAAATTGAAACCATTATATACATGAACTTCTCATCTCAAAAACAAAACACAGCACACCTATTTCCAAGATTTCACATGGCATAGCTATGTCAATATTTTATGCCAACATTACGGCAGTACACGTTCTCTTTTAGTTAAACATTAGAACAAAAGTATCATTTAGCCATCGATCTCAGTATACTAAAACCCTAGAATCCATTTACAAAGCAAACACCTCAGCCATCATCACCAAAGGAAACTCAAACAAACATATGTATCAAATCTGTTATAAACCCAAAACAAGCACATTTATATTTTGGGACTATAATTCAAGGATAACTAAACAAAACATGCCCCATTCTATTTTACCTCTGTATCTCAATATTCTCAGCTAAAAATACAAAAGAGACCAATCTTAAAGGTATTTAAAATCTTATCAGGACAAACCATATTAAAAAATATGTTACTGCCACTCCCATTCTCAAAGAGAATCTATCAACATAGTTCCAACATAACATAACATGAGGCATATCTTATTTATTACGATAATATTGAAGACTACTGCTCATTCCAGAATAACGCCCCAAAATATTCTACAACAAATTCAGCCATTGGCCAAATTAGCCGTTTGTCTGGAAATTTCCTCATACTTGTTCAAGCCCTTTTCCACTGTATTCAAAGAGTGGATCCACTTTCATCCTCTCAAATTCAAAGCCCTTGTCACATCACCTCCCCACGAATTCTGATAGATTTTCTCAATCACCGTCCATCGTAAAGAGTCAGTGGGATGGTTCAATGCAGTAAAATGCTCCACTAATGGTGTTCCTGATGTTTTGCACCTAATACGGCTGCAATGTTGCAGAATCCGTGCTTTAACTTTATGTTTGGTCTGCCCAACATACAACAATTCACAAGGACATTGAATAATATAAATTACATTACTACTATTGCAATTCGTGTGGTACTTCAAAGTCACAAAAACATTTTGATATTTAAACATTTTAATTTCCATACAAAGTGAACATGCCTTACATGATTCACATTTATAGTGGCCCACAATTCTTGGTAAATCCCACATAGTCATCAACGAGGGTTTTGAAGGTTAAAATAACAAGGAGCTGACCACCCAATCCTTGACATTTCTGCCCCTCTTAATCATTCAATCAATCAAAACAATTTGTATAGTGCGCTACTCACCCGTGAGGGGTCTCAAGGCGCTGGGGGGAGGGGGAATCGGGGGGGGGCAGGGAGGGTTACTGATCGAACAACCATGTCTTGAGGTTCTTTCTGAAAACCAGGAGGTCTTTGGTTTTGCGAAGGTCAGTGGGGAGGGAGTTCCAGGTTTTGGGGGCGAGGTAGGAGAAAGACCTGCCTCCTGTGGTGGTGCGTTGGATGCGGGGGACTGTCTTAAAAGCATACATAGGTAGATCAACTGTCTCAAGATCATCAGAAATCATGTTCCAGTACTGATTAATAGTCTTTTTTATTTCTGTAATCTCAGGCAGCGCTGATATCTATTGGCAGCCGAGTGGTCCTATCACCATCTAAATATCAGCAAAATGTAATAGATATACCCATTGTGTACAACTTTTCCGTGTGTGCTGCATAGTTTAGCACACATTAAAATACAACATCACCATCAATGAAAGATCATGTGCAGGAATGGACACCTCACAGCACACCAACAGACATACCTGTAAATCCCACATCTCCATACTAGGATAGAGGGGTACCAACAATGGACTGTGGCAGACCACTGACAATGTACAGGGAGAAGCCGGAAATGCATATGAATGAGGATACATGGAACTTAGTAGGGATGGACTCCTCATGCAGGGCAGTGCTGAAAATCACAGCATGTCCTGTCCTGTCCCACAGCTGTCTGAAAAATCTTGTATCCATCACAATACATCCCATATAACTGCCCCACACTGAGCATATGAACCTCATGCACATACGTATGCCAGCCAGCAATTGCATTGTGCAAGGGAGGTACATCAAGGGTAAAGGGATGGAATTCACATGCAACACACAGGGCCCTACACCTGTTAAATGGCACACAGTACACAAAATAGGCACACATATCCACTACATCACTCTTCTGCAGGTCTAAAGGCACTAAGGGCAACATCTGAAGCAGTGTTACTTTACCTGCACATCTTAGTGCCCACTTACACTGAACATGTGTGTGCTGTATTACATCTGTGGCACACCATGGCACCGAGTAGGTGCAATAGTGTCAACATGAAGGATGTCATCAATGGACTGTGTAGGATTATTGCCAAATGTATGGTGCACATTATGCACAGTACATAGGGGCACATTTAAAGCGATGGTGTGCCACATACTTATGCCTGCTCTGTGCAGGCATCAGAAGTAACAGATAAAAATAATACATTGGAAGCTCTTAGATTCTGCACTATTTTTGCTTTTGCCAAATGGGGGAACACACCCCTTGCATACATGATGCTTTGCACAGGCTTAATGTGTCCCAAGGGTCACGAAGGCCCTCATTATGACATTGGCCGTAAATGTCGCTTATGTGCTGATGGCCGCCAGCTTACCGCCACGCTGGCGAATATCCGTTCTCCATATAATGACATATATAATGACACACACACCAATCCGACAGAATACAGCCACATACACAAATCCGCCACACCAAAGGTCAGTGGAAAAGTGGCGGTCCCAAAACAGACACCGTTACACCAAGAGAACAAATCCCATCATATTGTGACCCACGAATCACCATAGCGGACATTCAACGGCGGTAAACCATTGGCGGTACATACCGCTGTGCTCACAATGGATACCCACAGACAAAATAACACCACAAATCAAACAACAAACACCTGACACCCATACACACACCAAACCCACACACCCACAACACTATCAAACACACACCCACATTACCCACAATTCTTAACGATTATAAATCATTGCCACAAGATTGACCCCAAGACCACTGCGACAGCTAGGCACACACACCACTCACACCCATACACCACTCATGCACTCCACATCACACACCCCAACACATTACCCAATACACCCTCACCAACACACATCACATAACACCCATGGCACCACAGAGGCTCCCCTGTTTCACTGAGGAGGAGTTAAGGGTCATGATGGAGGAAATTGTCAGGGTAGAGCCACAGCTATTTGGAGCATAGGTGCAGCAGATATCAATAGAGAGGAAAATGGAGCTATGGTGGAGAATCGTGGACAGGGTCAACGCTGTGGGACAGCACCCAAGAACAAGGGACATCAGGAAGAAGTGGAACGACCTACGGGGGAAGGTACATTCCATAGCAGCAAGACACCAGCTTGCAAAACAGAGGACTGGCGGTGGACCCCCACCTCCTCCCCCACAACTCACAGCAAGGGAGGAGCAGGTACTGGCAATACTGCATCCTGAGGGACTAGCAGGAGTAGGCGGAGGACTGGACACAGGTAAGTCAACTTTTCACAATTATCACCCCCCATGCCTGCATGCCATCGCACACACACACCCTCACTCCCATCACTCCATTCCATCCTACATACTCCACCATCACATCACACTAATTCCAATGCTAAGCCCTGCATGCTGTACCAATGCATGGCCTCCCAGCCCTGCATGGACACTCATCACCAAAGCATGCACAGCATAGGAAAACTATAATAAACACCATACACCAACATACTCAAGCAAAAGCTAGCAGCGGAACAACAACCATAGAGGGGAAGCTACAGAAGTACAAATGTCAGATTCCTGAAGCATAATACATCATTTACATCCCCACAGGTACCCCAGCCAATGTCACTGGAGAGGAGGTGCCACCACTATCCAGTCCCCCAACAGAAGAGGCCCACAGTGATGACAGTGAATTTCAGGATCCCGACAATCTACCTGGCCCATCAGGGACCAATGGACAGTCGGTCACCAAAGCCCAATCACAGACCACCACAGAGCCTCCCCCATCAGGAACCAACATCACAGCACCCACCCAGCGTACCCACACCTTTTTCCCCAGGACACTTCAATCAGCAGTGTGCCCACCTGTACAGGGACCCCATGCCACACCTCATACACAAGACAGTCAGGGACCTGGGGTCAATGGCAGTGGGCACACCATTCAGGGGACAGAGGCCCAGGCCAACAGGGACACTGGGAGGAGTGCTGTGCGCAAGGGGGATGACAGGACCAGGGAACCGATTCTCCAGGAGGAGACCCTGGGAGCCTACCAACATTCCCAGGACATGATGGGTCAGATCCTAGACAACATGCAGGAGAACTGGCGGCTGCAGGAGGGACAGTATCAGGCGATCAGGGAGGACTTGCAGGCCATTAACACCACTCTGGTCTCCATAGCAGGAGTGCTGGCAGACATGGCCAACATCATGAGGGAGGCAGTGTGACACCAGCGGGCCCGTGCCACTAGCCAGTCACCTGAATAGCCCTCCACTTTCGCTGCCACTATTGACCAGGAGGCCCCACCACAGGACCAACAGGCAACCTGCACCCCTCCACCTGCAGAAGGTGAACAACCCAGCAAACATTCCCTGCGAACCAGACAGAAGCCAGAGACACTTGCCAGGACCACCGCCAGGAAATTCGACTCTCCTTATTGTCCCCCTTGTGTCCTACTCAGTCACCTTGTCCACCTTGAACTGCCATTGCACCCCTTCCTATCTCCCCATGGACAATGAACCTGTGCTACAAACAAACTGGAACAATACCCTGGACTTTCCTCCATCATCACCCCATTCCTTTGCACTTTCCCCTCTATATTTTAGCACTACAATAAACACCCTTGGACAAAACTCAACTACTAGTATTTCATATATTTCAAATTTGTATGTATTGAAACAGCTACAACCATTGCAAATGAACTGTACATAGAATGAGCATATAATTGATGACCTGTAGCTGGCTGTTGTGATCACTCCAGGAGAATGTGTCATATCACGAACATCTGCAAAATGAATATCCAGAGGTAACAGTAAGTAGAGCAAATAAGTGGGTAATGCCAGCATGGCAGTGCCACACAGAACACAATAGTCATAGAAATGTGAAGTTGCTCTGTCTCACCTGTGTATCATTGGAAGTACTGACGTATCACCAGTGTTCTGTTGTCCACATCCTCATCCTCTGCCTCCTCATCCTCACTGTCCTCAGGGTCCACTGCTGCCACAGGAGCATCTCCAGTCTCCTCCTCCTGCAGAAAAGGTACATGGCTTCTGAGGGCCAGGTTGTGCAACATGCAGCATGCCACAACTATCTGGCAAACCTTCTTGGGTGAGTATCACAGGGATCCACCTGTTAGATGGAGGCACCTGAACCTGGCCTTCAGGATGCCAAAGGTCTTTTCAATGATCCTTCTGGTTTGCCCATGTGCCTCATTATAACGTTCTTCTGCCCTTGTCCTGGCATTCCTCACAGTGGTCAGCAGCCATGATAGGTTTGGGTAACCAGAGTCACCTGCAAATATTGAGGGACAACATTTAGCCACACACTATCCGATATGGCCAACACCATGGGCATACACCAACAAATACTGGGTGGGAACCAGGGCTCACCTATTAGCCACACCCTGTGCCTCTGTAGTTGGGACATCACGTTTGGGGAGCTGCTATTTCTCAGGACAAAGGCATCATGCACCGACCCTGGATACTCAGCATTGACATGGGAGATGTACTGGTACGCCAAGCACACCATCTGCACATTTACGAAGTGGAAAATCTTACGATTCCTGAATGCCTGTTCATTCTGGCGGGGGGCACAAATGCAATATTTGTTCCATCAATCTCACCAATTATATTGGGGATATGCCCCATTGCATAGAATCCGGCCTTTAAATTGGCCAAATCCTCAACCTGGGGGAATGCAATGTAGCTGCACATGTGTTTTATCAGGGCAGACAACACTCTTGCTAGCAAGTTTGAGAACATTGGCTGTGACATTCCTGCTGCCAAGCCCACTGTCACTTGGAAAGAACCAGTTGCCAGGAAATGGAGCACTGATAGCACTTGCAGAAGAGGGAGGATCCCATTGGGGTGACGGATAGCAGATATCAGGTCAGGCTCCAATTGGGCACACAGCTCTGTGATTGTAGCCCTGTCCAATCTGTAGGTGAGTATTATGTGCCTGTCCTCCAGTGTAGCCAAGTCCACCAGGGGTCTGTACACGGGGGCTATGTCTCCATCTCCTATTCATCCACAGCAGTAAGGCCCATATTTATACTTTTTTAGCGCCATTTTTGCACCACTTTTTGACTAAAAAACGGCGCAAGCTTGCAAAATACAATTGTATTTTGTAAGTTTGCGCTGCTTTTGCGTCAAAAAGTGGCGTAAATGCGGTGCTAAAAAAGTATAAATATGGGCCTATGTATCGAAGGGACACAAGAGTGAGTTGGCTGTCACAAACTGAACAATGGAGCCACAACAGGAGTCCGCAATGTGCAAACATGTTATGGGACAGTGTAATTAGTGAAGTATGTGCCTATTTATCCAGTGACACAGCAATAATCAATAGGCCTGTTCACCCCCCCTGAAATGGTGACCTCCTGTCCTGTGTGTAGGGACAGGTGGAAGTGAGGTAATGCTGCTGACGTTGTGCACCGTGGCGGTAGGAGGTTGTGAACCACCGTGCAATTCCTCATTGGTTAATATTGGGCCCTATGGGTACAGTGGCCAATGGTGATCTACGCCAGCGGTGACCGTATGCACTGCTGCGGATGTGACTGCCATTTTCTATCTAATTCCTCACTTGTTTCCTGACCTTCCAAAGGAGAGGACCTACACTGCATGTGCTGCTGTGACCTGTGTCTGGAACCTACCATGGCACGTGTGACCAGGGAAAGGGCCCCAGCCTTCACTTCTGAGGAGTTGAAGCGACTGGCGGATGGGGTCCTACCCCAGTACTGACTGCTGTATGGGCATCCAGACCAACAGGTGAGTACACCTTGTGCACTATGCATGAAGCATGAATGCTTGGAGTCGTGTGTGAAGGCCTCATGTAAGGGGGGTGGGTGGATGTCCTCATGGCAGTGTACATGTTGTGGCCTGGCTATGTGTGTCCAATGGTGATGCAAACAGGTATGTGACAGGCTGGACAGTTTTTCTAATGATGTTCTCTTGTCTGTATTGCCTCTGCAGGTCCGCGCTCATCAAAAGAAGGGAATATGGCATTCCTTTGCCAAGGAGGTGCGGACCCTAGGGGTTTATGGCAGGCGGAGCACCCATTGTTGGAAAGGGTGGGAGGACTTGAGATGCTGGGCACGAAAGACCCCGGCGGCCCAGCTCGGGATGGCCTCCTAACGAGGAAGGGGTGCCCGTCGGACCCTGACCCCCCTGATGGCCCACATACTGGTGGCGGCCTATCCTGAGCTGGATGGGCGCTTGCGGGTATCAGAGCAGCCACAAGGTGGTGAGTACAGTAGCTATCATTACAACTTACGGATGGTGAGGTGGTATCCGGGTGGTTGTTGTGTGTCCTTGGGTGCCCCTAGGCCAGGCCAGACATAGCAGCGTAGGCCCTCTGGTGGCTAAGGATTTGAATGCGAAATACTGCTTACCTAGCTTGTTAGTATTCATTCCTGGGAAGGGCTGCGTGAGTCCCAGGTGTGCTGCAGTTGGCGGTTTGTGCCTCTCCTCATTCCTTGGTGACTAGCCATTTCAGTGGTAGTGCCATGCATAGTGCGTAGGCCTGTTCTCTGTATGTGAGGTTTCTGTGTACACCAACGGTGGTGTTGGTGCAGTTAGTGACCCTGTGTATCCTTTGTCTCTCTGCCCACTTTCTTGTTTTGTCATCCTATCCTTATGTGCATAAGCATCATCTGGCAAAGGAGCAGAGGTACCGGAGACACAGGGAGCTGCATCCCACAGGACCCTGCAGGCAGAGCCACCAATGCTGAGGGCACCAGTGGGATGGAGGGCTAGGGGAGCGCCACGGCGGAGACTAGAGGGGACAACACAGACTCTGATACCTTCTCCTATGGGAGCTCCCTGGTGGTGGTGGACACCTCTGTGACCACCCCAGCTACGGGTACATCTGCAACCCCCTGTACCAGCACAGCCCTCCCAGTAGCCCCTCGGCGAGTTGCCCGTGCCTGCTCACCCAGGAGGGTGGGCATCTCCTTCGCCCCAGGCACCTCAGGCCCTGCTGCCCTGAGTGAGGAAGCTATTGACCTCCTGGGATCATTCTCTGTAGGGCAAACAACCATTTCGAATGCCAGCCCAGATGCAGCAATCAAATGCATTCCTGATGGGCATTCATGGTGGATTGGCGGCCCAACAGAGATTGATTCAGGCTCTGGTCTCCTCTCTGATGGCAGCCATTGTCCCTGTTTCAACCATCCCCACTCCAACTTCCACTTACCAGTCCCATTCTCCTCAATCCCGACCCATCCCAAGCACACAGGTAGACAAACATGCACACAAGACCACACCCAAGAGTGTCACAAGCAAACACAGGCACTCACACAAATACCATTCAGTTGCAGATACAACAACATCCACTATCTTCACTGTCTCCCCCTCCTCCTCCTCCTCCTCCTCCTCCTTCTCCACCTCCCACCTAGTTGCGTCTACACTCACACCTGCATGCACTACATTAATATACACTACCAGCAACATCACCACACAAAGCAGAACACACACCTCACTGGCAGACACCTCCACAACATCCATGCACGCGTCCCCTGTGTCCTCTCCCACCATGTATGTCCACCCCCTCCTAAAGTACACAAATGCAAGCACTCAGACACACAACAGCTTTCCACCTCACAACAGCATACAGCCCATGCATCTGCAACCAGATCCAGCAGACAAACACCACCAACAACCACTCCCTCATCCTCCACTCCCATTACTCCTCCATCTTCCTGCCCCAACATCCCTAAAAAGCTTTTCCTTTCCACGACCCCATCCTGCATGTATAGGCAGGGTAGCAAGGATCTAGCCCAGCACCTCAACCAAACAGTCCACGGGCCCAGTGGTAGCACCACCTACTCATGGTGGTAAGGATTCCAGGCCAACAATACTGAAGGGGAATGAGCCTGCACCAGCTGCAAAAGAAGGGGGAGGAGCCTGCACCAGCTACAAAGAAGGGGAAGGAGCCTGCAACAGCTGCAAAAAAGGGGAAGGAGCCTGCACCAGCAGACAGAAGGGGGAAGAGCCCATCCACCAGTGCCAGGAAGGGTAAGGGATCCCAAACCCATGAGCAGGAGGAGAGGAGGCAATCTACACCATTGGAAGCTGCCAGCCAAACACTGCCGCTGCCACCACCAGCTGTCACAGGGCCCCCACCACCAACAGTGGTTGTGCAGCCATCAGAAAAAGCAGGAGCTGAGCAGCAGCCTCCCACAA
Organism: Pleurodeles waltl; assembly: GCF_031143425.1. Taxonomy (NCBI): domain Eukaryota; kingdom Metazoa; phylum Chordata; class Amphibia; order Caudata; family Salamandridae; genus Pleurodeles; species Pleurodeles waltl. Next base: position 1,424,282,202 of record NC_090440.1, on the reverse strand, counting down.
CCACCACCACAGTGCAGCCATCACTGTTGGTGAACGCCATATAGTAAATCCTCCAAGGGCTGCTGTGCGGCCTGCCCCCACTAGAACTAGTGGGCAAGACACACACTTGATAGACTGTGGCCTTGCATTCCCCAGGACAAAGCAATTGGCATGTTGCCCCCTCCAGAACCAGTGGGCAAGACACCCACTTGAGAGACTGTGGCCTTGCACTCACCAGGACAAAGAGCAACGGGCATGTTGTCCCCTCCGGAACCAATAGGCAAGACACCCACTTGAGAGACTTTGGCCTTGAACTCCCCAGGACAAAGTACAGGGCGTGTTGCCCCCTTCAGAACCAGTGGGCAAGACACCCACTTGAGAGACTGTGGCCTTGCACTCCAGAAGACAAAGAGCACAGGGCATGTTACCCCCTCCAGAACCCCTGAGGTGCCTTCCTATTTGACAACTGATGCCCCTGCAGTGTTCTATCTGGATTGGTGCAGGGTTTGAGAGGGGCCTTGGACTGTGCCCTGTGGCCATGTGAGCCCTTTGAACTATGAACTGGGCAGTATCCCTTTTTATACAAGTGTACAGATCTGTTTCATGGCCAAATCAGATTTTTGATTTTATTCTTGGACTGATTACAATCATTTTCATAAATTTCTGTTGTTCTTGCATTATTCTGAAGATTTACGTGGTCAAATTGTTTTTGTAATGCATATGGTTGTGTGTATGGCGTGTGTGTGTGTCTGTGGTGCATGTGTGTGTCACTCTCTTTTTCCTCCCACCCTCCCTTGTGTGCTAGGTGGCTGTTCTCACCATTGTCATCTTTGCCGGCGTTGGTTTTCCAGGTGGATCATAACGTGGAAGATCAGCGGAAAGACTTGCAGTTCAGGTTCCATGGAGGCATGGTTCTTCCCTGTGTCTCCAATGGCGAGTCCTTTCTCTTCTGTGATGATTTCCACCAGGCTTTTGATGGCGTTGGTACTACCCCGGAAAGGGTGGCGGAATCGTGTGTCAAAATATGGTGGATGGAACTATGTCTTCCGCCTGGCTGTAGGCGGCTACCACTGTGGTGACTGTTGGCTGTTGGTGTGGTACATTGGCTGTCTATCGGCAATATATCACCGCCATGGTCATAATTTGGCCACTCTATCACCAACCACCAGGGTCATAAAGAGGGCCTAAGTGTTGTACTGCATGGGTAGTGGCACTTAGTAAACATTGCACTCTAATTTTTTGTCTCTTTGGCCCACAATAGTGTCTACAACGATGAGGCTAATGTGGTAGAAGGAGCTGCTAGGGCCTTGTAAATTTGATCCCCTGGCTCAAATAGAGAGAACACCGCACATGTTTAGCATGGGTGAACTGTCAGACAAAAATTCCAATTACAATCAGCATGTACGTAAGGCACAACCCATGATCAGAAAGTGCAACTCCACAGACCAATGCAATGATCCATCCAAACAGGAACACACACAATACCAGAGGTAAGTCTGATACACCACTCCACTCAAAATAAATACGGGCCATGGCGCCTAGCAATTAACTAATGTGCATGATTGACACACATGCCTTTGCAGATGACCAAGGTAATGGCATCCAGCCATGGGTCATGACATCTTTTCGAAATAATACTATGGATGCAGAGCGGGTCTGCAATGACGCCCACATCAGGACCAGAAATGCAGTGGAGCAGATATTTGGCCTCCTTAAATCATCCTTCAGGTGCCTTCATCTCATAGGTGGAGGACCTCTTGTCTTCAAAATTATCCTTGTGTGTGCCATTTTGCATAATATTTGTCAACACACACAAGTCCCCTAGGATGAACAAATAGATGTCCCTAAGGAGCAGGATGACAACAATGGTGCACAACTGGAGGAGGAGGACCAACAAAGCACTACTGCTAGAGTACGCTGAAGAGAACTAAGGCGGTCATTGCAACATTGGCGGTAAAAGCTGCTTACCGCCATGCAGAAGACCATCAACACACGGCCGCGGCCATGAAATTCCGCCACAGCTATTATGACCCACATTTCGGAATCCACCAAAATTCAGACACCCACACAGGTCCGCCACACCAAAGGTCAGTGATAAACTGGCGATAACAAAACTTCCACCATCACGCCAACAGAAATACACCCACACTATCACGACACACGAATCCACGTGGCGGTCATTCAACCGCGGTATTCCATTGGCGGTACACACCGCCGCGCTCAAAAATACACACACTCTTACAAAACACGATCACATTGGACAATTCGAAAAACACACACCTGATACACATACACACACCACTCCCACACACCCATTACAATATAAAACACACACCCACATCACCCACAAACCCCCACGACCAAAAATACCGAAAGAAGGCCAGAGAGAGACACCACCAGCAAGAACAACAGCATCCACAGGCACACAATACCATCACCCACAGAACTTCCACGCACTTCACACAACACAGCACTACATATCAGCACACTTATCACCACACACTCCACCCCACACATCACCTACACCACCCCATGGCACGGCAGAGACACCCCAGGTTCTCGGAGGAGGAGCTCAGGGTCATGGTGGAGGAAATCGTCCGGGTAGAGCCACAGCTATTCGGAGCAAAGGTGCAGCACACCTCAATTGCAAGGAAGATGGAGCTATGGCGAAGAATAGTGGACAGGGTCAACGCAGTGGGACAGCACCCAAGAAATCGGGAGAACATCAGGAAGAGGTGGAACAACCTACGGGGGAAGGTGCGTTCCGTGGTCTCAAGACACCACCAGGCATTTCAGCGGACTGGTGGTGGACCCCCACCTCCTTCCCCACAAATAACAACATGGGAGGAGCAGGTCTTGGCGATTCTGCATCCTGAGGGCCTCGCAGGAGAAGGTGGAGGGATGGACTCTGGTAGGACAAATCTTAATTATTACATCCCCCACCCTGCCTGCATGCTATCACATACCCCCACCCTCACCCTCACCCCCAGCACTCCAACTCCTCACATATGTCCCAACATCACAAACCACCCATCCAAACACCAAGCCCTGCATGCAACAACAAAGCATGGACACCCATAACTAAAGCATGCCCACTGCACATACCCATACAACTCCCAAAACCATCATCACACAAGGTCCCACACAGGAATGCAAGCACTGGGGTCACCCACCCATTGCACACCATAACACACACAGATGTAATAACCATCCATTTATACCCCTGCAGGACCCCTGCCCAACGTCACTGGACAGGAGGGTCCACACATGTCCACACCACCAACAGAAGAGGCCCACAGTGATGACATCACCTCCGTCCAACTGGATCTAGATGACCAGCCCGGCCCATCGGGGACCTCTGTACAGTCGGTTCCCCTCACCCAGTCACAGGCCACCACAGACCTTCCCCCCTCTGGAAACACCAGCACAGCACCCACCCAGTGGGCCCATACCTCCGTCCCCAGGACACGTCAATCAGCTGTGTGTCCACCACTAAAGGGAACCCAGGAAAACCCACCACCCCAACAACAACAGGGACCTGGGGGCAATGGTAGTTGGCACAAGGTCCAGGGGATGGAGGCCCAGGAACACAGGGGAACTGGGAGGGCTGATGTGCGACAGGGGGCGGACAGGCCAATGTAACCGACTCTCGACGAGGCCCTCTCCTCCATCATGGGAGCCTACCACCACTCCCAGGAGACGATGGCAACGGTACTGGCCAAGTTTCAGGAGACCCAGCGCCTGCAGGAGGAACACTATATGGGCTTCAGGGAGGAACTCAGAACCATCAGCTCCACCCTGGACACCATCGTAGGGGTGCTGAAGGAAGTACTCAACACCAGGAGGGACACTGTGGCACTACAAGGGGTCCCTGACACTAGCATGGACGATGAACTGCCCACAACCTCTGCCGACGCTAGTGGACAGGAAGCCCCGCCACAGTACCACCACACCAGCACCCCACCCCCTGCAGAGGGAGAACCACCCCGCAAACTGTCCCTAAGATCCAGGACAAAGACAGAGCATGATGCCAAGACCCCCCCCAAGAAATGAGACCACCCTGATTGTCATCCTACTGTCCCACTTTGTCACCCTGTCCATACTTAAACTGCCCCAGCTCCACTTCCTATGCCCATTTGGGCAATGCACCTGTGAGACTAATAGACTGGACTCTGCCATGGACATTCCTCCACCATCACCCCTCACCATTTCACTCCAATATTGAGCACTAAAATAAACACACTTAAAACACAAAACAATCTGGAGTCTGTCTGTGATTTTGAAATAGTGTATTATCAATTGCAGTGACAAAATGCTCTTTCAATTATAATGTCAACATACCTATGTCACACAGCTCTAGTCCATGAGGAATCTAAGCAGATGTCACACAGTAGGACCCACATCTGTGAAATCGTAAGGGAAAGTGACAACTCAGTGACCACACACTGGCTGAAAACGACAGACAGTAGAGAGGTAGTAGTGTTAAAGTACGTGTAGTAGGCAGGTCTGTACTCTTACCTGTGTCTCACTGGAAATATTGCTGGATCACTGAGTCCCTGTTGTTCATGTCTTCTTCCTCTGCTTCCTCGTCTTCACTGTCCACAGGCTCCACAGCTGCAACAACACTGCCATCTGGATCATCCTCCTGCAGAAAAGGCACCTGTCGTCGCAAGCCAAGTTGTGAAGCATACAGCAGGCCACGATGATCTGGCACACTTTCTTTGGTGAGTAGAATAGGGATCCACCTGTCATATGGAGGCACCTGAACCTGGCCTTCAGGAGGCCGAAGGTCCGCTCGATCACCCTCCTAGTTCGCCCATGGGCCTCATTGTAGCTTTCCTCTGCCCTTGTCTTGGGATTCCTCACTGGGGTCAGTAGCCATGACAGGTTGGGGTAACCAGAGTCACCTGCAAATGGTGAGGGACAACTGTTAGACACACACTAACCTGGAGGGATATCCCCAGACCCAGACAACCATTCCCACTGACTTGCCTCCAGGAGCTCACCTAATAGCCACACACGGTGCCTCTGGAGTTGACCCATCACATAAGGGATGCTGCTATTCCGCAGGATGTAGGCATCATGCACTGAGCCAGGGAACTTGGCATTCACATGGGAGATGTACTGGTCTGCCAAACATACCATCTGTACATTAATAGAATAATAACTCTTCTGGTTTCTGTACACCTGTTCACTCCTGTGTGGGGGGGACCAAAGCCAAATGGGTCCCATCAATGGCACCTATGATGTTGGAGATGTGTCCCAGGGCATAGAAATCCCCTTTCACTGTAGGCAAATCCTCCACCTGAGGGAAAACGATGTAGCTCCACATGTTTTTCAGCAGGGCAGACAACACTATGGACAATCAATCAATCATTAGATTTATAAAGCACGCTATGTACCCGTTAGGGTTTCGAGGCACTGGGGGGAGGGGGGAGTAGCTGCTATCATTCGAAGAGCCATGTCTTGAGGAGTCTCCTGAAGGAGAGGAGGTCCTGGGTCTGGCGTAGTGAGGTCGGGAGTGAGTTCCAGGTCTTGGCGGTGAGGTAGGAGAAGGATCTGCTGCCAGAGGTCTTGTGCTGGATTCGGGGGACGATGGCGAGGGCAAGGTTGGCAGAGCGTAGTTGGCGTGAGGGAACGTAGAAGTTGAGTCTGGTGTTTAGGTAGGTGGGTCCGGTGTCATGTAGTGCCTTGTGTGCGTGGCCGAGGAGTTTAAAGGTGATCCTCTTGTCCACGGGGAGCCAGTGGAGGTCCTTCAGGTGGTGGGAGATGTGACATCGGCGGGGTATGTCGAGGATCAGGCGGGCGGATGCGTTCTGGATGCGTTGGAGTCGTTGGATGTCTTTAGTTGGGATGCCTGTGTAGAGTGCGTTGCCGTAGTCGAGTCTGCTACTGACGAGGGCTTGGGTCACCGTCTTTCTGGTTCCTGTTGGAATCCACTTGAAGATTCTGCGGAGCATGCGGAGGGTGTTGAAACAGGAGGAGGAGACTGCGTTGACCTGTTTGGACATGGTGAGAGCGGAGTCGAGGATTAAGCCGAGGTTTCTTGCGTGGCTGGCTGGGGTGGGTGGGGGGCCCAGGGCGGTGGGCCACCAAGAGTCGTTCCAGGCCGAGGGGGAGCGGCCGAGGATGAGGACTTCCGTCTTGTCCGAGTTTAGTTTCAGGCGGCTGTTGCTCATCCATTCGGCGATGGATTTCAGTCCCTCGTGGAGGTTGGCTTTGGCGGTGTGAGGATCTTTGGTCAGGGAGAGGACGAGCTGGGTTTCGTCGGCGTAGGAGAGGATGCTGAGGTCGTGCTGACGGGCCAGTTGTGCGAGGGGGGCCATGTAGACGTTGAACAGCGTTGGGCTTAGCGAGGAGCCTTGGGGGACGCCGCAGATGAGGTTGGTGGCTTTGGAGCGGAAGGGTGAGAGTCGGACTCTCTGGGTTCTGCCGGAGAGAAAAGAGGAGATCCAGTTGAGGGCTTTGTCTTGGATACCGGCTTCGTGGAGGCGATTTAGTAGGGTGCGGTGGCAGACCGTGTCGAAGGCAGCGGAGAGGTCTAGGAGGATGAGGGCTGAAGTTTCACCGTTGTCCATTTGTTGTCTGATGTCTTCTGTGGCGGCGAGGAGTGCAGTCTCTGTGCTGTGGTTGCGTCTGAAACCGGATTGGGAGGGGTCTAGGATGGAGTTGTCTTCGAGGTAGTGGGAGAGCTGTGCGTTGACGATCTTCTCGATAACTTTCGCTGGGAAAGGGAGGAGGGAGATCGGTTGGAAGTTTTTGAGATCGTTGAGGTCAGCCCTAGGTTTCTTGAGGAGGGGTTGGATTTCTGCGTGCTTCCAGCTGTCCGGGAAGGTAGCGGTGTTGAAGGAAAGGTTGATGATCTTGCGGAGTTTGGGGGCGATGGTGACGTCGGCTTTGTTGAAGACGTGATGTGGGCAGGGGTCAGAGGGAGATCCTGAGTGGATGGAGTTCATGGTATTTAGTGTTTCGGCGTCGTCTACATGGGTCCAGGTGGTGAGGTGGTCGGCGTGGGAGGAGTTGTTGGGGGTGGGGTCAGGCGGAGGTGCGGTGTTGAAGCTGTCGTGGATGGCTGCGATTTTCTGGTAGAAGAAGGTGGAGAGATCGTCGCAGAGTTTCTGGGATGGTGGGACGTCTTTGACGTTGGCGTTGGGGTTGGAGAGCTCCTTCACGATGCAGAAGAGTTCCTTGCAGTCGTGTGCGTTGTTGTTAAGGCGTGGCCTGGAAGCATTCTGTGGAGGGGCCAGGGTTGAGGGCGAGGAGTTCGCTGGCCGAGTAGCGAAAGGTGGGGATGCGGGGGGCGTGAGGACCAGGGGGGGTGGCGCTGGGCACGGTCCAGGCGCGGACGGGCGCAGACGGCCTTGCCTCTGGTGCGCCAGCGGCGCGGACGCGCAGCGCCAGCCATTAAGAAGGGAGGGGGGAGGGAGGAGCAGCTGGGAGGCGGGAGGGAGCGGCGAATGGGGGTGCGAGGGGGGCGGGGCCGCAGGGAGGCAGCGGCAAAGGTAGATCGGCAAGGGGGAACGCCCAAGGGGCGAAAAAACCAGGGAAAAGGCAAGGCACAAACAGTTAGGAAAAGTTCATAAACAGTCACAAAATACAATTATGGCACAAATTACAATCGGGGTACAGTAATCATAAGCGGCACAACGGGGGCAGAAGCGCAAGGAGTCAAGGCGCTGAAAATTAGGAAAAACACTTAGAGGACGGCGAAAAGCGGCACACGGGTCAAGAGAGGCTTACCAGGGCCTCGAACACGCTAGCAGCAGCGTGGGCGGGGGTCAGGGGCACGAGACAGCTGGGTGGTGCTGCGGACGTGGGGGGCGAGCTCTAGCCCTAAAGCAGGTCAGAGGTCGCTCACTCGCGACGCGCAGCGCCAGACATTAAGAAGGGAGGGGGAGGGAGGAGCAGCTGGGAGGCGGGAGGCGGGAGGGAGCGGCGAATGTGGGCGTGAGGTCGGCGGGGCCGCAGGGAGGCAGCGGCAAGGGTAGATCAGCAAGGGGGAGCGCCCAAGGGGAGAAAAAACCAGGGAAAAGGCAAGGTACAAACAGTTAGGAAAAGTTCAAAAACAGTCACAAAAATCAATTATGGCACAAATTACAATTGGGGTACAGTAATCAGAAGGGGCACAACGGGGGCAGAAGCGCAAGGAGTCAAGGCGCTGAAAATTAGGAAAAACACTTACAGGACGGTGAAAAGCGGCACACGGGTCAAGAGAGGCTTACCAAGGCCTCGAACACGCTAGCAGCAGCGTGGGCGGGGGTCAGGGGCACGAGACAGCTGGGTGGTGCTGCGGACATGGGGGGCGAGCTCTAGACCTAAAGCAGGTCAGAGGTCGCTCACTCGCGACGCGCAGCGCCAGCCATTAAGAAGGGAGGGGGGAGGGAGGAGCAGCTGGGAGGCGGGAGGCGGGAGGGAGCGGCGAACGGGGGCGCGAGGGGGCCACGGCCGCAGGGAGGCAGCGGCAAGGGTAGATCGGCAAGGGGGAGCGCCCAAGGGGCGAAAAAACCAGGGAAAAGGCAAGGCACAAACAGTTAGGAAAAGTTCAAAAACAGTCACAAAATACAATTATGGCACAAATTACAATCGGGGTACAGTAATCAGAAGGGGCACAACGGGGGCAGAAGCGCAAGGAGTCAAAGCGCTGAAAATTAGGAAAAACACTTAGAGGACGGCGAAAAGCGGCACACGGGTCAAGAGAGGCTTACCAGGGCCTCGAACACGCTAGCAGCAGCGTGGGCGGGGGTCAGGGGCACGAGATAGCTGGGTGGTGCTGCGGACGTGGGGGGCGAGCTCTAGACCTAAAGCAGGTCAGAGGTCGCTCACTCGCGACACGCAGCGCCAGCCATTAAGAAGGGAGGGGGGAGGGAGGAGCAGCTAGGAGGCGGGAGGGAGCGGGGAATGGGGGCACGAGGGGGGCGGGGCCGCAGGGAGGCAGCGGCAAGGGTAGATCGGCAAGGGGCGAAAAAACCAGGGAAAAGGCAAGGCACAAACAGTTAGGAAAAGTTCAAAAACGTTGGACAATACGTTGGAAAACATAGGCTGGGACATCCCTGATGCTATGGCCACTGTTGTTTGAAAAGACCCACTTGCAAGGAAATGGAGCACTGACAGCACCTGCACTTGAGGGGGGATTCCTGTGGGATGGCGGATTGCTGACATCAGGTCTGGCTTGCAACTGGGTACACAGTTCCTAGATTGTGGCACGGTCAAGCCTGTATGTGATAATCACATGTCGCTCCTCCATTGTCGACAGGTCCATCAACGGTCGGTACACCGGAGGATGCCACTATCTCCTCACATGTCCCAGCGGACGGTGCCTATGAAGGACAACAGTGAGCACAGAGTCAAACAACTCAGAGGTACGTATCCACATTTTACCCAGAACACCAATCATACACAAAAGGTGGCCTGTATGTGTGTTGAGTCTAGGCCTAGGTATATGTGACGCAGTTGGAAATGAAGCCATGTGGTCCCCTGAAATGGCAGCTGCCTGACCTCTAAAGAGGGACAATGGGATGTGAGGTAACTGCGCTGGCGTTGTACACCGTCGCGGTAGGCTGTCGAGGTTCACGGCGCAATGCTACATTGGTTAACATTGTACCCTATGGGTCCCAGGAGCCAATGACGATCTACGCCGGCAGTGACGGTACGCACCGCCGTGGACGTGACGACCATTTTCTATCTGTTCAATCACTCGATACCTGATCTTCGACAGGAGAGGAACTACACTGCAAGTGCTGCTGTGACCTCGGTCTGGAAGAGACAATGGCTCGAGTGTCTGGGGAAAGGGCCTCTGCCTTCACATCAGAGGAGTTGGAGAAGCTGGTGGATGGGGTCCTTCCCCAGTACACACTACTCTACGTTCCTCCAGACAAACAGGTAAGTACACAGGGAGCATGTTGTATGGGCCTATGCCTGTGTGGAGAGGGCTGGATGTAAGAAGGAAGGGGGCAGAGTGCTGCATGCATGAAAGACGGTGAATGCAGGTGCCACATGGCAAGGGTAGGGATGGGGGCCAATCACTTTGACGGTGCAGCTGGTAATAACTTCTCTTTTTCCCCTGTACATTTCATGTAGGTCAGCGCCCACCAGAAAAAAGATATTTGGCGTGCCATCGCCAAGGATGTCCGGACCCTGGGGGTCTACCACAGACGGAGCACCCACTGCCGGAAAAGATGGGAGGACATTCGCTGCTGGAGCAAGAAGACGGCGGAGGCTCAGCTGGGGATGGCCTCCCAACGTGGGAGGGGTGCCCGTCGCACCATGACCCCCCTGATGTTCAGGATCCTGGCAGTGGCCTACCCGGAGTTGGATGGCCGCTTGAGGGCATCACAGCAGCCACAAGGGAGTGAGTACACTCTCATTCTGGTGACTTTGCGCGCAGTGGAGGTGTCTGGGTGGGGGAGGTGGGCTGTGGGTTTCCCTAGGCCAGGGCGAATTCCGTAGGCAAGGCCCCTCCGTAAGGCAGGCCTTGTGGCACCCCACCCCACCTCTGTAGAGTGACAACTACACCTGCTCATGCCCCTGTGTCATCTATCTGTACAGATGTCGTCCATAGCCTTGTAGGCCATTTCCCAGGAATTGAACAGTGGACCCCAAGAGCGCGGCATAGTGCAAGGGGCTTCTGTGTCTGTCGTGTCCACCAACGGTAGTGGTAATGCATGCACTCAACATGTCTTTCTTCTGTCTCCCCCCCCCCCCCTTTTTGAGGTCTCCCTGTTCTTGTGTACATTAGCATCATCAGGCGGACGAGCAGTGGCACTGGAGCACGAGGGAGCTGCATCCCACATGGCCCTGGAGGGCGAGACTACGGACTCAGAGTTCACCAGTGGGACGGAGGGTGAGGGGAGCTCCACGGTGGGGACAGGATCTGACACCAGCGACACAGACTCGTCCTCTGATGGGAGATCCCTTGTGGTGGCAGCAACATCTGGTGCCCCCAGCATCTACAGGTACAGCCGCCACCCCCCCTACCAGCACCGCCCTCCCAGCAGCCCCTCAGCCTTCGCCCGTGCCCGTTCACCCAGGAGGGTGGGCATCACCTTCACCCCAGGCACCTCAGGCCCTGCCCCAGTCACCCCTGCTGCCCTCAGTGAGGAGGCCATTGACCTCCTCAGGTCCCTCACTGTTGGGCAGCCTACCATTTTGAATGCCATCCAGGGTGTAGAGAGGCAGTTGCAACAAACAAATGCATTCCTGGAGGGCATTCATTCTGGTCAGGTGGCCCTTCAGCGAGCTTTTGAGACTCTGGCCTCAGCACTGATGGCAGCCATTGTCCCCGTCTCTAGCCTCCCCCCTCCAACTTCCTCCACCCAGACCCAATCCCCTGTACCTCAGCCTATCACAAGCACACCTACAGACCAACATGCACACACCTCATCACACAAGGGAAGCTCAGGCAAACATAAGCACCACACATCCCACAGGCACTCACGCAAGCATCACACACATGCAGACACACCAAAATCCACTGCGTCCACTGTGCCCCCCTCCTCCTCGTCTCCTCCTCCCTCCCAGTCTCATCTACACTCACACCTGCATGCACTACGTCTACAGCCACTACGTCCCTCTCCAGCACACCTACCACCACACCCCGCTCACGTGCAGTCACCACCCCCAGTACCATTCACACGTCCCCTGTGTCCTCTCCCAGTGTGTCTGTGACGCCCCCTCCGAAGATACACAAACACAGGCACACACCCACCCAAAAGCCATCCACCTCACGACAGCCTCCAGCGCATGCTCCTTCTCCCAAAGTCACTAAACGTACACCTCCTACAACCACCACCTCTTCCTCCACTCCCAAACCCCCTCCAGCTACCCGTCCCAGTGTGTCCAAAAAACTGTTCCTGTCCAACCTTCACCTCTTTCCCACACCTCCCCCACCCCGTCTGTCTCCTAGGTCCTGAACTATCACCTCAGCCACAACATCTCAGGGACCAGTGGTGCCTGTAGTCACCGGAATCTGGAGTGCACCGGCCACCAGGGCAGCCAGTGTGGCACGGAGCCACATCACAGACAGTCCCCCACCTGTGAAGCATCAGAAGTTGGCCAGTGCCCGGCGGGAGAGGGGGAAGACTCCAGCCATCAAAGCCGCTCCCAGGGGTCCCGGTGGGAGTGTGGAGTCAGCTGTGACACCTTCCAAGGTGGGGAAGGGCCACAAGAAACCCGGCAAGTCTGGGAAGAGCAGCACGGCAGAGAAGACCGCCATCAACCCCAATGCCCAGGAGCCCACCTCCAGCACAAACCCGGCTGCCCAGGACAGGACCACCAGCACTAGCCCAGCTGCCCAGGAGGCTACCGTCAGCACCAGCCCAGCTGCCCAGGAGGCCACCGCCAGCACCAGCCCAGCTGCCCAGGAGGCCACCGCCAGCACCAGCCCAGCTGCCCAGGAGGTCACTGCCAGCACCAGCACAGCTGCCCAGGAGGCCAGCACCAGCCCAGCTGGCCAGGAGGCCACCGCCAGCACCAGCCCAGCTGGCCAGGAAGCCACCGCCAGCACCAGCCCAGCTGGCCAGGAGGCCAGCACCAGCCCACCTGCCCAGGAGGCCACTGCCAGCATCAGCCCACCTGCCCAGGAGGCCACCGCCAGCACAAGCACAGCTGCCCAGGAGCCCACCGCCAGCACCAGCCCACCTGCCCAGGAGGCCACCGCCAGCACCAGCACAGCTGCCCAGGAGTCCACCGCCAGCACCAGCCCAGCTGCCCAGGAGGTCACCGCCAGCGCCAGCCCAGCTGGCCAGGAGGCCACCGCCAGTACCAGCCCAGCTGGCCAGGAGGCCACCGCCAGCACCAGGCCAACTGCCCAGGAGGCCACCGCCAGCACGAGCCGCGCTGGGCCATGAAGGACCACCAGCAAAAGCCCCACTGGGCCATGAAGGACCAACAGCAGCTGAGACCCTGCAATGGAGACCGCCATCTCAAGCACCGTCGAACAGGGCACCGCTGCCTCAAGCACCGCTGAACAGGGCACCGCCATCTCAAGCACTGCTGAACAGGGCACCGCTGCCTCAAGCACCGCTGCACAGGGCACTGCCATCTCAAGCACCGCTGAACAGGGCACCGCCGCCTCAAGCACCGCTGCACAGGGCACCGCCATCCGTCTCAAGCACCGCTGAACAGGGCACCATCGCCTCAAGCACCGCTGAACAGGGCACCGCCATCTCAAGCACCGCTGAACAGGGCACCGCCATCTCAAGCACCGCTGAACTGGGTACTGCCATTTCAAGCACCGCTGAACAGGGCACCTCCGTCTCAAGCACCGCTGAACAGGGCACCGCCGTCTCAAGCACCGCTGAACAGGGCACCGCCGCCTCAAGCACCGCTGCACAGGGCACCGCCGTCTCAAGCACTGATGAACAGGGCACCGCCATCTCAAGCACCGCTGAACAGGGCACTGCCGTCTCAAGCACCGATGAACAGGGCACCGCCGCCTCAAGCACCGCTGAACAGGGCACCGCCATCTCAAGCACGCTGAACAGGGCACCGCCATCTCAAGCACCGCTGAACAGGGCACCGCCATCTCAAGCACCACTGAACAGGACACCGCCGTCTCAAGCACCGCTGGCCCATGAGCGGCAAAGGCACTGACGCTACTGAGTCCGTCACGGGGTGAATGATGCACTCTGGGCACCCTGCCCCCTCCAGAACCAGTGGAGAAAAGCATCCACTACACCAATCCTTGGCAGGATGAAGCACTCTGGGCTCCATGCCCCCTCCAGACCCAGTGGAGACTGTTATCCACTTGTGAGACTGTGGCTATGCACTCCCCAGGATTGAACAGTGAGCAAACCAACCACTGTAGAGACTTGAGAGACTGTGGCTTTGCACTCCCCAGGATTGAACAGTGGGCAAACCAACCACTGTATAGACTTGAGAGACTATGGCTTTGCATCCCCCAGGATTGAACAGTGGGCAAACCAACCTTTGTAGAGACTTGAGAGACTGTGGCTTTGCACTCCCCAGGATTGAACAGTGGGCAAACCAACCACTGTATAGACTTGAAAGACTGTGGCTTTGCACTCCCCAGGATATGGCAGTGGGCAAACCAACCACTGTAGAGACTTGAGAGACTGTGGCTCTGCACTCCCCAGGATATGGCAGTGGGCAAACCACCCACTGGAGAGACTTGAGAGACTGTGGCTTTGCAATCCCCAGGATGGAACAGTGGGCAAACCACCCACTGTAGAGACTTGAGAGACTGTGGTTTGCACTCCCCAGGATATGGCAGTGGGCAAACCACCCACTGGAGAGACTTGAGAGACTGTGGCTTTGCACTCCCCATGATATGGCAGTGGGCAAACCACCCACTGGAGAAACTTGAGAGACTGTGGCTTTGCACTCCCCAGGATGGAACAGTGGGCAAACTACCCACTGTAGAGACTTGAGAGACTGTGGCTTTGCACTCCCCAGGATATGGCAGTGTGCAACCCACCCACTGTAGAGACTTGAGAGACTGTGGCTTTGCACTCCCCAGGATGTAACAGTGGGCATGTGGCCCCCCTCCTGGATTTGGCGTTGTGCACTCAAGAGCCTGAGGTGCCCCCCTTTTTCTCCCCCCCTGAGGTGCCTGTTTAGTTGCTCTCTGATGCCCCTGCAGTGTTCTCTCAGTCATGGTTGGGGATCTTGTGTGGGCCTCGTCCATACTGTGTGGTCCCAGTGTTCCACTGACTTTCTTAGAGCACTACCTGGACTACTATGCTTGGTATATATTATGTATATGGTGTATATATATATTTCTGCCTACTTGCTTTTAATATATTACAATGGTTACACTCATTTTCTATTGCCTTTGCATTCTTCCGGGGGGGTTGGGGGTGTAACTGTGATGTATTGATATGCATTAGTGTGTGTGTTGTAGTGGGTGAGGGTGGGGGTGGGGGTGATGCGTGTGTGTCTGTTTTTTCCTTCCCCCCTCCCCTGTGTCGTAGGTGCAGTACTCACTGTGGTCTTCGCCGCCGGCGTTCGTGCTCCTGGTAGAGGAGCAGAAAGACAATTGCAGGAAGAATTTGGAGTTCCTGGTCCATGGGGTCCTCGTTCCTCGTGGGGGGTGTAGAGGTGAGCGTTGTCCCTTCGGGATTCCTGTTTCTGCCGTGTTTTTATCTGCTGTGAATCTGTCCCGGAAAAGGTGGAGGATTGGCCTGTCATAATAGTGTGGGCGGTACATTGTCTCCCGCCTGTCTGTTGGCGGTGACCGCCGCTGTGTTTGTTTGTACCGCCGTGGCGGTCAGAGTGTTAAAGTGGCTGTCTTTGT